>NW_023270825.1:41345032-41766216 GCF_011800145.1 Mirounga leonina
CTCCGCATCCCCGCCAACATCTGTCGTTTCCTGACTTGTTAATTTTAGCCATTCTGACTGGTGTGAGGTGGTATCTCATTGAGGTTTTGATGTGGGCCTTTTTTTAACCCCCAAAATACTGATTTCCCATCGGTGTACTTTAGCACTGGGTTGTTGAAAGGGTGAAAAGAGATTATAAATGAGAAGGCAGAGGTTGGATGGTTTTTTGTTTTGTTTAGAGAAGTCAATCCACCTCACCCTGTTTCCCTTACCTGTAAATTGTGGGTGTTGGACTAGATCAAGGAGGCAAATATAAACGCCCTCAGGAGCATGACAGATGATAGAAACGAGCAAAAAGGGGGCAGCCTTGGTGTAAAACAATAGAGTTTGTTGGAGTCCATGGCCAAATTGGGGAATGCAAGCCCATAAAAAAAACACAAGTCAAACAAAACAAAACAACACCCTGGGGCAGCCAAACTGTGGTCTCCAGATGACACACTCTGTAACAGTCCATAAAAAAATACACCTTTGAGCATGGACAGGCACAGTTATTCAAGTTGCAGATGAAGAAGACTCTCCACCAGACACCCTGCCTCTGACCCCCAGGAAAATCAAGTAGCTCAAGTACAAAAGTTTGGAGAGGCAATAGGAGTGGGGTGGGGGTAAGAGGTAGGGAAATGGTGCAGGGAAGAACCTGGGGTGGAGAGAAGGATCTTGTGGGGTGATGGCTTAAAGCAGACAACTGGTCATAGCTAATCCATTCAACCAATGCACTGCCAGAAGCCCATGGCTTTCTGGGGAATCAAAGTGTTAAGGAGATCCCTGAGAAATAGAGCACACCCAAGGATCCTGAATCTTCTGGCCTTATCTGATTTTCCTGCATCACCAGTTCTTTCATGGAGAGTTTCCTTCTCTTTTTGCAGAATGTTTCTGAAGATGGTATGCTGTGTACTCATTTGCAAAGGCACTCTGCCAATATTCCCATCAAGTGGTGGAGGAGTCAATTTCCCCTCCTTTTGAATCTGAGGTGGCTCTGACTTCCTTTGACTAATTGAGCACATGTGACTTCTAGGCTGAGGCCCAAAGAGGCTTTGCAACTTGCATTTTCACCCTCTTCAAAGCCCAAAGTTGCCACAAAAAGAAGTCAGGGATATCCCACTGGAAGGACAGGTGAAGGAGAGCTGACATCTCCAGCCAATAGCCAGAACCTTGGCCCCCGTGTGTGAGTGGGGCCACCTTGGACATTCCAGCCCCACCTAAACCCCCAGCTACATTTTGCCACATAATTGACCCCAGAGGGAGCAGAAGACCTACCCAGCTAAGCCCAGCCAATATAGCCCTAGATAACCAAAACAGGGACACAAAGTTATGGCCATTCAGCTACCAGCGCTCTTAGGTCAAATCTTTGACTTTGCAGAAGTCAAGCCCTTGATGGGACATTCTGAACAGGAGCTTGTATTTCAGAGAATCTGTCTTCAGGGGCTCCCGCATGGTTTTCCCCAACTGGATGGGGTTTACTTGAGAATTTGAGCTCTGTAAAACAGTACAAATATCATCAAGTTTGAGCCCCTTGTTGAATAGAATTTAAGACCAGAGGGGTTAACAAGCTGGTTCAGGGTCCTATAGCTGTCTAGTGGCTAAGTTGGGACTGAATTCAAGGCTCATGAGTTTTAATCTACCGCTCTTTACAATAAAGCATGCTGCCTCCTATTGGTCCACAGAAAGATTTTCCTCACATCGGAATTATAAATAAACTCCCAGGCAAAACAATAGTCTCAGAAAGAATGGTTGCAAATATTTTGCAGTCTAATAGGCAAAATGTTGTGCACTGTGGTATTGAAAGCACAGGCTTTGGGGTCAGAATGTCTGGGTCAAAGTCCTGAGTCTTCCACATATTTCCTGTGTGACCTCTTTGAGCCTATTCCTCATCTGTGAAACATCCCAGGGCTGTATACATGGAAGTGCTTTATAACTGATAAAAGCAGTCTACAGATATTAGTAAGAACTATTAATAGGAAAGCAGCCTGTACTTAGGACTTAAACTGTTTCCTTAGACTCCCAGGAGAATTTTCTGAGCGTTGACTTTGGAGTTGAAATTTGCCTCCACTGTGAAAATCAGACTAGAAATTATTCAAAGGAAAGCTTAAGCTTGCCCCCCCACCCCTTGCCTGGCAACCTTCTCCTAGACTCCCACAGGAGGTGATAGGACCGCTCTGAGGGCTGACTTGGGAATGGGGAAAACAATCGAGGAGTCAGCTCCACACCAGCTCCACACCCCACCACTCCCTGATGTGCTCTTGAGGCAGTGTTGACCCCTAATCACCCTGAGTAACAGTGTTAGATGAGATCCAAAGCATGATTCCAGGTTGTAGGAACAGTTTCCAGGCCTTCACCCTGCGTGCTGCCTCCAGCCCTTACAAGCACACAGGGGTACCTCTCACCCCCTTGGGCCCGTAGATGTAAGGAAGTGCAGTTTCTAAGCCCTGTGTCCCAAAACGGGACTAAGCTCGCCCTTGCCCCAGGCACTGGGAAACATCAAGTCTGCCCAGGAAAGAGCGCTGGATCTGTACCTTGACAATCACCCTTTCTTTTCAGGGCAGAGTACCATTCCCATCCCATTGGGGGTGGGGGGGTGCGGGGGGTTGGGGGGAGGGATGACACCTGCTCATGTCTCCAGGGGAAGATCAGCGTCCTGCCCCACCTCAGTCTATTTTCTGCAGCCATTCTCATGTATATTTCTCAACTGTGCATGTTCTCTGTGGTCTGGCAACCTGACAACAGTTTTTGTGAAGTGAGATATTGCTTCACTTCGCTCACCCTCCTCAAGATTCAGCCCATGGAAAACGGAAATTTGCAAATCAGGATCAGAAGCAGTGACTGTACCATCGATGCTGTGTGCGTGTGAGAGAGGCGGGAGAGGTCTGGTGGCAGAAGGAGATGTGCCGGGAATACATGAGGCTGAAAACTTAGCCTGAGAAGGTGTCACAGCCTGGAATCAAAAAGGGAGGCCTGGGCAGGCACTGGCAGAAATGCTGTGGGGGCGGGGATGCTTGATTTTAGGAAAGACAAGACTTGTTGAAAGAACAGGGAGAAGGACACAGAATGGTGGGGTTAGTGTTGGAGAGCAGTGAAAGACAAGGCATGCCAGGCAAGGTTGGGGAAGACTGAGCGAGACCAACAAGGCCAAGTGCAATTTGGGGGATTTGTGTAGCAGGCTTGTCCGTCTCCCTCTCAATAGCCCCTTTCCTTCATCTTCCAACCTACATAACTGAATTGCCTAGTTTATCGTCTTACTAGAATGCAAGCTCTGTAGGGCATGGATTTTTTTTTTTTTTTTTTTTGCCTATTTCTTTCAGTAATGTATCTCCAGCTCCTAGATTAGTAGGTGCCTAAGAAATAATTTATTGAATGAATGAATGGATTCAATAACATGTAATAGGTTGAAAGAGAAAAAAGAAGACAGTGAGCTTTTAGCTCATTGATAAAGAGTCTGCAGCTTTGCTGTGGAAACAAACCAAAGGAGGACAAAACACAATTTCCTCCAGGGGCTGGGTTTGGAGTGCAAGAATGTCTGTGGCCGATGGGTACCAGTTGCTGTAAAAACTGGAAAGGCTGAAGAGACCCTACCACTTCTAGATCTTCACCTCTGTATCTCCCCCCATAATTGTGTAAAGTCTAATTCCTACGATAAACCCCTCGTCCCGTCATTCTAATAGGGACCCGGTTCTCCTGCCTAAGCCTTCATTGACAAAGTTACTGATAACAGAAGTAGTCCAGGAGAACAGAAGGTGAGGATGGGAATCTGGCATTGGTTTTCCTAGTGGTTAGCTTTAAAGGCATTGACGGCCGTGTTTCCCCTGGTCAAAGGTACACGGTATGGCCCAGAGTGACAAACGTGTCACCTAAAGTACTGTCTAGTCACCTGGAGTCAAATCCCTACAGTACGTAAAGGCTTTGGATGGCCAAGTAGTTGCTGCTATAGAACATTTTAGTGGAAATACAGTCCTTAAATACACAGTCAGTATAGTCCTTATACTATAAGGTTGGTTGCTTCTAAGAGGGCTGGAGAGCTTAGAGAAGAAACTGATGAGCTTAGGGCTTTGCATTTCCAACCAAAGGTCTGCATAAGTTATCAGAAAGGCTCAATGACTGCTCTGAAAGAAACCATATCTCTATAGCCGCAGGGTTGAGATTTCTAAAAGCCAAGGCTAGTATCTAATTCTGCAGGTGGGGTGCCTTCCTACAAGATAAAGGATCTGCAGTAAACCAGAAGCAAATATTCAGTGCCCCCTCCTCATAGCTAGCATGCTTGTGTCTAAGAAGCAAGGGGTGAAAGTGGGAGTAGCTCTTCCCACTTTTAGATATAATAGCCCAGGGAAGGAGTTTTGGCTCTTTATATTGATGCTGCAACATTGAATTTAATAGTTCTGTAAAGCATCCTGCCTGAGGGAGAAGTGACTCCACCAGTAAACACAGTCAGTGTTCCATTAAATTGCAAGCTGGGATTTCCCTCTAGTCAGTTTGGGTTTTCTGTGCTAATGAACCAACAGTCAGTTCTGAGAGGCTGATTTTTGTTGACTGTCAGCTGGTCTTTCTTACCACCTGGTTTCCAGTTGACTTTGACCAATGGGAGGCACTGGCTGAAGATTCACAGGGTGGGAGGAGAGAGAGATTGAAGTATTTATTCATCTGACTCCCTCACTGCTGGGTCATGCGTTGACCGACAGTGGCTGTATTCCTCTACCAAAGACCACAGTCCCATCAGATGGACCTCTTGTATAGCTATAAACCTCTTTGCCTTCTAGAATTTGACACTTCAGTCCCAGGCTTCCTGCTGTTGTTAGATGCTGAGTGCTTAACCCTAGCCCCAGCTGTGTCAATAGTTCATTGAGTCACCCCTTTGAAATATGTGGGCCACCCTGCCAGTTCCCTGACTAATGCCAGGAAGTTATGACCTCGGTCTCATTTTGGTCACCTTATTTAATTTTCTTATTAGCTTTCATAATTATTAACTTGATTGCCTTGATCTTTTTTTTTTTTTAAGATTTATTTATTTATTCCAGAGAGAGCCAGAAAGTGCAGGGGGAGGGGAAGAGAGAGAGGAAGAGAGAGAAGCAGACTCCCTGCTGAATGCAGAGCCCAACATGGTGATTTCAGGACCCATGAGATCATGACCTGAGCTGAAACCAAGAGTTGGACGCTTAACCAACTGAGCCACCCAGATGCCCCTGGGTCTTTCTAAGAACAAAGTTGTACCATCTCTGAATAATTCATTTTGATCATTAGAAGAAAAGTTTTTTAAAAAGTGGCAGAACAGTTAGGCAAACATTTTTCAGAATACAAAAAGCAAAAAACCATAAACAAATCTGAAAGATTAGAATTCATCAAAGTTTAAAACCTGTTGCTTTTCAAAAGATACTCTTAAGAAAATGTAAAGGTAAGTCCACACTGGGAGAAAATATTTTAAAGGTGTATATTTGATAAAACAAAACAAAACTTGTATTCAGAACATATAAAGAGCACTTAGAACTCAAGAATAAGAAGACCAAAAAATCTTAATGGGCAACAATAAAGATTTTAAATGGACAAAAAATTTGAACAGGTATTTCACCAAAGAAGATAGATGATGCAAAGTAAGCAAATGGAAATCCAAATTAAAATTACAATGAGATAGCACCACACACCCACTAGAATGACTACTATTTAAATGGCTGAAAATACCAAATGTTGGCAAGGACGTAGAACAGCTAGAACTGTCATATATTGTTGGTGTAAATATAAAATAGTAAAACCACTTTGAAAGCCCAGTTGGCAGTTTCTTAAAAAGTTAAATATACACTCAACATATGACTCAGCAATTCTCCTTTTACACATTTACCCAAGACAAATGAACCTGGGCCCACATAGAAGACCTGTATGTAAATGTTCATAGCAGCTCTAGTCATCATAGACAATGATTGGAAACAACTCAAAACAATGCCACCAACAGGCAAATGGATAAATAAAGTGTGGTATAGTCATACAATGGAATATGACTTCACATGAAAAAGGAATAAATTGAATGTGCATGAAACAACATGGATGAATCTCAAAATCCTTATGTTCGGCTATAGAAGACGAACACAAAAGAGTATGTACCGTATGATTCCGTTTACAAGGAATTCTAGAAATTACAAATCTAATCCGCAGCCACAAAAGTAGACCAGCAGTTTGCCTGAGACTGGGGTATGGGGAATGGAGAGGAGAATGAATAAGACGGGCCCCAGAGGATCTCTTGGGGGAGACAGAAATATTCTGCATGTGGATGGAGATGGTAGTTACACATTTGTCTAAACTTGTTGAAATGCACACTTAAAATTTATGCATTTCATTGTTTGTCAACGATACTTCAATAAAGTTGATCAGAAAAAAAAAGCAGAATACATTGTTGTGATTCCCGCATGCTCAGACACTCCTCTTCACAAATCATTTTCGGATTGCAATCACAGTTGTTCAGCAGCAGCCTCTGGAACTGGATGACAGCCAGTAAACACACTCCCAGATGCTAGAACATCAATCACAATGAAGAGATCGTATTTCAACTCTTGTTTGGGGGATGTGATGTATTCCCTGACCTCAAAGAGGCCGCTACCACCTGCAATGGAATACTGTATCCTACAGATAAAGGACTGGACTCTGATCCATTATCTTACTCTCTCCTATAGTTTAACACCCATAATTTTTCTCCTTTTATCCCACAAGATTCAAGACTGTAGGAAAGCTATGCAGGATAAAGATTACAAATGAGGAAGTGTACCCAGATTTAAAGGTGGCCAGTTACCTCCAAGACAAGTAATTCCAAAGAGACAATCCTCACATTCCAGTAAAAATAGCTCTGACTCAAGCTCTGTCTCTAGCTGAGCTTCCCCAACACATACAAGAAAGGGCTTAGCGGTTTCAGGACAAATCAAATACAAGAACTCCCTACTTTTTCTTTGCTACACTCAGCAAACAAGCATCATCCTAAGCCAACAATCTGTCTTTGACTAAACAGGCTTTATATTTTAGTTATTACCGTTTTATACTTTCAGGGGTGAAGTGATGAAGCAAAATCTCTGCTAAATAGACCATAAAGTTTGTCACCAGTCCAAGAATTAGACACACCAACAACCTAGACAACATTATCTAGAGCTTTTTAAAAAAAAACTTACATGGAATCTGGCTTGTGGCCAAGGAAATGATACGAAATCGGCACAGCGTGAGGTCATGGGGAGGATGGCATTTAAGAGGGTTGGCAGACAGGCTGATTAAATGCATACACTGTGTAGACTCACTTCCCTAGAATCCAAAAACCTGAAAATTCAAAGACAATTTTTTGCTGAATTATTTAAGAATACTGGATGTTCATACTAAAAAAGGCAAAGGTATTTCAAGTGTGTAAAGTGGTATCTAAATCAAGAAAAGCTTATATTTGATATAATTTAACATTGTATGTATTGTCTCTACTCTATTTGAAAATTAAAAACCCAGTATTTCATGATAATAACTCTCAATAAGCCAAGATATTCAATTTATTAATCTAGAAGCTCCTGAGAAGCAGGAACTATTTCCTGTTTATGTCATCCCAATACCCAGCAGAGTGCCAAGCACAAAATGTACATTCAATAGGGTGCCTGGGTGGCTCAGTCGTTAAGCTTCTGCCTTCGGCTCAGGTCATGATCCCAGGCTCCTGGGATCGAGTCCCACATCGGGCTCCCTCCTCGGGGGGAAGCCTGCTTCTCCCTCCCCCACTCCCGCTGCTTGTGTTCCTGCTCTCGCTATCTCTGTCTCTGTCAAATAAATAAATAAAATCTTTATAAAAAAAAACTGCATTCAATAAATGTTAACTGAAATAAATGAAAGCATGCAGTATGGTTCAATTTTTTTAAAAAGGAAAAAAGCCATATATATATATATATATATATATATGAACATGAAAAAAATGTGGCAAGATGCACACTGAACTTTTACCAAGAAATACCTCATGGATTGGAGTCAATGGGGAGAATTTAACTCTTCCTGTACTATGTAACACAGTGGTCAGAATCACAGACCCAGGAGTCAGACTAGGTTCAGATCCCAAACCTACTTCTCATGTGTGTTGTTGAGCAAGTTCTTAGCCTCCGTGTGCCTCATGCCCTCAGTTGTGAATGGCAATCACAATAGTTCCAACCTTACAGGTTTAGGATGAGGATCGAGATCATGTATATAATGCACCTAAGGTGCTTGGCATTTAGCAAGTACTTGATTCATGTTAGCTAGTAAGGTGCACAGGTAAATATTTTGAGAGATGGCATGCCTACAAAGGTTTTTCTCATACTCTCATACTAAATTATGCTTGATTAGGTATAAAATTCAGCATTGGAAATCTTATTCCCTCAGAATTTGAAAACATTGCTCAGATGTCTTTTAGATTCTGACAATTCCACAGAGAAGTTTGGTACCTTTCTGATTCTTTGTTTAAAACTTGAGTTTTCTCTCTGGAAGCTTTACGATCTTCTCTCAGTCCCATGTGTTCTGAAGGTTCACCATGAAGACTTAGTGCTTTCATCCATTGTGCTACGCATTCAGTGGACATTTTCAGTCTGGCAACCCATGTCCTTCAGTTCTGGGAGATTTTCATAAATTATTTCTTTGATAACTTCATCCCCTTTGTTTTTGCTGCTCTGTCTCTTTGAAATGTCTTTTGTTGTTGCTGCTGCTTTTGTTCTCTATTGTTCCCTATTTTCTTTCTCCTTATCTTTTTCCTTTATATTTTGCAGAAATTTCAACTAATTTCTCAAAATTTCTATGGAGTTTAAAAAAAATCTCTCCTATGACATTTTTAATTTCCAAGAGCTCTTTTTGTTCCCTGAATGTTTTTTTTTTCTTTCTTCTTCCTGTTCTTTTCTTCTTCTTTTTTTTTTTACATAACGTCTGTAGTCTTGTTCATGGATGTAAAATACTCTCCTAGACTTTTGAAAATGTTAAGAGGTTGGTCTTTCTCTCCAATTTTCTTCTCCCTATATGGTCTCTGTTTCCTTCATTTTATTTCTCATTTGTTTTATTTTCTATCTTTCATATTAAAGACTTTCTTCAAATGCCTGGCATTCCTTCTCTGTCTGTTCAAATTTAAGAGTGGGGCACTAAAAGGTTGATTGGATGTGTTTGTTGATTGCAGGCTTCCCTGACAGATGAAATGAACAGGCCATGTCACTGGAGCCTCTCGGGTGTCATTATCTCTAGGTCTTTTCTCTTGAGCTAGCCAGAATCCCCAGAGAGATACCTTCCATTTCCCACCTCAGAGAAGCTTGAGCTCTGGGGGCTAGGAGGGGAAGAGAGCCAAAAGTCTCAGCACTCAGTATATAAACTTTTAATTGATCACCTTGTTTGTGGTACAGCACCAATCTGTAACAGTAACTGGTGTCCCTGGGCCAGAAACCCATTGTTCTCTAGTCTTTTTGTGGGGTGGGGAGTATTAGGGAAGGGCAACTAGCCTCTTAAAAAGGCTTTCAAATTGTCCATCTCTTTAGCCCTGCCTGCCTTCATCCCCACTTCTTGATGTACCTAAATACTTCCAAATTTCTGGGCCACTGAGTTGCTCAGATGTAAAAACTGGGATGCTCCTATAGTCTTTTCTACTCTTGGCTTATGGTTTAGCCTTTTTAGAGGTGTGCTAAACAAGTTACTCACCCATGTACTTTCCAACTTATGGTTTTCTCCTTTTCCTGTCTTGCTGGGCTTTTGCCTGTAAAAACATAACTTTACTGCCATTTTATTTATATTTCAGAAAGGAACAGAGATAAATGCAGGTACACAATCCACTTTTCAACCAGAAGTCACCCACAAAGTTATTTTCAAAGGAGAAAGTTTCAGTAGGATTCAGTAATGGATTATATATAAGAAGCAAATAAGAAATAAGTCAGACATAATTCCAAGATTTCTAGTCTGGGTGATCAGGAAAATATGATGTCATTTACAGAAACAGGAAAACTGGAAAGGGAACAGATGGGGTGAGGATGGTAACAGATGGTTCTGGTGGGTTTAGACATATTGAAATCGAAGTGATGGGAAACATCCAAATGGATGTGTTATGCAGACAATTGGAAGTGCAGTAATGGAATATGGGGAAGGGTGAAGGCTGGATATGTAGATATAGGAATAAACTGTATTTAAGTCTATTAAGGTAAGTGAAGGTAGGAAAATATTGAAGAAGTGCTTAGAAAGAATAGGAGGGCAAATACCTAGGCTTGAAGAATATCAAAGAATAGGGAAAAGAAAAAAAAAAGTTTTTACTGAGGAAAAAAGAGTATGGTTAAAAATGGAAGATAATCAGTATTGTATGATATTGTGAAACCTAATAACAGTGTGTAGGCTTGGACAACCACCAGGCTAGGAAGTGGCTGAGTTCAGACAGAACTTTGGGATAGAGCAGGAGGCCAAAAAAAAAAAGGGCCATTTTAGGGTATTAAGATCACAACTAGAGCTGAGGAATATGGACTCCAAGGGAGGCTGTGACACCAATACATTAGACTAACGGAAAAGGCCAGTTGAGATCAGAATCCTTCAAGTCAAGGTCAAAGCAGAGGCCAAGTGCTGGTGAGTCCATCCTGGCCAGTGTGCTGGGGGAGGATATAAGAACAGTAAAAGATGGAGATTCCAACAGGTAGGTATTGGAAGTCTCTGGGATGCAGGTGTAGGGTTCAGAGACACAGACATGGGGGAAATCTGGGCAAGTCGCTGAAACAGGGAATGAAATACACAAAAAGCAAGAGCTCAAATAATGAAGTACTCTGGTCAGAGGTGGGACAGCCGCAAAATCAGCTTAGGGTGAATCACAGGATGCTGAAGTAGGATCTCCTAAGAGCCTCCCTGCTAGGAACATGCCTTAATCCTAGATTTGAGCGGGGCTGAGCTAAAAGGTGGCAGTTAAAATAAAGAAAACTAATCTATTAAAATACAACATCCTATAACCCAGAAAGTCCATCTCGGCATTTACTCTAGAAAAATACTGAATATGCCCAAAGAAGCACATTCCAGCATTCTCATTGAAACATTGCTGGCAACCAAAGAATTGAAAACAACCTTCGGGTTCATCAATAAGAGAATAATTACGTGCATCCATACTGAAATAATGCATAGCAATAAAAAATAATGAGGAAGCTCTTAGTGATTGACATCAGAAGATCTCCAATACATAATGTTGAGTTGGGGGGATAAAAAGTGACACGATGTTATGAACTGTGTGAAACTTTATGTTTTTGAGAGGAGAGAGAAAGAGATCTGCCAAATGTAGAGGGTTCTGGCGGGGTAGAACCTGGTAATCATTGTAGATCATTTACATTTTGACATATCTCATACTGCAAAGATGCTGAGTCAGGAAGAACTAAGAAAAGGCAGATGGCTTTGGATGGAAGGGATCCGTCCCTAACCTTCAGGAGAGCCCCCGCAGCAGAGCGGTAGAGCAAGAAGATTGCAGGTTAGTGGGTGTGGTCTCTACAACTCCTCACCTGGGCCTTACAGATAAGAGAGGAACACCGAAGCTGTCACAGAAGGAAAGGTCTAGTGCAGAATTTTTAGACCAAGGGAGATCTGGGCATATACTTGAAGTGGGAAGGAAGAAAGCCCTTCTGTGGAGAACACAGGGGTAGAAAGCAGTGGGCTTGTAGAATGCTGAGGTTCTAAAGGAAACTGGGAGCCCACCTTGCCCCCTTATTTTACAGTTGAGGAAACTGAGGCCTGGGGAGGTGTTGCAGGTGAAGCCCATGGTTTGGAACCCAGACTCCATCTCTTAGTAGCGTGGGAACTGCTTTGAGCCACTATTTCCTCATCTTTGAACTGGAAATAAAAGTCCAGTTCAGAGAGTGGCGAGCCTTTGTTTCTACTTCTCTAATAATTATTATTCCTACTATTAATGAACATTTATAAATATCCACTATGCCAGGCCCTCTTGTAGTTCTTCACACAGACTAACTTATTTAATTTTCATAATAACCCTATAAGAACTATTATTATTCCCTTTTACAACACAGAACTGAGGCATCAAGAAACAGTACGTTACATGGCCAGAAAGTGATGGGTCAGAGTTCAAAGCAGGCAGCTAGCTCCTGAATCCAAGCTCTTAATTACTCGGTCTACTGCCTCTAAATTAGGTTACGTGAAGTGCCTGACACAGGGCCTTGCTTGTGGCGAGGGGTCAACAAAGTGGGAACAATTATCGCTAGTTTGAGAAGGAGCTAGAACACAGGCTTCTTGGTGGCCAGGTTTACCCCTTTACACCCCACGGCATTGGTCACCTTGTTCTGAGCTACGCTGGAGAAGAAGGAGAAATGAAAAAACAAAACAGAAAACCAGCTGCTCTCTCAGCAGAGGAAGTCAGGGCCCAAGTGAAACTCAGAAAGGGAACTTCGGAAGCCCGGGGGCCTTGTGGCCTATCGGTCAAACCCCATTTCAAGCTCGTTTTTTCTACTGGAGTTGCGCTGAGTCAAGGATTGCTTAACACAAGGGGAGCATCAGTCACCATTTGGTAGTCTTTCTGGCTCTGTGGAGATTTTTTACTCCACTTTAGAGTTGTAACACAACTGGTTTTTATCTCTTTCGTTGTGACCCCTCATCATGGGTGTTCAGACACAGGACACGTGTAGTGCCGCAGTGGCTTTCCACTAGGCTGGCCCATCTCCATTGAAAGGCTGTGAGAGTAGTGGAGCTCTCCTTCACCTTCTGCCTGAGAAGATCTCCACCGCCCTAAAATAGATGCCCTCCTTAGCAGCCTTGGTGAAGTGGCCAGGGATGGGAGTGTAGATCGCCACTGCGCAGTTGGGAGAGATGTGGCACAGACCGACCATGGGAACGAAGCTGCCCTTCAGCTCTCTGGGGAGGGGCACGCCACGCTCCTCAGGCCACATGTGCCCCCAACACACATTTTGGCTTTTAAAAAAGCGGCTTCGGCATCCAAGATTGTCGTCAAATGGAGGGGCTTGAAATGCTTCACGTGAGTCTACACAATGTACGTCACAATAAAGGCAATCACAGATCAATAGCTGCGAGATCCAAAATGGTCACTGCTCCTCTTCCTCTTTGTGCCTATAATAAAACTCATTAGGAGCTTAATGAGAATCGAAGGACTTTTTTCTTTATGTTATTCTGAAGATGTAGCACTAATTAGAAACCCAGAGTGTTTTTCCACAGAGCCTGGGGCAGAAGGGGGTGGCGGGGGGCGCCTGGGTGGCTCAGTCAGTTACGCCTCTTAAGACTCTTGATCTCGGGCGCCTGGGTGGCTCAGTCGGTTAAGCGACTGCCTTCAGCTCAGGTCATGATCCTGGTGTCCCGGGATCGAGTCCCGCATCGGGCTCCCTGCTCGGCGGGGGGTCTGCTTCTCCCTCTGACCCTCTTCCCTCTTGTGCTGTCTCTCATTCTCTCTCTCAAATAAATAAAATCTTAAAAAAATTCAGATCCTGGGTGGCTCAGTCGGTTAAGCGACTGCCTTCGGCTCAGGTCATGATCCTGGAGTCCCGGGATCGAGTCCCGCGTCGGGCTCCCTGCTCGGCGGGGGGTCTGCTTCTCCCTCTGACCCTCTTCCCTCTTGTGCTGTCTCTCATTCTCTCTCTCTCAAATAAATAAATAAAATCTTAAAATAAAAAAAAAAGAAGGTGGTGGCAGTTGAGTACAGGTAAGAGGTCCATTCGTTCCAGAAACACTTAGAAGGACCTGTTATGGGTTCTGCATTGAGTGCTTAGAGGGCAGGGGTGAGAGAGAGCAGAGTACAATCACTACCCTTCAGGAATGATAATTTACTACACTATAAGAGACAGAGCTAGGATTCTAGGCTGGTCAGAGCACCTGAATTCATCTCCTAGTTAATATGGGCCATGTGACTCTGGGTGAGTGACTTGGTCTCTGCAAGCTTCCCTTTCCTCACTGGTAAAATGGAATAATGACAGGACCGCCACCATAGTGTTGCTGTAAGAATTCAATGAGATAATCCATTTAAGAAATTGTATAGAATGTCTAGTACATAGTTAGAGCTCATTGTATGTTAGTTATTATTGTTGTAAATAACCAAAAGCAGTTAAGAATCACAGTAATCATGGTGATCATGAAGATAAAATTCATAGAGATGGAAATGTTTTGAATAGGAATATACCTAGAAGGGATTTGGCTCCCTAGGAGGTTGGAAGTTTCAGAAAACATTTGACAAGAATGAAAGCTGGGAGTTCTCCCAAAATAAGGATTCCTCTTCTCTTCAAAGGATCTCAACTCCAGTCCCACCTCTAGACTGCTACATGGCCTGACCCCACGGCCTTTTGCTGACTACTCCCTGGGCTCCGGACCTGACTTCATGGCATTGTTTCCTAGGACCCTGCCCCTCCAAATGCAAAAACAATCTTCCTAACTAAATCTTAATCTCCCCAACTCCACTTTCCCTGCTCCCCTGACCACAGGGTGGCCTAGGCCAGTTTTCTGCTATTCACACTGTCTCCTCGTTTAGCCTTAACATTTTTCTTTAAAACTTGTTTCTTTCGTGCACACTTCTTTCCTGCCCTCCAGAAACAAGATTAGAAATGTGACCAAAAGTCTGGGCAACTACTTTTCTTTCTTAGGGATATTTCCATGTGTCCTTTGCTGACCTGGCAAGATGTTTGAATGGGAGAAGGAGATTAAGAGTTTCTTCCAGGTGAGTTGGCCCCATGGTCACATGCTCCAACCCCCCACACTTGCCCTTTACAGCAAACACAATTATTATTCGTTGGATGTCACTTTTTTTAAATGGAGGGGCCCGTGAACTTCTTCCCTGGCCCCAGATGTCAAGGAAATGTGGCGAGGGTGCAGGGAAAGTGACAGGCCCTGCCCGAGGAGTCTGCCTACGGGCCTCCCGGTTAGCAGCGGCCACAGTCCAGCCCTGGGCTCTCCCTGCACCGTAGAGCTCTGGCCCCCTGGACACACCTGAATATTGTGGAATAGCTCACCAGGCCAGGCGGAGTGTTAATGAAAACAGAGTGCGTGGGAATATCTTCAAATCACCGGGTGCTTCGGGGTCTGTGCTGGGGCCCAAGCTGACCTGACTGCATAATAGACCCACCCGACAGAACTGGACGTGGAAGCTGGAGGTTTCTTTGAGACGGGCAGCCACTGGCATGAGAATGACTCAGGTCAAGTGCGGCTGGTGTCCTAGGCTCTGTGCTAACATCCCCTGGCCTGACCTCCTCAGGGTCCCAAGGGCCTGATGGTTATCTCCACACGGAACCTGAAGAGATAAGGTCCTAACGTTTCCATGAGGGAAATGCAAAGGGGACCCAGCCCTCCCTGTCTCCACTTATTTTTATTTTTTCAGTAGGCTCCCCACCCAGTGCGGAGCCCAAGGTGGGGCTTGAGCTCACGACAGTGAGATCGGGACCTGAGCTGAGATCAAGAGTTGGATGCTTAACAGACTGAGCCACCCAGGCACCCCTCCATTTGTTTTTAAAAGAAGGCCTGAGACTCCCCTGTCAGACAACCTCAGTCCTTTGGTAGGCGTCAGATTTGTCATGGTCCACATGAATTTGCAACTTGGAGGTTGAAATAGTTCCATTGTCTTATGGTTAGGAGTACAGGCTTTGAAAGTATCACCCCGCGGGTTACTCACTGTTTGGGGTTGGGGGGTGGTAGAAAAGGCAGCTTTGCAATGGATGGCTCAGTGGTCACCTCGAGAACCCATGGATCAATCTAAGCGTCCAGACTCCCCGTGGATGCAGTGTGCCGCATGCACCTCCGGCTAGAGTCAGTGATGCTCACCAACTGCACCTGCATCTCACAAGCCTTTAGACCTAACTCCCAATTCACAGACAATTCAGGGGCTGGAGAAACAAGTGAAATGACACCAGGAGGAAACAACCCGATCCAGAATGTGGGACATTCCACAGGCTCTCCAACAAGTTAGTGGCATGAAAGGGTGGGAGGGTTGCTTGAGAGAAAGAAGAGTTGACGTTTTCGAGATAGAACACTCCCAAAACACAGAACACAACAAAAGGCTGTGGCCTCAGACCAGTTACTGACCTTCTCTGGGCCTGACTTCCAGGGCTGCACGAACAGAACAATGAGTGGTGGTTCACAGGGCTGTGGTGAAGACTGGGAAAATGCCCAGGCGTCCAGGAGAGAGCTGCTGCTTGGGGAGCACCCTAGACATCCGGGTACCCACCACGATGTCCCTCCAGCCCAGTCCGATGGGGCGGGCCTTCCTGCTTATCACTTACCAGCCCCTTTACATAACAATACTGAACCCACCTTGTTGGAAATATCATCTCCCCAAACACGAAGCCCCTCATACACTCGGTCTTCCTGAGCTGAGGCTCGAGAAGTCACCGGAGGCCTGCCTGCATGGGGATCTGGTGAGACCTGTTCAGCAGAGGCTGGGGGTGCCCTGGGGGCACCCCCCAGGCCTTTGCCATTTCGGGGCGCCCTGCCAGGACTCATCTCTCTGGATCTGGGGCTTTCTCTGACTGCTAGAGCCTGCTCTGCCCTCAAGAGTGCGGCCAGCTGGACGCACCAGGCAATGAGCATCTCTCCCCCCTCCCCTGGCTCTTCTAGCCTGGCTCCCTCCTCTGGCACTCACGGGAGAGCTCCCAGGGGTGTCCTCTACACCGTTTCTCACGAACCCGCAGCACGGCTAAGTTCTGCTCACTCATAGTAGAACAAGCTAGATCATACCCCCTTTATTAGCTTTAATTCCTTCTCTGAGTTCCTTCCCCACCCACCACCTGTGTTTTCCAGGAGCACATCCTAAATCCACTTGCACCGGAAGCTTTGTCTAACACCACATACATGAGTTTACCTTTTACCCTAAGGGCAGTGGGAAGCTGGTGAGGTACTCACTAGACTGTAGCTCTTAGTAAGTGTCCCAGAGAACCAAGTTCTGCCCCACTCTCTGCCTTTCCTTCATCAGTGCTGGATTTTGAATCCAGGAGTCTTAAGTGCTGTGTCTCATTCACCTCAGCTACTTTCCATGTAGTGCCTGGCCCAGCGGGCTGCCTCTGGCTTCTCATCAACAGCAGCCTCTCCATCCTGCTTGCCTAGGGGCAACAGGCAAGGAAATTGGAGGTACCCCCAGAGCCCTGCTTACACAGGACCTATGTGGGCATTGTAGCCATCTCGCCTGTGAACTGTTACATAGAAATTAACTACTCCTCTCTGTTTGGAGGCATATGAAGTCTAAGTGTAAAATCCTGCAAAGGGCATCATGCCAGTTTTAGCAAGAAACATCTAGACGGGACGAAGGTTGGAGGGAGCCCCTGGCTGCCTGTGAGTCCAGCGCCAGGGACGTAACCTTCCACGGGATAACTAAGAGAATCCTGGAACAGACCCGTGGGAAACTGCCCTGCGCTAATAAAGAGAATGCTAAGCCCCTGCCTTGCTTCAGCATGCTTGAGCATGCTGACAAGACCCAGAACAAGCCATAAGCACTGAGATCAGGCAGCTGGCCAAACCATTAGCAAGGCTTTGTGTACTGCTCTTGGAACAACTTCAGAAAGAGTATGGGTCCAAGTGGGTATTATGATGGGAGACTCTTGGGAAAATCTCCGTAGAACCCTGACAACTACTGGGTAACATATTTTTCCTTCTCGTGAGAAGCAGATGGAATAAACAGATTGAGCCTGTTGTTCCATTATTCTATTGTTGTAAGCAAAAAACACCAAGATCTGTGTCTTTTTTTATTATTATTTCTATTATGTTCAGTTAGCCACTGTATAGTACATCATTAGTTTTTGATGTAGTGTTAATGAAGATGTTGAAAATAGAGCAATTGCACTACTGGGTATTTACCCCAAAGACACAGATGTAGTGAAAAGAAGGGCCATATGCACCCCAATGTTCATAGCAGCAATGTCCACAATAGCCAAACTGTGGAAGGAGCCGAGATGCCCTTCAACAGATGAATGGACAAAGAAGACATGGTCCATATATACAAGGGAATATTACTCAGCCATCAGAAAAGATCTCTGTCTTTTACTAAGATACAAACTGGTAGCAAGGGAGCAAATTTAAGATTAGCAAATACTTTGCCTATATCTGTTTGTTTAGCAATTGTGCTGATTTGCTTTCTGTTTGTATTTTAGATAGAAAAAAAAAAGAAAGGAAAGGAAAAGAAAAGCAGAAACTTGCCCCCAGAAGGTCCCCAAAGTAAGCATTGCGTTAAGATTGGATGTCATCATGGACACGTGATTTCTGCCCTGAGGAAAGGCATACATGAAGTCAGAGTGGCTAGGAGCTCAGCCACAGGGAACAGGAAGCCCTCTGTCCTCACTGCACTTCCAAGAGCCCTGGGCAGGTTTCCTGGGCCATCTGGACAGAGGAAGACTGTCGGGCAGAGGGCCAGAGCAGAGAGGAGGGTATCTCTGTATTGCTTCGCATTA
This sequence comes from Mirounga leonina, assembly GCF_011800145.1. Taxonomy (NCBI): domain Eukaryota; kingdom Metazoa; phylum Chordata; class Mammalia; order Carnivora; family Phocidae; genus Mirounga; species Mirounga leonina. Next base: position 41,363,395 of record NW_023270825.1, read on the forward strand.
CATTTAGTGGCAAAGAAAAGTAATAAAAGAGGGGACGCAGGGAAAGGAAAATCTTTTGGGAAGATCTCTTTATTTGGTGTCCTATAAACGTCATCTCCAAGCAATTAAAAATGAAGTACAGACTTTCCCAGAACAGGGAAACATCCTTGATCTGTGCAGAATGCAGAACATGTGCATTCTACAACACATCACTGACAATGGAGGTTTCTGAACCCGGACACTAGCACTGGCCAGGCCAGCATTTCATTCAGTGACACCAGCCACCAGCTGAAGCGTCACTCTGGGCCACTTTGGCCCAGCCTGAACTTTAGGACATGTGGCTCATTACATGCCTCTTCACCCTGTTTTTATGACTTCTTGAAGGCTAGAAGCTCACATTTTCTTTTTTTAAAGATTTTATTTATTTATCTGAGAGAGAGAGTGAGAGAACGCAGAGAGGGAGGAGGATCAGAGGGAGAAGCGGACTCCCCGCTGAGCTGGGAACCCAATGTGGGACTCGATCCTGGGACTCCGGGGTCATGACCTGAGCTGAAGGCAGACAGACGCCTAACCGACTGAGTCACCCAGGCACCCGAAACTCACATTTTCACTTCTGGGTCCACAATTTAAATTTCTGGGGGGAAAAAAAAGACTCTAAAATGTGTTTTTAGTAGTCATTAGTAAGAGGAAGCCTTTTGCCTTAGAAGGAAGAAAATACACGTTCTGCAATTTAGGCCTATCTTGAGTGACTGTTTAGAACAGAGACCATATATTAAGGGGTAAATTTCAGTGTAAATTCTTGAGACAAACATCTATGGACAATAGTTAAAGTGTAACCTTATTTTAGGAAAGGAAAGAAGGGAGGGAAGGAAGAAAGAAGGCAAATATCCTAAAGATGTCTTTAAAAGGATTATTATAACCAAAGGTTGATGTTCTCCCAGTGAGAGATAAAATATATAAAAACTCCTTGACCTTAAGTGAAATCCGTGGTAGCAATACATTTTAAGAAACTCATGTATGGGGGCGCCTGGGTGGCTCAGTCGGTTAAGCATCTGCCTTCGGCTCAGGTCATGATCCCAGGGTCCTGGTATCGAGCCCCGCATCGGGCTCCCTGCTCAGCGGGAAGCCTGCTTCTCCCTCTCCCACTCCCCCTGCTTGTGTTCCCTCTTTCGCTGTGTCTCTCTCTCTGTCAAATAAGTAAATAAAATCTTAAAAAAAAAAAAAACTCATGTATGCACTGGCTGTCATCAGGGTAGCAGGCATGTGATGGTCTTGTTTTAGCATTTAATTCAATGATGCGCTTGCAGATTTGGGTAAAGATATAAATTTGATTCAACTGATCTCATTTAACAGCTTATGAAAAAAAGCTTCAATTTACCTTTTTTCCATTTGTTTTGCTTCAGCATTTCCCTACCAAGTAGGTCTGATTGTACTGTCACCCTCACATTCAATGTATAGATAAATATAGTGGGAAATAATCACTGGGAGGAAAATTAAGGTTTGGGTCATACATCAACTCTGCTTAGTTGGCATCCAAACACATAATTCACATTGCTGATCAGACTCCAGTGATTGCTTATCCATTACAGATCAATTGCAGAAAAGGCTGTAACATTATTAGAAGCATAATTTAGGGATCCTTTAAACATTTAAGATTTAAACCTCACTTACTGAATAGCCAATACACAGTAATTAACCCATGTGTGAAATTAAATTCAACCCTAAGGGATATTTATATACATGTTGTTTTCAATCCTGTTTGAAGCCTTTCTAAGCAAACTGTACCCTGAAGGATCAAAAGGCAGTCTTAACCAACCAGACTCCAAACCACCACCTATCCTAAAGAATATCACCTTACCATTCATCACCTGCATAATATAAAACATCCAAATGTATATATCTATAGCCCATTAAGAAACTCATTTGTCCAATATTAGGCTGTTTAAATTTTATAATGTACTACCCATTAACATCCACAATCATTGAGCAGTTGAATAGTTTTCTTTGTCCGTCGCTGCTCAGAACCCACTTCTACTGCCGTCAGCATTCCTGTTTGATCACATAGTATCTGGTGAAAATCTGCCTTTCTTTGCCCCAGGCTCCTTATCTCCAAGCGCCATCTTAACCAAGGTGGAGGGCCGAGAAAGTAGGGATGACCCTGGGAAGTCCATCAAAACTAAGACGAGAGTTTTCAAATCACGATCCTATAGACAAAAGTAGGAAAAGTTTTCACAGAAGACAAACAATCGCTGTTGTCTTGCCAGCTCTAAAAGTTGTAAGAAGTGTAGAGGTCACCTCACCCACCCTCTGATACCAAACTCCTACATAAAGCCTTCTGTCATTCAAATGTAAAACGTTCTACTGTTAGAGAGCAGGAAAATCCATGTATCTCCTCTGAATGTGTGTTGAGTTTCTGTAGAATTTAAATCCCCTACACAAGATTCCTTAAGTTTTGCACAAGGCCAGCTAGGTGTGGACCAAGAACAAAATCAGAGATTTCAGGCTGTGAAAAGCAGCTTTGAAGCTTTACCTCCTTCTTTCCTTTGGAGCTGAAGTCTGAAGAGAAAGGTTAAGAGTAGGGCCAATAGGCTCTTGGCTCACTCCCGGTCTTGAAGAAAGGAGTGTCTTGAAGGAAGGTGCTCAAAGAAAAGTCCATGCATTCTGAGCTGGTGCAAGGATATTGCTTGGGAGCTCCATGGTCCAGTTGCCCTTGGAGCTACTCCAAGCTGGGGACTCTAATCCCTCACTTGCCAGAATAGAACACTTGGCTATTGGGCGCTGCTTCACTCCGTTGCCTCTGGGGCCTCACCGCCTCCTCCTCTCTCTGGGCCCTCTGTGTTAGTCAAGTTTTCTCGGGCTCCTTAAGCATTAGACAAGCTTAACTAATCCTTTCTCTGCCTGAAGAGATTGGTAAACTTACATTCTCATGTCATATTCACAAATTCTGACTGTTACAAATAGCATCATGTCTTATCACCTTTACACACAGTAATGCGTGTGCATCACCATGCTTGAACTGGGGAGGGACCATTATACACATCATGGATAGTCTGGGGAGTCCAGGTTTTGGTGAGTGAGACATTTTAATGTTTTCCAGCTCTTATGGTTAAGAAATTACATCTTACATGTAACGCTATCGGTGAGATTAAATTCTCCTTTTCCTCTTTTAATGAAATTGAAATTATTTTTCACCATCATCCTTACAAAAATCCTTTCAGGGGGTGCCTGGGTGGCTCAGTCATTAAGTGTCTGCCTTCAGCTCAGGTCATGATCCCAGGGTCCTGGGATCGAGCCCCACATCAGGCTCCCTGCTCCACGGGAAACCTGCTTCTCCCTCTCCCACTCCCCCTGCTTGTGTTCCCTCTCTCGCTGTGTCTCTCTCTGTCAAATAAATAAATAAATAAAAATCTTAAAAAAAAAAAATCCTTTCAGTGCATGAACACTTTTTAAATGATAGTCCTTAAACACCACTGTCTTCTCCATTGAATAGACCCATCTGAAGTACCCTTTCCTTATTGGTCCTTTTTATATTTAGGTGTAAACTCCTTTAGACAGGAATATGTCTATTTTAATGGATTCTGACCAATAGGTAATAAGGACTCTCTCATTACATGCACTACTTTCTCGGGAGGAGGAGAATACTGGCTAATATTTACTGAGAGCTTAGTGTATGTCAGGTATTATTCGTAGAGCTATACATGGAATCAATCGATTCATTCCTCATGAAGTATTATTATTTAACCCCTTTTTACAGATGAGGAAATTGAGGCATAGAACAGTCAAGTTATTCTGTGCAAGTTATAAAGCTTAGAAGGGTCTAGTAATAAAAAGAGAAACAAACACGGTGTATATCCACTGCTTTGATCATTTCCTCAACAAGTAACCAACTCCTGCCACAAAGGCCCATATTCTCCACAGATAAAGTCTCTTGAAACTAAATAATAAAAAAGCTAAAATTGAGAGCAGAATCCCTCTCACTGGTCCACATCCATGAAGTCCACCATTTCCAGCATAATTTCTAGTTATCCAGTTGTTTGCAATACTTCCTCTGCCCTTAGAAATACTTAAACTGATTGTATCCAGAAATAAGATCTTCTTCAAGTATTTTAATCTTTATAATTAAACTAGTCTCTAGTTGTCAGAGGTAATTTTGTTTGCAGATACTATTAATATGTGATTCTTTCTTACGAGTCTCTCTGCCACAGAGAAAATTGCGTGTAAAATGCAAAGAGAGTTAAGAAGGAAAAAATTAAACTCAGATATCTTTTTAGATGAACTCTATTGGCTAGTGAGACTTTCTAAATCCATGTCAGCCTCTTAGTAAGTAGATTTTGCAAAAATAAAAAAATATATTTCTCTGAATTTCTCTACAGGGAAATGATGAAAACATAAGTAATATGTGATCATGAACAATTAATACTTGAAAGTGAGCTTTGTTTCTAAGTATGAAAAATAAAATAAAAATCACCCATAATTCCATTAAAAAATCACTACTTGACATTTCAGCACCTTTTCTTCCAGTTTTTTTTTTTTTTTTGGTCCATTTTTAAAGCATTGTTAATAAGCTATCTTTGAAAACTCAAGGTTTATTTGAACCCTCTATTCAAGAAGTTTGTCCCTTGGATATTTACTCAAAGAAAGAGAAAACACTAATTCGAAGAGGTACATGCACCCCTATGTTTATTGCAGCATTATTTACAACAGCCAAGATATGGAAGCAGCCCCCAAGTGTCCATCAATAGATGAATGGATAAAGGAGGTATACACACACGCACACGCACACACACACAAACACAGACACACACATGGGATATTAACCATAAAAAAGAATCAGATCTTGTCATTTGCAACAACATGCATGAAGCTAGAGCCTATTATGCTAAGAGAAATATGTGAGACAGAGAAAGACAAATACCATATGATTTCACTTACATGCAGAACCTAAAAAACAGAATGAATGAACAAAAAACAAAAACAGAATCATAAATACAGAGAACAAACTGGTGCTTGCTGAAGGAGAGAGGGTTGGGGGAATGAGTGAGGTAGGCGAAGGGGATTAAGAGGCACAAACTTCCGGATATAAAATCAAGAAGTCACAGCATAGGAAATATAGTCAAGAACATTCTAGTAACCTTGTATGTTGACAGATGGTAATTATGCTTGTCATGGTGAGGATACTGTAGTGTATAGAATCATCGGATCACTATGTTGTACACCTAAATCTAATATAAAATTGTATCTTAACTATACATCAGAAAAAGAAGGAGAAGTGTGTCCCTTGTCCCCAGGAAAAAAATTCTATTGTCTCCGTGCCCTCCTGTAATGTATTAATCCCCTTCAAAGGCAATTCAGTGTATTGAAAGAAGCATAAAATTATTTTAGCCGCGCTGCCGTTACCTGTCCTATTCGGAAAAGAATCGCTTCAATTAAAATCAAAGATTAACAAATGATGATTGGCGTGCATCCCCTCGTCTCTGAAGGTGATTTGGCTATTCTCAGTTGGTAGTTCTCAAAGATGTATTGAAGCGCGCGTGCAATAGAAGGGTCAAGTTTAGGACTGCTTTAACCCTCTGCTCTCCATCCCTGGTAATGGCCTTCCTGGTGTTAGAGATCTGTTTGACGATCGGCAGTGGCTTCTGTTCCTACCACTGAGCCTTTCACAAAGTAGCATAACCAAGTCAATGTTGAACTGGATTCTGTGGGCCTGGAAGGGCCGAGCGGGAGCCGAAGGGACATCTCCACGGAAACCAGCCTCCCAGGCAGCGGCCAGAGGGTTTACTGTGCGGTGAAAGAAAGCTAGAGAGACGCCATGAAGCGTTTCGGGGAGCCGCGGTGAAATTCTGACGGACCTTAATGAGGACGAGCCAAGTTCAAGGCCCCGAACCGCTTGCCCCCGGGTTGTGCCTTGAAGACCTTTGCTGCGAAATGGGCCCGAGCCCTTCTAAGGCTCGCCCTCGGGTGGCCACAGCAGCACCCTCGCCAAACGAAGAGGAAGGGGCCCCCTCCGCCAGCCGCGTGGCCTTGGCGCTCGGCCAGAATCCGGAAGGAAAGCGTTCCTTTGTGTTCGCAAGGCTGCGGGATGGGAACACAGCTCCGGGCAGGCGGCCGCCGCCTCTCCGCGGGCGTGGAAGACCCTCGGCAGGTAGGGGGCGCGCGCCGTGAGGTGTGCGCAGTCGGGCCAAGCGAAGCTATCGACGGACGCACTGGACTGTCTGTCTCCGTAATCCTACCGGCAAGTTTCCAAACGGCTGAAACCTAGGGGGCCGGCTTTCCACTCGAGGCTGCGTGTTTGTCGCGTATTCCGGGCACACTCGAACCGCTGTGTAGACTCTGCGCGGAGGGCTCTCTACCGATCCACACGAGAAGGAAAAAGCCATTTTGTTTCAGCTTAGTTTACGGTGCTCTCAGTGTTTATACCTAGCTGTGCCAGACGACTGAAATTATACAGATAAGATGGCATAAATGATGACAATCATATGTTTCAGTTGGATTCTAAATTTCAGTCATTCTCGTCAGAAGCATTTAGTGCATCAGGCTTTGTTGTTCTGAAAGCAACACGTGAGGAGTGAATTCATCCTAATGTGAATTCGGAAACCACCCCAAACAGAACTGATTTATTGCAGTACAGATGAGAGGATGAGTCACCCCTCCCCAACCCCACATTCTTCACGCAGACTATGAACTAAGTTCTGTCATCGGCAGAACTAAGAGAATTTTCCCTCATTAGGGTTGGAAGCTCTGAGCCTGAAGTGGCTATAAATTATCCTGGGATGTTTTATAAGACACATAAAATATTTATGACAACCACAATGATAATTAAACAGTGATTCTAACTTGGGAAGAGAAATACAAGTATATAATGCATAGGTATGTATCTATGTAATTTTTTCTTTATTTATATTCTGGATCAATAACACAAAAAGTTCCCATTACTGGTCAACTTGGCCAGAAAGCCTTATATTCTCTTTCAGTGTCAGGTATCTCTCACCCACACTGATTCTCATGGCTATTTTCCGAAGAGCTGACAACCTTTGACGGGGAATATGGCCTATTTTTATGTCTCCAACTTCCTAAGCACGTGAATGGGAATTTTCCTGTAGTTTCATTGAAGAGTTCCTTTTTTTATTCGAACCATGTATCCAGAGTTTTAAGATTCTGGTAACTGAATAGTGAAAACTGATTCTAATGCATTAAAGTCCCACCTGGAAAATAATCTTACTTTTGAAATGACAAAATCACATTAAAAATAACAAAGGGATGGATGGTGAACATTCTGATCACTAATTTTAAGAGACCCGTATTCTAACTCAGCTCCACCAAATGCCAAATTGTATGATTTGGGAAAATTACTGCATCAATTTCCTTCACCTATAAATCAAGGATAAAAATAAAACTGCCTGACACAGCCTCTGCCATTTTGGATGAACCGAATTAAATAATGAGGTGTTACCACTCAAATCATAACATAAAAATCAGGAGGAGTCAGGCTGCTGAAGAAAGTGTTGCCAGAAATACTTACATTTCTTAACTGAAAAGGTTTTGTTGTTATTCTTGTCATTGCTGTTGTTTCTGCCTTGTTCAGTGTGCGGGCATCTCTTGAAAGAAAATACAGACATGGTGAAGTTTTTAAGGTGGTCGTTCAAATGTTGTAAGGATAGAAACACATAATTACACAGGGATTTTTCCATTTAGAATGCAAAGTGAAACTGTGGGATAGTCTCTGCAACAATCTAGAAATTAGAATGCTTCCGGATTACTAAGAGGAAGGACAAAACTTCCTTCATGCAGCGTTGATCATGGTAGCAGTCCTACCACCCCGGGGTAATCAAGCTAAAACATAAAACCCATAATGGACCTCTTGAGTCCTAGCTGTTTCCTAACAAGGCTTACTCTGTAGCCCTAGCTTGCTTCATCAGGAAAGAATATTGATGTGTTGTATTATAGGGCAACTTGTGGGAATTTCTTTCCCTAGTTGGGGGGACTATTATTTAATTGGGAACATACAGTGCTAAATATTGCATACTCCTGTCCAAACTCATGCTCCATTTTTAAAATCATCTATCTGTCCTACCCATCTATCTGTCCACCCATCTATCCCATCTATCTGTCCTACCATCCATCTATTTCATCTGAAAAGAGAATTTATTTTCATTTCTTAAAGATAAATTTTTTCTGATTTCCGAAATTTATTTTGGAGCAATTTCATGAAATTAAAAAGAGTTTCTATTTTCCAGACCAAATTCTATGTTTGAACAATATTTGTAGTCAATACATTTTTTATTTTTCCAATCCATTATAATATAAATCCAATATAAATTCCATCCAGTATGAATCCAGAGAAGAAATGAGGAAAGCAAAAATTAAATCCTGGGTCTAGGCTAAATTTTATCCTTTGCATTCATGTAGGGTCTCTGCCTTACGTGTTTCATCTCCACATTCAACATATAGGTTAGACATATATATAACTAAAAAGGTACCAAATTGTATTAACAAAGTCTAATGATTAGTCTAATTTAATAGTCAATTTGTTTATGGTTTGTTTTTATTTCTCTCCCAATCCTTCAAGTGCCCAGGGCCATGTATTTTGACATCCCACTGGAACATGGAGAAACAAGTATTATTAAAAGTCATCCACCCCGAAGACTTCAAGTAAGATGAATTTAAAAGGCTTCATAAGGAATTTCTTGGATTTCATGGTAACATCCCTTTTTAACTCTAATAAAGGAGGGATATTGCAAATGACTACGTTAGTAAGAATGAGAATGTTGTTAAAGAGAATGCTGTCAGTTACAAAGACCTTATTTCTTTAGGATTTCCTTTTGTAATGATTTCACTTTTAAGACCACCACCAAAAGAATGGAAACATAGTATCAAAGACACAGGTCCCATGCGATTCAAAAGACCTGCATCTGGTACTGATGAGCTAGAGGACTGTGGAGAAATCACTTGTAACAAACAATAATAACAATCATAACAGCTAGGACTATTTAATTAGCACCTACTTCAAGTCAGATAGACTCTGCACAACTTGATCAGTGTCAATCATTTAATCTTCATACGCCTCTAGGAGAAAGGAGGTATTATCTTTGCTTAATACATGTGGTTTAGAGAATTAAGTAACTTGTCCAAGGACAGTGGAGGTCAGCTATCCACCAGATCTCCAAAGCCCATGCTCTTAACTATCAGCATCATTGATCTCTACGGACCTTCTATCCCTAACCTTCTATTGTTCTAAATGTTAACTGGTTGCTGAAATTGAGGACATCGGATTCCAAGGCAGCAAAGCAAGAGCTTTAAATGCATTCACCTTAATAAATATTTAATGAACTCCCTCTAGAGAGTTATAAATTCTAAGAACTCTTCATCGTAGAAAGGGAAAGAGATCTGAGTGGATCCTTGAAAATGAGCATCAGCTAAGAGAAGGGGTTGTTTGGGCTCTCCTGTGAGCAGGATCTATCACTGACATTTGAAAAAAGGAATTGGAAAAAAAAAAAAGAAAAAAAGGAATTGGAGCCAAATCCCACCTGCTACACAATTCACCCAGATATCTGGACAAATCCCAGAGGTATTTTAGTTCATTTGTTGGGAGGTATTTCTGTTTCAGTTGGTTTTTATTTACCTGTCTTCTCCAGAAGCTCACAATCATTGTTTGAAGTTATTATATCTTTTGTTCACAAAAGAAGCATTTTCCCCAAAATATTGGAAATCTCAAAACATTTTTATTTAAATAAAAATAAAGTATAATTATATCGAATTGATACATAGTTTTAAAACTTTTGAGCAAATCTCTAGCTAAACTGGACAATTTAAAAACTTAGTTTTCTTCCTAAATCAGATGTACCTCTTCAGAGGAATGTGCTTAATACGTGTTCCTGTGGAGGCAGAAAGCCGAATAACTCAGGAGATAGGACTATAACCAGTGAAAAGTATTCATGTAGCAGTCTGTGGCTCACAAAGTACGTTTTATATCTATCAACCCTAAAGCAGCTAAAGTCAGGCTTTGATTCTCAGATCAGTTCAAGCTCACAAGGAGAACTTTCGTGTTTCAGAACCAAATACTATATCCCCACATCCTAACCCACCATCTTAAAAATCAAGACAAATGAATCATTCGAGTGCAAAGACTATGTCTTATTCTGTCTTATATCTTCAGTAACTAACACTTAACATGTACCCCCCAAAAAGCTTATGAATGAATGGTGAATGAATGACAATGAGCCCCATTATCGCTGGTGGGAACAAAATTCAAAATGCATTCTCCCTGCTATCGCAGACCTAGAGCATCCCTGAATTGTAAGTCTAATTGACTAGCTGCCAATGTCATGGATTACGAAGATGTAGGAGTGTTTGTTGAACCCCAGAGCTGGGAAGCAGTTGGGCTTCAGCTTTCCTCGGAACCTGAAAGGCACAACCCTCTCTGTGTCTCCCCTAAGCTCTTCTCCGTGCATTTGCTTTATTCTTCCTGCAAATCGACTTTCTCTGCTCCTCAAGACCACTTGGTGAAATATGGCCACCCTCAGTTCCTGAATTTACATTTTATAGTTCCAGTCAGACAGACAGATCAGCCTGGCTCTCTTGGCTCCAATTCAAAATTCCTGGGAGGAAAGATCTTATTGGCTCAGCTTTGCTCATGATTCCAGTTCTGTTCCAATAAGCTATGACCAGAGGATATGCTCATGCAGTAGAAATGTGGGCAGAGAAGCCCCCCTCCCCCACCCCGATAAATTCTGGAAGCAGCTCCCAGAGAAGAGGGAAGTCACTGGGAACTTGGCAGACACTCCCAAAGATATCAACTATAATTATCTTCACAAATGAGGCTCAGCACATTTTCCACCACAAATGGGTTTTTGAGAGAAATAATAAATGCTGGGTTCCCATGACATGCTAATTAATAGCCTAATCTCTGCCAAAGAAAATTCTAAAAGTATTTTTAATTATTAAACCAAATCTAATTGCATCCTAAATACTTTGAGTTGCACATTTGGCACTCTCCACTTCCTAAACATCTACTCCTCAAGTAAAGAGCAGGTCATGAACTAAAGTTCTTCAGATCGGGGCTGCTGAATTCAGAGAGCCTCTGCCAGGGAACTCTGAATCCAACGTGCCTACCTCGTGTTGAAAAGTTGATCACCACTGTCCCTCCTGGACTGATTCACCTTCTCATCCAACCATCTCCGGTCCACCTAAGGGGGAGATGGTCAACCGCCCCCACCCCCAGGGCCCCATGTAATGTGATTTTCTCAGATGACTTCCTCTTTCATCTCCCAAGATTTTCTTAAATCTTTTCTTAAATCTCACCGTCCTGCAGGCTTATAGTGATAACCTCGTGACAGTTAGTTACACGTGACAGTTGGTTACCTTACCCTGACGCTCCTGGTTCCCATGAACCACCACTATCTTTTCTTTTCCTCAGAACACTGACGTCTAACACACCAAGCTATTGACTTCTATTATGTTCACTGTGTATTTTGTTCATCACCTCCCCGCCAGTGCTAGAATATTATTTTTCCCACAGGCAGAGATTTTTGTCTGTTGTCTTCACTAATGAATCTAAGTGTCTAGAACAGTATCTGGCACATAATAGGTGATCAATAAATATGAGTTGAATAAATGTTGAATGAAGGAATGCAGAGGGGGAAAGATGAGTATAAGCCCTGCAGGTGGGAGATAGGGAGGGCGGTTCCAACCTGGGTGGTTTTATTGCGTTGTTTTCAGTATTATATAATTAGTCACAAATGTATTCTCTTTCCTTATCTTTTCTCTTTGCCCATTTTCGATTATCTGTTTCTTTGTGATTTGTGAGAGTGCTTTATATATCTTAGATCTAGCCCTTCATTAGTTACACGTGTTACAAATATCTTTTCTCCATTTATGGTTTGCCTTTTCATTTTGTGCGCGCGTGTGTGTTTGTGTGTGTGTGGACACAAAGATTTCCACTTTAAATGCTGTCAAATTTCTCAGTCTTAGTCTTTATGTTTTGTATTTCTTGTATTTTGTCTGAGAAATTTTTATTTTCCCCAAGGTCATAAAGATACTCTTCTTTAATTCTTTTTTTTTTAAAGATTTTATTATTTATTTGAGAGAGAGAGTGTAAGCGAGAACGAACACAAGCAGGGGGAGGGAGAGAGAGAAATAGTCTCCCCACTGAGCAGGGAGCCCGACTCGGGGCTCGATCCTAGGACCCGGGGATCATGACCTGAGCTGAAAGCAGACGCTTAAACAACTGAGCCACGCAAGCACTTCTTTACTTCTTTCTGAAATTTATAATACTTACCTTTTCACATTTAGGCCTTAATCCATCTGAAATTCATTTGTGTGCAGATGTGAATTTGGAATTTAACTACTTTTTTTTCATTTGAATAATCTATTGTCCTGGGGAGCCTGGGTGGCTCAGTCATTAAGCGTCTGCCTTTGGCTCAGGTCATGATCCCAGGGTCCTGGGATCGAGCCCCGTGTCGGGCTCCCTGCTCCGCGGGAAGCCTGCTTCTCCCTCTCCCGCTCCCCCTGCTTGTGTTCCCTCTCTCGCTGTCTCTCTCTCTGTCAAATAAATGAATAAAATCTTTGGGCGCCTGGGTGGCTCAGTTGGTTAAGCGACTGCCTTCGGCTCACGTCATGATCCTAGAGTCCCTGGATCGAGTCCCGCATCAGGCTCCCTGCTCGGCAGGGAGTCTGCTTCTCCCTCTGACCCTCCCCCCTCTCATGTGCTCTCTCTCTCATTCTCTCTGTCAAATAAATAAATAAAATCTTTAAAAAAAAAATGAATAAAATCTTTAAAAAAAAAATCTATTGTCCCAATACTCTTTATGGAATCATCCTTCTTTGACCATTGATTTAAAAAGTTACTTCGGTCCCATATTCAGTTTCCAGAGCTTCATGAGTCTATTTTCAGGCTCTCTCTTCTGTTGCATTGGTTTATTTGTGTATCTCCATAGGAATTTCTCAGTCTTAATTATGTATCTTTAAGTCTTAATATCTAAAACAGTAAGTGCTTTTATTTTTCTTTTTCAGAATTATCTTTGTTATTTATGATGCTTTGGTCTTCCATGTGAAGTTTGGAGCTTTTTATCAAGTCCATTAAAAACTTTGCTAACATTTTGATTGAAATGCATTCATAGATTAATTGGGGAAAAATTGACCACATTTATAATACTGAGTCTTCTAAACCACACACATTGCATAAATCTCAATTTACTCTGATTTTCTTTTAGATCTTTTAATAACGTTTCATAATTTCTCCACAGGGGTTTTGTGTGAGGTTTTTTTTAGGTTTGTTTCTAGGTACCCGTATCAGTCAGTGTTCAACCAGAGAAACAAAACCAGTAGAAGGAGATTATATATATGTGTGTGTGTAATATTGCAAGGAATTGGCTTACGTGATTGCGGAGACTGGCAGGGCAAGTCTGAAATCCACAGGGCAGGCCATCAGGGAGGTCAGGCTGCAACTGCAAGGCATGAGCTGCAGCTGCTGTCCATAAGTAGAATTCTCTGTTCTTCAGGGGAGCCTCAGCTTTGCTCTTAAGACCTTTTAACTGATTGAATCAGGTCCACCCAAATTACTTAAAATAATCTTCCTTACTTAAATCATTATGAGGGTGCCTGGGTGGCCCAGTCAGTTAAGTGTCCAACTCTTGATTTCGACTCGGATAGTGATTCCTGAGCTCGAGCCCCGAGTCAGGCTCCATGCTCAACATGGAGTCTGTTTGGGGTTCTCTCTCTCCCTCTGTCTCTGCCCCCCCACCTTTGCGTGCACTCTCTCTCTCAAAATAAATAAAATCTTAAAAAAAAAAAAAAGTCAAATGCTTATGGACTTTAATCACCTCTACAAAATAATGTCACAGCAACACCTAGATTAGTGCTTGAGTAACTGGAGGCTATACCCTAGGCAAGTCAATGCTCACCATCAAAATAACATCGTGGAGGTTTTCCCCTCCTATTATGAACATCTTGAGTGAAATCATGGTATTTGTCTTTCGCAGTCTGACTTATTTCACTTAACACTATACTCTCTAGGTCTGTCCATGTTGGAGCAAATGGCAAGATCTCATCCTTTTTTATGGCTGCTTAATATTCTTCATGTTCAACGTTTTGATAATGCTTGTAAAACAAATCTTCCAACTTACATTTTGATGCAGCTCTCTTGTACTGGGTAGAAAGGTAGAGAACAACTCAGTCTCTGATGTCAAGCTGTGATCCTGGCTCTAGTTTGCCATCTTACATGGTGCATCTTTAGGTCTCCTTTAATCTCAAGAAATAACTCACAGCCATCAGGAGCCCTAAACGCCTTATGGATCAGCTTCCTCTAAGTATGTATTTCTGCTTGTTTTCTGGTCCATGGAGATATATATCTTGTATTAAAGCCCAACCACATCTTTTTGGCTTTATGTTTTATTTTTCATTTGGGGCAAAGAAAATTATTGAAGTGTGAACTCATTGTAATGCCTTGACCAGAAATTCCTCCTTGGGCTCATGATTTCTTGCTTCCAGGTTGCCCTGGACACCTTTACCTTCTTCTGAGAACCTTAAAGGACATACATTCTTAAGTTATGGTGCCAAACAAATGTTGCAATTTCTTTGAGCTTCTCCTGCCCATCTTTCTCTTCCTGTTACTATGCAGGAAGAACCATCTCAGGTTAGTGTGTCACCAAGCTCAGTGACTTCTGCTTGATTTAATCTCCATTTCGGAGTTTCCCAGCTGACACTTCAACTGATTAGCCTGACCATTTGTTTCACTTGAGAAACCAAATAACCCAGAAACCTTTAGACAGACAATACATTTTTTATAACATGAGATAAAAAAAAGGTGTCATTATACCATACCAGTTCTCCAGTAATTCCTTCCCTTGTATTCTCTCTGAAGATGATGAAGTGAGGCAGTTTGCTTCCCCAGCAACAAAAAGGAACGTTGATACGGACCCAGAATTCTGGGGGAATTTCATTTGACTTGTTTTGTTTAGAGAAGCCAATTTTCCAACAGTTTTTTCTGCAGTGCTTCTCAGGCCAAGTGCAAATACTTATGGGAGGGATCCTATTTGCAATGTTAGTTGCTGCCATCTAGTGCCCTTTGTGGAGGAATAGTGTGATTCTTAGTTCTTTTCAAAGGCCAGGAAGAAAGTAATTGCCTGGAGGAGTTCTTAAAGACACCTACTCTTTAACTCGTATCAGAATTATGGGTTTAAATACAATGAGGCTGAAAATAGAGAAATATATATTTATATTTTCAAAGAAAAAGCTGGCCCTAAGAATTTATGGAGAGATTGTTTTGAAAAGCTGAAAATATTCAAATAGCTGGGGTCTTCAGATTCAATTTTTCAATAATGCACCACAAACAAATCCTCTGCGGTCTACCCTGATGTAGTTCCTGTGTTCACCTGAGGCACTATGGGAGCCAGTGGACCCCAGCCTAGAAAATCATCAGAATCCCCCGGGGATATATTCCAAAGAAACGACTGAGAAGCTGGACTTCAATGAAATTCAAACCTTCTGCTCTGCCCTTGACATTGTCAATAGAATAAGAAGGCAAGTAGAGAAGATAAAAGAGGGCAAGTAAGCATATGAAAATACGTTCAACATCATATGTCATCGGGGAAATGCAAATTAAAACAACAATGAGATACCACTATACACGTATTAGAATAGCCAAAATCCAGAACACTGACAACACCAAATGTTGGCAAGGATGTGGAGCAGCAGGAACTTCTTATAAAACTAAACATACTCCTCCCATACAACCCAGCAATTGTGAGCCTTAGTATTTGCCCAAATGAATTGAAAACAGATGTCCACACAAAAACCTGCACAGGGATGAGTATGGCAGCTTTATTCATAATTTCCAAAATTTGGATGTAACCAAGAAGTCCTTAAGGAGATGTATGGATGAAGAAACTGTGGTACATCCATATAATGGAATATTATTCATCACTAAAAGAAATTAACTCCCAAGCTATGATGGAGATATGGAGAAAATTTAAAGACTGACTTATTTATTTGAGAGAGAGAGAGAAAAAAAGAATGAGCAGGGTAAGAGGCCAAGAGAGAGACAGAGAAGCAGACTCCGTGCTGAGCATGGAGCCCAACATGGGGCTCGATCTCACAACCCTGAGATCATGACCTGAGCTGAAATCAAGAGTTGGAGACTTAACCGACTGAGCCACCCAGGTGCCCTTATATGGAGAAAATTTAAATGTGTATTGTTAAGTGAAAGAGGCCAATCTGAAAAGGCTATATACTGTATGATTCCAAAAATACTGACATTTCAGAAAAGGCAAAACAACAGAGACGGTAAAAAGATCAGTGGTTACCAGGGGATAAGAGGAGGAAGGGAGAGATGAATGGACAAAACACAAAGGATTTTTAGGGCAATGAAACTATTCTGTAGGATTACGTCAGTGGTTACATGTCATTATACATTTGTCCAAATCCAATGGCTGTACAACACCAAGAGTGAACTTTAAACTATGGACTTTCAGTGATAATGACGTGTGAATGTAGGTTTATCAATTGTAACAGACGTACCGCTCTGGTGAGGGATGTTGATCGTGGAAGAGGTTGTGCATATGTGGGGGCAGGGAGTATCTGGGAACTCCCTGTACTTTCCAGTTTTGCTATGAACCTAAATCTGCCCTAAAAATTAAAGTTTATTATTTATATATATAATACGTATATTCATTCCCAGGACATATTCTAGACCTGTTGAATCACAATCCCCAGTGAATAGCCCAGGTTTTTTGGTGTGTGTGTGTGTGTGTGTATGTGTCTGTGTGTGTGTCTGTGTGTCTCTGTGTTTAATTTCAGGAGATTCTGATGATAAACCAGGTTTAGGAACAAGTAGAAGAGGAAGGAGCATGGGATTTGGAACTGGATTCAAACCTGAGTTTGAATTCTAAAGTTGCCATTTTCTAGCTGTGAAGCCTTGGACAAGTTCTTAACCTCTCGACAATGGGGAGATCATCATATTTACCCACAGGGTTCATGGGAGGATTGAACCAGATGACATATTGTGACCTTGGGACTGACAGACAAGGGCAACTGTAAAGGCTCCTGAGCCTCATCACCAGAAAGAACTAGATCCTGAACCAAGTCCAGGAAATGGCACAAACACTGCCTTGTCCTCCCCTCAGGCCCTGAATACTCCCTTCGGTCACTGCTAATTCTTCTTCCCACAGGTGCCTGGATAGCTCTTTCCTCTTGGTCTCCATTCCCCGCAGGTTCTGATCTGATCGGCTGCTACCTCTTATGCCAGTAGGTCCCATTGGCCCAGCAGAGAAGAGAGCCAGATAAACCTCTCTCTTACTAATCCTCCTCACCTCTCATGACATCCTTGGGCAGTTCTTATGCTAAAAGCCCCACTTTCTCCACCTGAGGTGAGAATGGAACAGGGAACCACTTTCTACCACAAATGCAAATTGTCTGGCAGAGGCACACGTCTCAACTAAAGATTATTTGTCTCTCCTCCCTGTCTCCAAATGCTTTGCCCTCGTTTTCGTCCTTGCCAGGTGAGCTTTGGGCTGTGCCAGCAGAAAGGAATGCGGGTTGTTCTCCCTAGAACAGCTCAGGCCCAAGCCCAGAGACCAGGGAATTGTTCTACAGAGAAGTAGCAGGAGGCACAGGTCATGCTCACCATGAGTGCTGGCTGCTCAGCATCCATTTCCCTGTCTCCTTCCTCTCTCTTTTCACTCTGGTCACCTTGAAAGCTGGCTTCCAGGTCTACCCCTTGATAATGCAACCAATCAGACTAAAATGAAAAATAATTTCAAAATAAATCATCATTTGCCTTTAGCGTTGGAC
The DNA here is from genome assembly GCF_011800145.1 of Mirounga leonina. Classification (NCBI taxonomy): domain Eukaryota; kingdom Metazoa; phylum Chordata; class Mammalia; order Carnivora; family Phocidae; genus Mirounga; species Mirounga leonina. Next base: position 41,381,158 of record NW_023270825.1, read on the forward strand.
TAAGGTGGGAGTGGTGCTCACACTGTTTGCTGCAGTGTGGTGTCCTCCTCATTTTCCTCCTACTTCTCGAGCCATCTCTTCGTGTCCTTGGCCAGCTTGTCCCCATCCACCAGCTTCTCAGGTTGGAGCTCCTCAAGTCTTCAGTCCTTGGCTCTGCTCTTCTCACTCTTGACCTTACGGTCAAGATGGTCTTACCCATGACTATGGTTTCAGTTATTCTCTACTCAGGGATGATCCCCAAATATGCGTCTCTAGCATAGACCTCTCCTGTGAGCTCCATACCTGTATATCTCATTATCTACTCAACATCTACACTGGTATGCCTCAAAGGCATCTCAAACTCAACCTGCTCTAAACTGAATTTGTATCCTCCTGTTATATCTCATTCACATCTGGCCTTCCCTAGGGTTCCCATCTCAGTGAATGATAACACTATCCATCCTTTGTATTTGGAGGCCATTTGGACCCTTCACTGTTCCTCACCATCTATAACAAATCTTGTTTGGTCAGTTTTAAATATTTGTAGAGCCCACTGATTTCCTCCATGAGCCCTGAGCCCATCACCGTTGTCCTCCTAACTGCCCCCCACGCCCCCCGCATCAGGGATTGCTCTTCTCTAGTTTCCACAGTGCAGCTGGAGTGATCATTTTTTAAAAGCAAATGTAATCATGTCACTATTTTGCTTGATATATGCCAATGGCTGCCCATTGCTCTTAAGAAGACCAACATCTTTAGAAGCTTCATCAGGCCCTGTAAGACCTGGCCCCTGCCTACTACCTACCTCTCCAGCCTCTTTTGAGCATTTCTTCCCTTTACTCTGAACTGCAGTCAACTGACTTCCTGCAGTTCCCTCAACGGATCCTGCTCTTTCCTACCTCGGGGTGTTTGTGCATGTTGTTCCCTCTACCTGGAACACCTTAGTCCCCTAAAATTTCCTAAATGTCCAACTTCGGCTGGAAATTACTTCCTCAGGAAACTTTCTTGGACTGCCCCCTTGCTCCTTCCCCCCTTGCATTAATTTTCTAGGGCTGCTGTAACAAAGTACAACAAACTGTGGGGCTTAAAACAATAGAAATGTATTATCTCACAGTCCTGGATGCAGGAAGTCCAGGATCAAAGTGTTTGCAGGGTTGGTTCCTTCTGAGAGCTGAGCAGAAGGATCTGTTCCACGTCTCTCTCTTAACTTCCAGTGGTTTCATGGCAATCTTTGTCACTCCTCGGCTTGTAGAAGCATCACCCCGACCTCTGCCTTCATCTTCACATGGTGTTGTCCCTGTGTGCATACAAATTTCCCTTTTTTAATGAGGACACCAGACATACTGGATTAAGAGTCACCCTGCGCCAGTATGACCTCATCTTTAACTAATTACATCTGCAAGGACCCTATTTCCAAATAAGGTCACATTCTGAGATTATGATTATGGGGGTTAAGACCTCAACATATGAATTGGGGTGGGGGGCACAATTCAATTCATAACACCCTCCATTCCCAAGGTGGAGTTCTCTGGTTATATACTGTCATCGCCCTGCCCTGTAGACTTTTTCTTCAAAGCACTGATCACAGTTGGTAATTATTAATGAATAATCATACAAGAAAAATGTATTTGTTCCCCCACCAATTATAAGCTCCATAGGGACCATGTTTGTTGACCACTGCACTCTCATGCCTGGCATGCACTAGTTGTCCAGTATGTACTCACTGAGTGAACAGATAAATTCTACAGCCCTCCAAGGTCCCTGCCCGCACATCAGTGTGGAGAGACCCACGTTTGTCTCCCAGGCCTGCTCGACCACTTCCAGAGCATTAAGTCATCCGAGGCAAGTAGTAGGATTAAAGGCAGATCCACTGGTTCATCATTGGCTTCCTAGTCTTAATGACCCTTTGAAACTCTAACATGATCTCCCCCATAAAGACAAGCCCCTGCTAGGAAAAAAAAAAAAAAAAGGCAAACAAAACAAAACAAAAAAACCACATCTAAGATTTGTAAGCCCACTGCACTTTCATTTTAAATGCTCCGCCTGGGTGCCAGTGATTATTATGGAGGAGACTGAGGGAGCTTCTCTGGAGAGCTTAATACAGGTCACTTCCCTAAGGACTGGAAGAGTCCACTGGATGGTTAAGGAATGAATAAAACAAACGCCTGGAGCTTCTTTCATCTCGAATACTCCAAGCCCCTTGTTGTCTGATAACTTTGGACTTGGTCTGTCGATGCAGGCAGAAAAGGATTCTTAGTGTTTGGACTCTCTGACCAATATTTAGATCAATAAGTCCCTGGCAGCAATGCAATAGAACAATAAAGAACCCAGATGAGTTGAAAAGTCTTTTGCACAGATACGACCGCAGTCCTGTTGAAATCGCCTTCCCTATGCGCTCTCAGGAATAAGTGCTGCTTTTGCAAAGTATTAAGATAGTTTAATGTCTGGCTTTTATGTTTCATCATCTCATGGCATGAGGAATGCTGAATGCTCTAAATGTTGGACTTCTAGAAGCTTGAACCCATTGACCTGCCACAAGTAATTACTTCTGAAACGCTCCTGAGCCAGCAAGAAGCCAGAAGGACTCACAAAGCAAAGGTGAACTGCAGCACTCACTGGAGGGGGTGGGTAACGGGGCGGGGGGGTGGGCTCTCCTTTTCATATCCTCCTTGCACAGAAGACTTCAAAGACAAATGTGACTATGAAGTCACTCAGCGTTAGGACCTTCCAGAGCTATCCATTCTCTCCTGGGCCTGCCTCCAGCTGGCAACGACTCTCATCTCTGAGGTAAACTCTGGGCCCTTCTCCACTTCCTGGTGAAAACAGGGAGATGCAGATAAGAGAGAGGAATTTTACTCGGACATTGGTAATTCTAGAAGTGCTCAAATTTATGAAAAATCTGGCATAATTCTTTCTTTTTATTCTTCTCCTCCGGTTAAACCTTTCTCCTCAGTCTCAGTTTTCAGGAGAAACCATTTCTACGAGGTGTTCCTGACTTACTTACCATCACCTCCCCAAAAAGGAACCCTTGGGAAAGGTCTTCTGAAGAGCTTTTCCCTTTTATTCATTTGTCAGCTTCTGCTGAGAAAATACCCCTCGTGTAGACATGAAAACTGGGAGGTAGTAAACTTTCAGCACTTTCCACTCCTGCTTCCTTTTGGAGGCAGCTCGGCTGCACACCTGGCTGATTTGGTAGAAGAGGTCAAGGCCAGGTGTGCACTGCTGGCGGAACTGTAGAGATGGTCCCCTCGGGAGGCTCGCAGCAGCCAACACAGTCCCTGTCCACAGGGCGGCAAAAAGGTATCACTGAGCACATCTGGCTGCCGTATCCCTTCCCTCTCCTGGCCACAGCAAGGGGCGAACAAGGGTGTTTTCACCCCTGGTTGCCCTTAATAACTGTCTGCACTGTCCCCCTGGGGTTTATGATGCACCAGGGGAGATCGCCAAAGTCACAAATAATCAACTTCCTAATATACCAGGGCTTATATTGGCATATGGGAGTACAGGCTATAGAAATGGGTTCCATTTAACCATGCAGCGGCTCCCCTCCAATGTCATGGCCAGACAATGGCAGAAGAGGCAGGAAGAAAGAGGCCAGTCTTACCCAACCAGAACACATTTCTGGGGAGATAGTGATAAGCATCTATTGACAGGGTAAGCGATAGTTCATCAAAATGAGATGTGGAAACATAGTTCCATTTAAGGTGTGCAAAACTCTACAGGAGCCTTAGAAACTAAGTTATACGCACAGCAAAGCTCCATTCACAGAGAGCTACACAAAGGACTCAGTGGGGAGCTACAACAATCCACCTTTGACATCACAAGAGATCTCAATGGATTATAACTGATGGCTGATTAAGATCTCACTCTGTTCCCCTCCCCCAAAAAATGGCAAGTTGTGGATTGCAGAGTCAGTAACAAATTACCCCATTCTAACGAGTGTGTCATCTTTCACAGCTGGAACTTGAAAAGAAGATGCAAACTTCAGGGTATACTCCCGGGAGAAGACAATATTTACATAAGATGCGAATGCTGGAAATGAACCGTAACAGACAAGAGGTAAGTATGAGAAGAGAGAAGAGGAGTGTCATATTTACCACGTTTACTCCACATCATCACTGCCCTCGCACTTGAATGGTTTAGCATCTGTCCCCAGGCTTTACTTAGCATTTTAAATTTGGTCATTGGCACCGAAGCCTCAACTACTGGAATTGGGAAACATCAGCAAGATCCCTTCTGCCACTGACCCTGTTGAGCCTTTTCTTTGTTTTCAATCATAAGGATGTATCTGTGTCCCAAGTCTCTCTGTTCTTGCTTTCCTTTTTTTTTTTTTTTTCCTCTTCACAAATTGCTCCCATGACATTCTGGCTCCAGCAGGAAAATGAGGTTAGATCACTTGTCTCGGTTTAGGAGAATAGAGGGGGGTGAGTGGGTCTTTATTTTGATACCTAGGCATCCTCCATAATGCACACCATGGGATTATCCTACAAGAACCATCTCTTGTAACAAACCCCTTTACAGTCATGTCTCCTGCAATTGTCATATTCCATTCCTCACTCTGGAATTTAAGCCTAAAGCCACCGTCTTCTGCAATCCCAAGTATATCGGTGGCCTACCAACAAATGTTTTTACAAAGGTCCTCCTCTTAAATCAAGCCATGCCTTTTTGAGACTGTGGGCATACTCTCCTCTCTCCTAACAAGCCTGTGCCTAGAGAAAGTTTCTGTACCTTCTAATAGGAAAAAGAAAACTGTGTTCTGGTTAGGGGACCAGAATACACATAAGCACACAACTTGCAGAGTGGCTGATCTGGTGACCTATTCTGGTGACAGGAGCTCAGGGGGGAGAACACTAATCCATTATAGCTGATCATTTTCAGAAGAAAAGTCTTCACAGGGAGGCAAGAATTAATAAGCAAAAACCGAGGGACCATAAAGCCAAGAAAATCCTTCAAAGCATCCCAAGACATGACAGGGATCTTCCAACCTTGTTGCCGGATGAAAACTTGAACAGAAGAAGTCCAGGTCAGTCATACAAATTTTTTTAGCAGAATAAAATATTTCAAGTGTTTTTAAAATTTCATCAAATAAACTTCCGGTGGGGGGAGGGGGAGGAGGGACAGCAAGTAGCCTTGGGTTTCTGCTGATAATGTACTTCCTGGAAAGTAGGGATCATACTGTCATATAATTGGGGGCGGCTGTGAGGAAAAGACAGAAGCTCAAACACTGTAGGAAGATGTCTCTTTTTAGAGGTTTCCCAGGCTTCGCGGGCATTCTGGCCATGCCTGCTCCATCCCTAGGAAGAGGAGAGGCAAAAGAGCCTCAGCTTGTGGTTAAAGAGAATGAAGCACGTGGACTTCTATTAAATAGCAAACCGGTATCAGTCAGTCTGCTGCCCTCTGCGGACACCTGCCCCTACCCCGCTTCTCCCCCGCCAGCCCTCCGAGGCTCATCCCGACTGTCTAAAACTGAAGCCAGCATCACGGCCCACCCCAGGCTTGCTCCTGCTGCATCTGCAGGAGTGGGTGAGCCCTCCACGCTCTCAGGCCAGAGACCTGAGGCCTTGCCAGTCCTTCTCCTCCCCCTCCTTGCAGCTGGTCAGTCACGAAGTCCTGTCATGCCACCTGGCACGGAACTCGTACCTTTCCACATTCCCAGTGCCACCCGCAGGGCATCGTGTCATACCAGGCTGTGGCTCCAGCCTCCTGACTGTGTTCCTCCCTCAAGTCTTGCCCTTCTTCCATCAACCCTCTGTCCTGATGGTTCTCGGGACTGTCCCCAGGCCACCAGCACCAGCATCACCCCACGGAGTGGCTGGGTCCCAGGCAGAGTGATTAAATCAGAAAATGTAGGGGCAGAGGCCAGCCAACTGGGTTTAACACCCCCTTAGGTGATTCTGATACCCCTAAAGTTTAAGAACCGTGGCTCTACTTGGTAATCAAAGTATTGGCCACAGAGCAGCAGCATCTGCATCACCTGGGAGTTTATTAGAAATGCAGAATTTCAGGCCACACTCTGGACCTACTGAATCAGGGTATGCATTTTATCAAGATGCCAAGGTGATTCTCACGCACGATCGTTTTAGAAGCACAGAGCTAATAGCCGAGTAATCTTATAAAATGCCAATCTGACCATATCATTCTCTTGCTTAAAAAAAATCCTCAGTGAGGGGTGCCTGGGTGGCTCAGTCTGTTAAGCGTCTGCCTTTGGCTTAGGTCATGATCCCAGGGTCTTGGGATAGAGCCCCACGTTGGGCTCCCTGCTCGGTGGGGAGTCTGCTTCTCCCTCTGTCCCTCCCCCTGCTCATGCTGTCTCTCTTGCTCTCTCTCTCAAATAAACAAAATCTTAAAAAAAAAAAAAAAAAAAATCCTCAGTGAGCCTCCATCAGCCTGAGGACAATCTAAACTCTTTACCCTGGGGGCACCTGGGTGGTTCACTCAGTTGAGCATCTGACTCTTGATTTCAGCTCAGGTCATGATCTCAGGGTCGTGAGATGGAGCCCTGCATAGGGCTCCCACACTGGGCATGGAGCCTGCTTTAGCTTCTCTCTCTCCCTCTCCTTCTGCCCCTCCCCCCTCTAAAAAATAATAAGTAAATAAAAATTTATCCTGGTACTCTAAGCCTTTAGGATCCTGGTACTCTAAGCCTTTAGGATCTACTTGTTGCCTACCCTTGTGGCTGTCTCTGCTGCCATTCTTGTGCCCGACTTCACCTCCAACCAGGCCAGACGACTCAGTGATTTCCAACAGACATCCTGTTCATAGCCTCTGTGCTGTGTGGTTCCACCAGTTGCAGCCCCATTAAGTTTGCCCAGTCCATATTCCCCCAGGGCAAACCCACCCTTTGAATATATAATATTGGTCATGCACACAGCTTGCCGTGCTGGGATCCGAATCCCCACAACAGCAGGACTGACCACGGAGAGATCTGCAGAAATGCCATGTCTCTGGAAGTCCTGAGCGTCTCAGATGCCAAGTTGCCAGCTGAAAGAGACACTGCTCCTGCTCAGAAGAACAGGATGCTTAATCAATAAGTTAATTAAATAAGAAGAGGCTGAATAATTGAACATCTACTTGGGGAATCTATTTAACCTATACTCCCAGTGCCAGAATGAAATATGCTATGTAGGCACAGAGATAAACAACTTCTACAGTTTAGAACCTATTGCCAAAACAACCCCAAAAAGTGTCTCAGCTTAAGTTAGATACTTAGAGTCATTGCTTGAGGGCAAGCCAAGAGAAACCAACATTGGTAAAATCTTTGGAAGATGCCCCAGATCTGGAGGGGCCCAGGAAAGATGGTGGCACACAGAAGAGGGTTTCTCTGCATTCCTGATGCTTTTTACAGCTGCTTCATTTTGTTCTAATCAAGGTTTAAAAATTGATTGATTGATTGATTTTAGAGAGAGGAAGAGAGCACGGGAGTGGGGGGAGGGGCAAAAGGAGAGGGAGAGAAAAATCTCAAGAAGACTCCGTGCTGAGTGTGCAGCCAGACTTCGAACTTGATCTCACAACGCTGAGATCATGACCTGACCGAAACCAAGAGTCGGACACTTTAACTGACTGAACCACCCAGGCACCCCTCTAGTTAAGGTTTGTTGAGTGCTTGCTTGTTGCAACTCCTTGTTGTGAAGGAGTTAGTGCTAGCTCTCATGTGACAGAGCCAGAGTTCAAGGCCAGGTCTTTCTGACTCCAAAGGCTCACTTCACCATCCCCACCCCCTCCTATACCCTCATCAGGAATCCAGGGATTTGGAGCTCTGTCCAGGACAACCTTGGCAAAGTCTGCAAATAGAGGGGGGTGATTCCTCAACCTTGGCCGCCCCTCTACCAAGCCCACTGATTTCACCACCGCGATAGGCATGTGCTCGAGCAATGATTCCTTTTTCCTTATTCCCAGGTAGCATCTTTGTTTTCTCTGTCTACTAAAAGCAGTTTGTTTTGCTTTCTCCTGAAAGTGGGGCAAAGTCAAGATCATAGATTTACAGGAGCTTTCTGCTAGTCCAATTCTGGTCGTTAAGATTCTGCTGTACCCACCTCCTCTTATTTAATGCTGTATTTGCCCATTTTTGTTCCCTCTTGGGAAGGTGGGATGAGAGTTTTGGTTTCTTATAAGATAAAAGTCGCTTTGTTTTCTGCTGCCTCTTTAAAATGAAATTTTACATATACCTTACATTCACCCACTTTAAATACATTTCATATCTATTTATATAATGAATTACACATGACTTGTATAATTGTATGAGAATTACATATAACTTACACAATAAATTACTTATAACTTATATGATGGCTCACTTGTTCCTAACTTACACAAAGCGAACACTGTTCTATGGGTGTACAATTTCATGAGATTTAACACGTTTATGTGGCTCCTGCCTTTTCCAGAAGCCATGATCTAGTATAGGGTAGTGGGTAGAAAAAGCAGTGAACTTGAAATCAAAGTTCTTCATCTGAGCCCCCAAAAATACATTTCTAAATGTAAACTCCATGGGAGCTTTTTGTTTCTAGAACAGTGCCTGGTACATAGTAGCCTCTCAATAAACATTAGCTATATATTTTTCTAGATAGCTTTATTCTACATATAGACAGAGATTATAGCTAAGCTCCAGTTGCTTAACCTCTCTGAACCTCAGTCTCCACATCTGTAAAACAGGAATAAAGCCTTGTCTACCATGTAGGGTTTATGGAAAAATTAATCCAATATGTGTAAAAGCACATCTAAATGTAAAATGCCAAACCCATGCATGGAAATACAGGCAACTGAAGAAAGATGGAACTGAGAAAGATGGAAAGAAAGAAAGATGGATAGTAAAAATCACTATCTACTTCAGGGGAAGCGGCACCTTTGAAACATTGTCACCTTCACAATTCTGGTCTTATCCGGCCACTGGCACCATTATCCACTTAGTATTGTTCTTTAAAGTATCCTGAGTGTGTGTGTGTGTGTGTGTTTTAAATTCAGCCTTGTCTATGAAATAAGTGTGAAATTATGGGTTTGATGGAATGGTGATACATTTTGCTAAAACATATATGTATTATAAAATACATAACCATCAGACATTTTTAACACTTTAGAGAATCCCTGTACTACCTGAAATCACTCCCTATTTCCCCCCACTGGTCTCTGTTGCTTTTCTCTCTTCCCAAATTAATTTTGAAGGTGTACGCACTCTCCTCTGCTCTGCTCACCCAAAACCCATTTAGGTTTTTCAACGTATTTTTCTTTTTCTTTTTCCTTAAGTCTAGCAACCCCAGAGAATCAAGCAGGGATTTATAAAAATGTAACAAGTAAAAAGACATCTAGCTGAGAAGTTCTTAAACTTTAATGCTATGTATACAAAACCTTGTACATAATACTTCATGAATGATTTAAGAGAGATCTAAGAATAAAATGGACCGTGTGAATTTGGCTTCACGTACTAACTTTAGGCCTGCGTTATCGTAACATCAAGAGCGGGGTGGTACTTAAGCTGTTATTAATATTGCATTAGACCCACCATTAACAAACATTCTCTTCCTGTTTCAAAGCTCCTGCCTCTAGTCCGCAGAAAATTGCTGTTCCCAGTCTGAACAATGCCACTGGTGGTTCTTGGCTCGTTGGCGGAGCAGGGATGGTTACACCCCCTGGCCCCGATGAGTGAAGTCTTTCCCAGCCCAGTTACCAATACTTCTTGCCTCCCCAAACTCTCTGATGGCTCACTCGCTCACTCATCTGTTCATAGATGTGGTTCCTGGCTTTGCAATAGTACAGACAAGGAACAAGGAGAAGTCCGATGACAGTGTAACTGGGAGACCTCAGTTGAGAGGTCTGAGAGACTCAGGTTTCCATGAGGAAGTGATATTTAGACTAACACAGGAAGTAGCCAGACAAAAGGGACAGGAATCCATGTACGTGTGAGGACCAAGATGCTGGAACATTCCGAACTGTTAATGGTCACAGTATGTGCAAAATCTCTTGAGTGGGAAGGAAACTGGCAGATTCTAGACACTGGGTAGGAAAGAGAGATTCAGGTAGCGGTCAGAGATGGTTCTGAAGGCACAGGCGGGGTGCAGAGCACACGGGGTCTTGCAAGTTGAGTCAAATAAGGACTTTGAACTTGAGTTTAAGATCAATGGGAAGCCACTGAAAGGTCAGGGGAGCCACACAATCAGGCTTACATTTTTAAGCATCACTCTGTCTACCTGTGGAGGATGGATGGGAAGAGAATGCAAGAGGACATGGGAAGACAAGTGATAAGGACATAGCAGAAGTGCAAGTGAGAGATGGTGCTTGGACCAGGAGAGCAGGGTGACAGAAGGGAAGGAGCCGGATGTGAGGTATTTAGGAGATAGAATTGGAAGAACCCGGTGATGGATCGCATGTGGATTCGTGGAGAGAGCAGGAAGACCGGGAGGTTTCTTGGGTTACTCTTGAAGAACTAGGCAGACAATGGGGCAAAGCTAGGGCAATTTGCTGAATTAGGGTAACTGGGAGAAAATGAGGGTTTGAAAGAGAAAGAGAAGACAAGTGTGACATGTCACCGGGAGACAAAAATGGAGGCGTCAAAACAAACAAAAGTGTATTGTAGCTCAGGAGAGAGATTGGGGCTGCAGACATGAATTAACTATGGTTTTTGGTCACTACTATATGTATAGACAATAACAATAATTATAATAACATTCAAGTAGCCCCTCACCGAGGCAGAAAGGAAATTAATGAATCACAAGGACAAACGCTCGCATTGAGATGCTTGATTTCCTCATATAACAGTATGCAGTGTAACAGTGTGCAACATCAGCTATCAAGGGCTTAAATAAAATATGCCATAAGTTTAATAAACAATTATCCTTAAGATGACATCCAAACATTACAGATGGTTCAACCAGATGGAGGGGACATTCTGGGTTTTGACCCAGGATGATTTTCCTAGCTCGGAAGTGGCCATTGCTTTTGCTTTGTTAAAAGCCAGCCTTGCTTGAATAAAGCACCTGTTGTTCTGAAGTGCATTAAAAAAAAATTTTTTTAAGTTTTATTTATTTATTTATTTGAGGGGGAGAAAGAGAGAGAGCATGAGCCAGGCAGGGAGGGGTAGAGAGAGAATCTCAAGCAGACTCCCCACTGAGCATGGAGCCCGACCTGGGGCTTGATCCCATGACCCCAAGATCATGACCTGAGCTGAAATCAAGAGTTGGACACTTAACTGACTGAGCCACCCAGGCGCCCCCTGAAGTGCATTTTAAAAGGGCACTGGGTACAGCTTAAATAAAAAGCTACATACATACATACATACATAATATCCTATGCCAAAAAATAAATGATTAAATCTCTTCTAGAAAGTATAGAAAGTAAAATAAAATGCATGATCCTTTGAGCTATCTAGTTCTATAGGTCTGGGGTGCAGCCCAAACATTTGTGTTTCTAAAAGGCTTCATAGGCGATTCTATATGAGGTGAGAGTGGATATGAAGGTCAGGAAAAGTGTGTATCATGCACCTAGCACATAGTAGCTGTTGAATAAATTGCACTAGGTAACATCACCCGTGCAATACTCTTGCCAAAAATGCTTAACCTTAATCTAATCACAAGGAAACAGACAAGCCCAAATTTAGGGCCATTCTGCAAAACAACTGATCTGGATTTTTTTTTTTTTTTTGAGATTTTTTTTTTTTTTTAATTTATTTGGCAGAGAGAGACACAGCAAGAGAGGGAACACAAGCAGGGGGAGTGGAAGAGGGAGAAGCAGGCTTCCCGCCGAACGGGGAGCCCAATGCGGGGCTCGATCCCAGGACCCTGGGATCATGACCTGAGCCGAAGGCAGATGCTTAACGACTGAGCCACCCAGGCGCCCAGATCTGGATTCTTTAAGAATGTCAGTGTTAGGGAAAAAGAAGAAGACAATGAAGGGGGTTTGGAGGAAGAGGAAGGGAGGGGTCGAGAGTGAGAATGAGGGAGAGAGAGAAGGAGGAGGGCAGAGGAGGGAGAGAAAGAAGAGAAAAAAGAAAAGAAACAGATAGGGAAGATTATGCAATACATAATCCTAGATTGGATCCTGGATCTAAAAAATAAAACACAAACAGGCAAACAAAAAGCAGCTATAAAGAGCATTATTGGGACAACCATGAATATTAGAATGTGGACCATATATTAGAAAACAGTAATTTATCAATGTTAAATTTTCTAAGTGTAATAGTTGTAGTTAAGTAGGAAAAGCACCCTTGCTGTTAGATTTGTGGTGATATATTTGGAGGGGATGTAATTGCAACTAATTCTCAAATAGCTCAGCTGAAAAGCATGAGTGCATGCATGCATGTATAAAATCAAAGCAATATTGTGACAAAATGTTGTCAATGAGTTGGGATATATAGGTATGTATTGTATTATTCTTGTGACTTTCAGAAGATTTTTAAGAATTTTAAATAACAAGAAAAACACTTTTAATGCTTACAGAGCTTTATATTTATATATATATATATATATATAAAGTTGAACTCATATGTAAATATATATGATATATATTTCAACATATATATATATATATTTCAAAAGAATACCAAGCACATTATTCTGTGTTCATAAATATCTAGGCACTTAATAAACAAATCACTGTTAGGAGAAAAAGAATTAATTAAACTTTAAATTTTGTGTAGGAAATTCACAGAATGAAGATTTGGGGGAACATCAAGCAAGGAATGACTGTTGTCCCCGGAAAATTGGCAAAATGGAAATGTGGCTCCATGAACAAGAGGCCCGGGGTCAGCTTCTCTGGGACAGTTCTAGCTCTGACTCAGAGGAGTTGAGAAAAAGCGAGAAGAAACCACAGGCACTGGTGAGGACCAGGACAGAGAGAATCCCACTTTTTGATGAGTTTTTTGATCGAGAATAAAAATGCTGTTCACTAACCTAGAAACTGAGTGCATTGAAAGCTTGCTTCCCTGTAAAAGTTCTTCAGGTTAGTTGTATGAATTATTTGGAGGAAACCCATTCACTGTCTTTTCATCTGGAGTCTTACAGTTAACAGGTTTGTCCTATATTATTAACTACGCTGCATAACTGCCTCAAAACTGAGGGCATTTGATTGTCCCTCTTTTCGGTGGCTTGTGGGGTTCAGCTGGATGATTCTTCTGCTGGCCTCTCGTGGGATCTTTTATGCAGTTAAAGTCAGATGGCAGCTAGACTGGAGTATTCTGAAGGTTCAACCAGGTTGTGCAGGCAGCAGGACCTGACCCCTTCCCCTGTAGTCTCAGAGCCTCTTTACATGGTTTCTCCATCAGAGTGGTCCCTCCATCAGAGTAGTGAACTTTTATGTCAGCCCAGGACTCCCCACAGCAAATGTTCCAAGAGGAGGCAGCAGACCTACCAGTCCTCTTAAACCCTCGAAATGGAACGGGCTCCCCACCACTCTCACCACATCCTATTGGTTAAAGCAAGTCACAGTCCAGGTCACAGTCCATGAAAGAGAGGGCTATACAGGACACGAATTGCAAAGTGTGGTCTATTGGAATTCCTCTTTGAGACTTGCCACCACACCATACTTCCTTTTTTTAAAAAAAAAGATTTTATTTGACAGAGAGAGAGAGACAGCAAGAGAGGGAACACAAGCAGGGGTAGCGGGAGATGGAGAAGCAGGCTTCCCGCGGAGCAGAGAGCCTGATGCGGGGCTCAATCCCAGGACCCTGGGATCATGACCTGAGCCGAAGGCAGACGCTTAACGACTGAGCCACCCAGGCGCCCCACCACACCGTACTTTTAAAAAGCAAATTAGGTCTTATAAAACAAATAGATGGGAAAGTAGATTTGATACAAATGAAAATGAGTTTTTAAAGAAAAGTCACAGTAATACTACATTAGACACTAAGTCCAAGGAAGTCACTCCTTGGGAGTTAGTGGCTTGTTATAACAGAGAGACTGCAGGAAAGAGGGGGGATAAGGTCAAGTGTGGAAGGTCATGGCGAATGAAATTTCAAAAGTAAATAAAGATCTCTTAGATTATGAGGTAGATCTTAGGACTCTTTAAGACTAAAAGGAATCTTAGAAATGTTCAGTCCCAAAGTGACTCTATTAACAAAAGTCAGATTTTCAGGCAATTTTAAGAGCTTCTTTTGTGTAAAATCTTAGCATAATCTAAAAACACTTGTAAGCCATTCAGAAGCTTCTAAGAATTTAGGGAAACTTTAAAACAAAACAAAACGAAAACATCCATTTAAGCCTTCTGTAGGAAACGTCTAAAAAGAAAAAAAATAGGGAAACACCACCCAAATTTGACATTCAGTGCATTCAGATCAGTCACTAAGAAGCCTGCTGAGTCAGGGGACAAACCTTCGTGTTCTTGCAAGGATGGAAGACTCTTAGGTCATCCCTGGGCATTTCTGTTCCCACCTCCGACTTTTCTGTGGTCAGTGAGAAGCATATTTCCTGCAATGAAATACATAAGTTGCTTGACCAGCCAGCCTTCTTGAAAAAGTAAGATCTCTGAGAGGAGAAATGAGTCCAACCCATTCCTCATGTCCTCACACATTACGGTTTATCTGGAAGAGCTTAGAACAGTTGCTGAAGAGAGTGGGGGGCTTAAGCATGTCTTCATCGCTCTGGGCTGTGACTTGAGATTGGACAACACCCCTTCTCTCAGCTCCCTGGCCTGTGAGCTCCATCCGGGCACCGGCCACATCTCCTCCCTGTGGCACCCCCACTTCCTAGCACAACATCTGGCACAGAGTTTATTATGAAATGTTTGTTGAATTTGTTAACTTCTGTGTTAACTAGGCAATTAGAGAGGTGCTTGTTTCTCCCCAGCTATGCAGTTGTTCATTCTAATCTCCATCATTTCCCAAGACTCACAGACATACAAGATTGATGATACAGTTAAAAAAAAGGGGGGGGGGATTTTTTTCAAAAGCTTTTGGAATTTATACATCTAAATGGAGGGCATAAACTAAGCATTGCCTTGGGATATTGGAGCAAGTGAGGATGTCACAGCTCAAAATATTTTTCAGGACTCTATCCGAGGAATGTTTTCCCTATTGGAATGTATTTGCTCGCTCCATGTGGAACTCCCCCTCACTTAATTATAAATTCAAGAATTTGAAATTATGGTAATAGTGATTATAGTAATAACTGCTAGTGGGCATTGACTGCTCACTGTGGCAGTACTCCCCAGATGCTTTCTGTCTGCAGTCCTCACGACAACTCTGTACGTCGGTATGAACATCATCCCCATTTTACAGATGAGGAAACTGAGGCACAGAGCGGTTAGGTAACTTGCCAGAGTGATCCCGCAGAGCGGCCCTTTGGAGTAGACTGTTGCCGACCAGGAGGGACCTGAGGGGAGCCAGGAGCACCTTCCTCCTCTCCTCAATTTTACCTCGAACTCACCAGCTGCATTATGTGGCATTCCACATTTTTTTTCTATTACATGGTGGATTTTTTGGTTTTTAGGGGTTTTTTTGTTGTTGTTGTTTGTTTTTGAGAGGGATAATAATACACTGAAAAGGGGGAGAGCTCTGTGGGATTATTTTTTAGCAAGGAGGAGTTTCCTTAAAGCCTAATAGCTTCACCGTGGGCACAGAACAGGATAAGACCGCCTGACAAATAGCTCAGGAGAGCAAGTTTCCAGGAATGAGGAGAGGGACACACAAGGGCAGAGGAGAGGAGAGCCAAGACAAACTTACTTTCTTCACAGTTTGGCTGGGGAGCAGGATCCTGCACAACCCCACAAGATGCCCCATCCAAGATGGGATTCAGTTGCACCCTGTGGCAAGGGCCGGAGGGCAATGCTTCTCAACGCAGCCATGGGTTAGAATCACCTGACAAATAACCAGAAAACTAACAGCAATTAGGATTAATGGGCCCACCTTCCCATTTACCTGGGCTGGGGTAAAACTCTGGCACTGGGTTGGTGTTTCCTTTTTAAGTTCCCAAAACCCAACCAAAGAGGTAAAAAATCTGTACTCTGAAAACTATAGAACATTTAGGAAAGAAATTGAAGAGGACACAAAGAAATGAAAAAACAGGGCTCCTGGGTGGCTCGGTCGGTTAAGAATCTGCCTTTGGCTCAGGTCATGATACTGGAGTCCTGGGATTGAGCCCCAAGTCGGGCTCCCTGCTCAGCAGGGAGTTTGTTTCTCCCTCTGCCCCTGCTCATGCTCTCACTCTCTTTCTCCAATAAATAAATAAAATCTTTAAGGAAAAAAAAAAAGAAATGGAAGAACATTCCATGCTCATGGATTGAAAGAACAAACATTGTGAAAATGTCTATACTACCCAAAACAGTCTACATATTCAATGCAGTACCTATCAAAATACCACCTTTTTAAGTTCCCAGGTGAAGCTAGGGTGCAGCTAAGGTTGAAAACCACAGCTTGAGTGGTACGAACATTCTATTTTACCAGCTATCACAACTTCCATCTTTAAAAGCAACAACTTCTGAAGTAATTTCTCAAAGGTAAGGACATGAAGCCTGGAGCTCCACAAATAGGAAGAAAATGTCCGTTTTGTTGGTGATTGTCTGAGAACACCAGTCCTTTACTTAATCTTGAATTTGTTGGGGGGCAACATAGGGCCATCAGTAAACACAGCTATTGTTGGCAAAAACTATACAATTCAGCCTGGAGGCACAGTTGTCAATTTTCTTCAGCTGAAAATCTCCTGCTTTGAAAAAATAAAAAAAGGCTTATCTATGGCCTAATGCATGCTTTCTCTTGTGAAAATAGTATTGTCCTTCTTGCTCTGAATTTTTTATGAGAAAGAGAAGTGTCTCTCCTTTTTTTTTTTTTTTTTTGCATCCTTTTTTAAATATGCTTTTTTTTCAAATTTTTTTTTCAGGTAGGAGGCCATTTTTCTTCATCTGTCTCTTTGGAGGATAATTCTGGGTTACTATGCTGGGATTTAACTAAAGGTGACTCTTGCCGAAGTCATCTGTGAAACAGTCACGTAAACAAACAGATACGGTTTTCTGCCTCCTCAGAGCCTTTAAAAAAGGAAAACAAAACACCAGCTCTCCAAACCACTCCCTTTCTTACCAGGACAGCATACTTATCATCAAATCATTATTCATATCAAGTATTTTCTGCCTTGAATGAACAACAAAAGCCTATTTCCACATAATACTGCAAAAGGTCACTAATTTAGAATATTCTAGGGAAGCCTGGGAGAAGGTGGGCTAAGGGATAGGTTAGGAAAGGTCAGACAACTAAAAATCTGGATTACATCTCATTTTTCAGGAAACACTATTTTATTCAACTACAGAATAAGCAAAACACATTTGAAAACTTAGATAATAGTTAAGGTTTATTTTTAAGTGTATATTTCATAGTAAGTCTGCAACTCATTCATACATTCATTCATTCATTCATTGAATCATGCATTCAACAAATAGGTTTTGAGTATCTACTATATGCCAAGCACCATTCCAGATGCTGAAAATACAAGCCATAAACAGGACAATGTTCTGAGGCCCATGGATTATGTTCCAGTGGGGAGCAGACAGTCAAATACATGATACAATTTCAGGTCATCTTTGAAGAAAAATGAAGCAGGTAGGAGGGTGGCATGGATGGAGTGGACTGTTGCAAGCAGGTGCTCAGGGAGGGATGCTCTGAATGAAGGGAGGGTGTGAGCCATGAGAAGCCTGGGGGGAGAGCAAGTACAAAGGCCCTGAGGTAAGAATGAGCTGGTAATGCTCAAGGGCCAACAGAAAGGCCAGGATGGCAGACGGAGCAAAGAGAAGACTGACAGGGATAACCTCAGTCAGAAAGGTCATCAGGGCCCAGATGGAGGGGAACCCAGAGGACCACAGCATGATGATGAGTTTTAAGTGTAATAGAATTTCAAAGGCAGAAGGGCTTGGTCCTAATCTAGACTGACATCCCCAATATGATCATGAACAGAGGCACACAGACCCACTAAAGCCACGTGGCCATAGCTGACTGACCTGGGACTGACTCTTGACCCAACTGAGCCAGTCAGAGAGGACCTCAGTCTCTGCTGGTGGCAAGAACCTTGGTGGGTAAGTTCAGGAGCAATGGCGGGTAGGTTCTGCTCTGCGGGCCAGAGACATAGGAGCACTGCCCTGCAGTAAAGAGAGACTGAGGCACAAGGGACCCATCAAGGCCCCATAGCACATCTGGTCTTCATCCCTAGCCCTCCTGAGGCCCTGTTGCTTCCTGTTCTTCATTCTGAGACTGTTTCCTTCTAGTAAGTTCCACCTTCTGCTTGGGCCAGCTCCGCTTGATTTTCTATTTCTTAAAACCAAAGAATCCCACTAATAGATTCCTTACACAACACCACCTCTGTGCCTCATGGTGTCACTCTAGAGGCTGTGGTGGTTAGAACTGGCTACAGTGGCCGGTCTTAGCTCGCCAGAGGAATTATGAGCATCTCTTCCCAAATCCAGGTTCAGTGATGTCATGTCAGCCACAGAGGGAGTATTTACATCACAAAAAAAAAAAAATGGCAAATGTTATAAATCAGTGCTGTTTTTCAGAGAGCTGGCTGTTAAACATTTAGCAGCACACCTGTCTAGAGGTGAAGACCAACAGGCTCTAGAGTCAGAGTTTACATCCCAACTCCGCCACTTCTCATCTTAGGCAAGCCATTTAACCTCGCTGGCCACAGTCCCTTCACTGTAAAATGGCAATTATCATAGTGACGGAGAAATAAGACAATACATATAAGGTGCTTGGGACAGTACCTGACACATAATAACTGCTCAGTATATGTTAGTTAATATGGGCTGTATTATTCCCATTGAAATTAGAAACAAAATTAGAATGTTTTGTGGTTCTAGAAGTCTGGTCTGTTCGCCAAGACATGAAACAAAAGCTAGAAGTACATAACCACGGAACTGTGAAAATAAATGTACCATGATTCACAGATGTGATTATATGCCTACACTGCCCAAAGGAATCAACTGAAAAACTTTTAAATAATGGAATTAAATTGGTGTCTAGATAAAAGAGGTATATTTTAAAGCCAACAGCCTTTGCAAATCATTTCTCAGAATTCATCCAACAGAAATAAAAATACCCATGGGCCAAGGTAAATATTCAAGGATAAATAGTGGGGTTACTAAGGGAAAAGTGTCAGAGCATACTCTCTTGGAATGTTCTTTCTCTGTAACCCTAGCTCTCAAGTTCTCACTTCCATTACTGGTCGAATCTGTCCTCTTCCAGTTCAAAGTACTTCAGGCATTTCTGGCTTAAAACGCATTCTGTTAGGATTCTCTCCCCAGCCAGGATCCATGTCTGGGGTAAGAAGGACAGGCCTGGATGATGACCCTGTCCTTGGGAGAGGTGGGGAATATCTCATCAGTGCTGCCCTTTGTCCTCTCTGGCTTCAACTGAGAGATACTCATCTTGATGATATTGGGCATCGACCTCCCTGTCCTTAGCACTCACCCCAACCTCCCTGGCTGATGTTACTTCCTACTGTACTCTCAGCATGGACCTTGTAGCATGCTTGCTCATTTGCAAGTCCTGTGGTTCTGTCCTGCTGACTTGGGCCCCACCTCAGTTTAGATGGTGCTACTCATCCTCCAAGAATCAACTCTATTTTCTATGCAGTCCCAGAAGTGGGCTGTCCATCCCACGTGCTGTAGAGTCCCCATGGCTCTCTTTTCATCCTCCTCCCATCCCTCTTTGGAGGCCTTGGAAAACCTTTTCCGATATTCTCTCTGTAACCCGCAGGAGTCAAGGCTTAGGGCGTGCAGCTAGGAAGGCCCTGTCTGCAGAAACATGCCCTGTTGCCATTAGTACCTTGCTGTAGCCCCCAGGTGTTGCTACACAGAGGGCCCATGATTTGAATTTTTTAACCCCCCCCCCCCTCAAAATATATGTTTCTATCCACCCTGCAGACAGAGACATAGCTTTTATGCTTTTAGGTCAACAAATCTTCCTAAGGGCAGCAGTGACAGGCAAAATATTTGACTATACTCAGAGCACAGGTAGCAATCAATCAGTATGGCTCTAGCCTGGTTCTCTAAATAGGACTTACTGAGTAGGAATCTACCTATGATCTCTACCTGATCCCTCAATGATCATACTAAATGTAAATGGTCAACAACACAGTTTATTTTTTTAAAGATTTTATTTATTTATTTATTTGACAGAGAGAGAGAGAGAGGGCACAAGCAGGGGGAGCAGCAGGCAGAGGGAGAGGGAGAAGGAGACTCCCCGCTGAGCAAAGAGCCCAACACAGGGCTCGATCCCAGGACCCTGAGATCATAACCTGAGCCGGAGGCAGTCCCTTAACTGCCTGAGCCACCCAGGCGCCCCAACAACACAGTTTAAACACAGAGGTGGCCAGATTGAATGCAAGAGTAAGAACCAACTCTGTGCTCTCTACAAGGAACAAACTTTAAATATACTGTCATAAGTAGGTTAAAAGTAAAAGGATGAACAAGGTGTACCATGTCAACACTCATCAAAGTGGCCATACTAGTATTAGACCAAGTAGACTTGAGAGTGTATAACAGGCATCATAGCATTAGCAGCCAAAGTTATATATCCTACAAGTTTAGCAAGGATGGAAATAAAATATCATATTGCATGCTCCCCCTCCAGCATGAAAATCAAATCCCCAAAAGAATCCAACGGCCATGCTGCTTCACATCTCCACCACTTTGGGAGGGCAGGCCCAGGTGATTGAGAGCCTTGCAGAACTACACGGAGTTGGGATGCAGAGTCCCCCCAAGAAGGGATTCAAGGACACTGAATAAACGCAGCAGATGTCCACGACAAACGGATGCTGAGGGACTGGCTATGTCCCTAACACATCACGCAGGTGTAAAGCAAAGCAATGGCACCATCCCATCCAAGAACAACACGTCAGTGCTGGAGAAGATTGCGGGGGTTCTGGAACAGCCTTTTACCAGGAAATGACCCTCTGAGAGAATGGATAAAGAAATACTCTTCAGAATTCATTAGCACAAACTCTAAATTTGGATTCCAGGAATGAAAGATGTTAACGTTGAATCCAAGTTTCAGGAAAGAGACACAATGTTATTTTACAATGTCCTATTTTTTTGTATGCCAATAGACTTACTCAGATGTTCCTGTCATCCTTCAACATTGCCCCAAAATAATTTCCTCCAAAAATATAATCCAAGCCTTATCTCACCATGTAAGTTGGGAACTCTCTCCATCAACTTCCAGTCATAAGACACGGGGAGGCTTCTTGAGGGCAGATAAGACTTAGGATCAAGTGGAACACCTCACACCACAGTCTCTAAATGAAGGAGAATTTAGGGGCCTTCTATCCCATCCTCTCTCCCACAGGGGTTGAGATAACTAAGCACACTCAGAGGTGACCTTCACGAGAGACAGGGTGACTGATTTTGATGCATGCCTATTTAGCTTAATTGGTAAATGTCTTAATAACTATTTGAAAAGAGACTTATTTTTCACTCAGTGTGTTTTACAACATAACACAGACACACACACACACACACACACAAACCAACCACCACCCATACCCCCCATAAATGAAGCAAGAGCCTCCAGTATTTCTCTAGAAAGTATATCTACCCATTAGAGGCCTTCAGTCTAAGGGTTGTAGAAGTTTGCCACCTACTGACCTTTTGCTGAAGTACCTGGTTCTCCTTGAAATACTGCAAACAATCATAATTCAATGCCAGCAACATGCATCGAGGTCTGTAGTCTTTTACTATTTCCCGATAAAATGTGAAGAGGTATTTTTGCTTTTTTTTTTTTCATTTTCTTAAGATAAAATCCTATAGGGAAGAGAACCTTTAAAAGCTCAAAGATCTCACACAGACATGAAAGTGTTCAGTGTTAATGTTCATTTGAAGGCCCTCTGCTGGCCATCCTCATTACATGTCTCCTTAGTTTAAGGGAAAAAGAAAGAAAAAGTGGGGGGGAGTAATCACAAAAATTTGGGAACAGTGAGACTGTTTTCTACCATCTTTCAGTCCTCACACCCAGTCCAGCATTTCTTCCCCTGCTTGTTTTCCTCTCTGAGGTTTGAGTCACCTGCCAGGCATTCCTTATCCCCCTTTCTGGAAAACAGGTCAGGGCATCTGTCCCTCACCTTCAGTCTTGTACTGAGCTGGCTTCAGTTTTTCCCATTACTCTTCGCAAAGTCCGTGTTATCTAGCTGATGGCTTCTTTCCTGATGTCGTGTTTCAGAGGTATTCCTAAATATAGGCTATGTAGGACATACCAAGTGTTGAAAATAATATCTAATGACCAATAAGCTGGGAGCTCGTAGAGGCAGACACATCGAGCCACCCACAGGTACTACCCAGTGATGCCCTGCAGACCAGGCTGAGGTTCCATCAGGACAAGGTGCATCACCCACTGAATTCTGAGGGCAGAGTCTGTCCCGTTGTTTAGTCTCCCTCCCTACTCCCATTTTTAATTTTTTCCCCATCTCTATCTCCTCTTCCAAATCTGCTGGGCTACTCTGCATCTCTTCCCTTTACCCTGCAGGCTGGGATCTTCCTGGAAATATTGGGAAATGAAATATCTGTCTACAAGTGAGGGAAAGCTGAGCCAGAGGAGTTTTGAAATCCCTTGGGGTCGTCTGATTCTGTGGTAATCAATCAATCTATTGCAGATCTGATTTAAAAAATGGGGGTGCCTGGGTGGTTCATTTGGTTGAGCTTCCAAATCTTGGTTTCGGCTCAGGTCATGATCTTGGGGTCGTGAGATGGAGCCCCACTTCTGGCTCTGTGCTTGACTCAGAGTCTGCTTGAGATTCTTTCCCTCTCCTTCTCCCTCCCCCATGTCCCTCCCCCAGCTCACACATGCTCATGCTCTCGCTCTCAAATAAATAAATAAATAAATAAAATGTAAAAAAATACTCCTAAAGACAGAAATGAGTTGCAAGTTTTCTCAATAAATGAAAACTAGCTAATGAGGATTGACCTATAAGAACTATGACTTGTAAAGGGGTATGGTTATAATGATAATAAAACTTAATCATCAGCAAATCAACATGGAGGTCCAAAGACAAGGAATAGGAAGATTGCAGAAAATACAGACAAGAAAAAGTATTGCCAGAGCTAGAAATCTTTGAATTGTCGGGCGCCTGGGTGGCTCAGTTCGTTAAGCCACTGCCTTCGGCTCAGGTCACGATCCTGGAGTCCCGGGATCGAGTCCCGCATCGAGTCCCGCATCGGGCTCCCTGCTTGGCAGGGAGTCTGCTTCTCCCTCTGACCTTCCTCCTTCTCATGCTCTCTGTCTCTATCTCATTCTCTCTCTCAAATAAATAAAATCTTAAAAGAAAAAGAAATCTTTGAATTGTCGGTGACAGTCTTCATTAGTTTCTTACTCTAAATGGTAAGATGTGAACAGAAATCCCTGATGACACACAGCTGCATCAGACCCTGAGCAAAGACTCATGGTTTCTGGCCAGAGACTAGCCTTGTAAATACTTTTAAATATTCTAGAATAGGAGAGCTTCTCAGTGAGGACCTACGATGTTACTTCTCTGTTGCCGCGTAACAAACCACTTCAAAATTCAGTGGCTTCAAGTAATTATTTTTTCCTCAAAGTTTGCAGTTTGGGTGGAGCTTCGTAGGGCAGCTTATCTCTGTACCGTAGGACATCGGTGGGCACTTCCGGTTCTAGAAGATTCACGGCCAAGATGGCTCACTCACATGCCGGCAAATTGCGGTTGGCTACCAGCCAGGAACTGTCAGCCCGGGACTTCAGTTCTTTTCCCTCTTTTCCACTGGAGTCTCTCACTGTGGCTGCTTGGGCTTCCTTCTGACATGGCAACTGCTTCCAAGAAGGAAACGGAAACTCTCAGTTCTCTTAAAGGCTGGACTTGAGACTGGCATCGTGTTACTTTTGTCATGTTCAGTTGGTCAAAGCTGTCAGAGGCCTAACCCAGATTCAAGAATATGGGGAATACAGGGCGCCTGGGTGGCTCAGTCGGTAAGCGTCTGCCGTCGGCTCAGGTCATGATCCCAGGGTCCTGGGATCGAGCCCCACATCGGGCTCCCCGTTCGGCGGGAAGCCTGCTTCTCCCTCTCCCACTCCCTCTGCTTGTGTTCCCTCTCTCTCTGTCAAATAAATAAATAAAATCTTAAAAAAAAAAAGAATATGGGGAATACATTTTTCATATGTACAAACTCAGCCTCAGAAATATATATTTCAAATATTAATACTAATATTTGAAATTAATATTAATATTTGAAATATATGAAATTAATATTTCATAATGTGAATTGAGAGAAAACAGAAAAAGGCACTGAGGGAAATTTTCTTTTTCCTTCACCACCCAAGACCACTTGCAACTTCTGCTTCATGCAGAGTTCCTGGAGAAGAGAAGAGAAACCAAGGTGGGACAGGAAGAGAAGGTGTGAGGGGGAACTGCAGAGATTGTTAAGAGAGTTGTTTCTCCAAACATCACACTAAGATGCCAGCTCCATGGGGGTAAGGACTGCCGTCTGGCTTGTTCCCTACTGTAGACCCCACACTAGCCTAGCACAGGTGCTTCACCAATATCTGTTGAATAAATAAAGGAATGAATGAATAGATGGTAGGAAAAGACCACCTCAAGTTGGTTTTTTTTTAAAGATTTTATTTATTTATTTGTCAGAGAGAGAGACCGCACACACAAACAGGGGAAGGGGCAGGCAGAGCAGGCAGAGGGAGAAGCAGGCTCCCCCCTGGGCAGGGAGCCTGATGCGGGACTCGATCCCAGGACCCTGGGATCATGACCTGAGCCGAAGGCAGATGCTTAACCGACTGAGCCACCCAGGCGTCCCCAACCTCAAGTTTTGATGCAGCTGAACAGAGTAGGTAGAGGATTTGGAATTGTATAAATATTTTATATTAGCAAGAATAAAATTAAATCAAAAATTAAAAAGCATTGTGTAAATACTGAAAACAAATAAACCTAAGTATATCAAATTAGTGGCATAACCGCACAGAAAATAATTGTTTCAAGTAACTGTGAAATACAGCATTTTAACTCCATATCCTGAGTGGGATATAAGATAAAAGCCTAAGAGTAAAAGAACCATAAATAACATGAATCATACTGGTTATCTTACTGATATAGTAATATTTGAAATGATTATGTGTTTGTTATAGACTAAAACATGTAAATAATTATGAACCAAGATTTTCAGCATAAAAGATAAATCTAAAATCGAAGAAGTTCAGTAAAACTCTATACCCTAAAATTTGAATTGGAAATTTCAATATGAATGCATGATTCTTTTTTCTTTAAAAAAAATATGTATTTCCCAGCTCTAGCCACTAAGAGGGCCTGGAAACAATAACAAGCCAGTAGCTTTGAGCACCCCCTCAACCCAAATCGTGTCTTCTAAAGACCATGTCCTACCAATAGAAATCAGGACTCCTTGGAGAAATGACTGATTCCAGTAAGCAGCAGGAGGAGTGTGCAAGATGATCCGGGCCACTTTGTTGGGCAAGAAAGTGAAGAAATTATCAAGTTCTATTGCAATCATATTTAAAGGTGACAGTAACCATCCAAAGGGGTTCCAAATGGCCAAAGATGGATTAATTTGAGCAAAGAGAATAACTGCAATGACTTAAAAATATGAATTATAAAAAAATCCATAAGTTCACAATAAGGGCAAACATAATGATCACTTTGGAGATTTCAACCACACCAACTCATTATTCTTAAAATTAGTAAATAACAGGAAAGAACTAGCAATTAATCCTGCCTTTCCTGCATAAATTGGATTTCAACATAACCAAATAGCGTGAAAGACAATTCTTCTTTGTAGAAACATTCCTACTAAATAAATGCAAACAGAATGATACAATTAGATGGACACCACTTTGCAACCCCTAATAAAATAATGAATCTAAGCAATGAAAATCAATAAATACTAAATCTTTAGATGAAAAAGTGATGGAAGTTTCGTAATGGAGAGATCAGGCTGACACAACCTGAACCTACTGACCAATCTTTTTATTTTTTATTGAAGTATGTATCAAGAGCTGTAAAGGGTTTGAGATTTTACTCTATTTACAAGCTAACAGATTAACCTGCCAAATTTCATGGAAACTGATTAAAGGTATAGACTCTGGGTTAAAGAGTACAATGGTTAATTTTATATGTTAGCCTGACTGGGCCATGGGGTATCCAAATATTTGCTTAAACATTATTTTTGGGTGTGTCTGTGAGGGTGCTTCTGGATAAGATTAACATTTGAATGTAGACTGAGTAAAGCAGATTGCCCTCCCCCATGTGTAGGCCTCCTCCACTCCACCCAAGGCCTGAATAGAACAAAAAGCTGAAAAAGAAAAAATTATCTCTGTATTGGAGCTGAAACATTGCAGTCTTCCCCTGCCTTCAGACCTGGATTTGGACTGAAACCACTATCCCACTAGGGGCTCTCCTGCTGCTCAGGCCTTCAGACTTGGACTGAAACTTAAACCAGCAATTCTCTGTGCTCTCGCAGCTGCATGATTACAATCTTGGCCTTCTTGGCCTCCAAAATCACTTGAGCTAGTTCCTCATAGCACATCAGTCTCTCTGTCTGTCTCTGTCTCTCTCCCTGCCCCCGCCCCCTCTGCCCTGTGTGTGTATTTCTCTGGAGAATCCAGTCTCATACAGAGATCCAGGACCATCAATTACTCACAGCAAAAGCAGTGGTTATTTTTAGTATCATCATTTTTACACTGGTTCCCTGAGCCTCATTTCTAATAGAGCAACAGGAAAAGGGTGAGATGACCTTGTACACGTAGGGGGTTGCTTTATAAGAAAGGAATCCCAAGCTTAGGGAATTCTGATATTCGACACTGTACAGCAAGCTTGTCTGTCCTTTGTTCCAGCAACAGACACCATCTCTTTCTTCATATGCAAACATCCTTGAAAAGATAATGTAGACAAAAGGCGGTGAAAATCTTGTCTTGCAAAACATAGGGAGATGCAAGAGCCCCATGCAGAATTGTCTCCCATTAGTCTAATCTCTGGATCAATCTTCACATCACTAAAAATGGGACATCATATGTCTCCTGATGTGATGCAAGAGGTACACAGCACCACCTAGGAGTTATTCTTGCCAAAGAGGGTGTATCTGAATCTAATCAAGTCTCAAGATCTCACTGCTAGTTTGAAAGTAATAGAAGAACAAACAGAAGAACTAGCGGATAAAAGAATAAGTTGGACGAGGAGGCAATCGGCCAAATTTAGAAGATGGGAAATTGTACCTCATAAACGACCCAATATCTTCAACAAACAAGTGGAATTTTAAAAGATGGGAGAAGAGGGAATAGTTACAGGTTAAAAGAGACTTAGGCTACGATGCCACATGTGGACCTTGTTTGATCCTAACCTAAATGAACCAATTATAGAATCGTTTTTAGAGGATGGAGAAGCTTTGAGCATGGATGGGGAATGATACATTATTAAAATTACATGGAAGTATTATTATTGTTAGGGGTAATATTTTTAAAAATCCTTGTGTGTTAATTACTGAGCTATTTGTGGATAAAATGATATGATGTCCGCATTTGCTTTAAATTACTTCACCACCACCACCCCCACTACCAACAAAAGTGGAAGGAGGAAGATGGAGCAAGCTTGGCAAGATGTGGTTAATTGTTGAAGCTGGTGACAGTACATGAAAGTTCATAATACTATTTTCACCTGTTTCATTTTGAAAGTTTCTATTGAAAATTTAATAAATAAAACTGTGGAAGAATGAAAAAAGCAAAAACAAAAGCATAAGCGAGAGAAATGTGTTATAAGCTTAAAAGGTGGTACGGGGCCTTGGCAGAATTACTTTAACTTAGACTTTAGTGGAACATCTCAGATCTTTGGAAGCCTGCCCTTCAAGAGAATAACTTCCATCTTTTGCTTTTCCATGTAGAATAGTTCATACCTTTTGCTCAGTGAGAAGACAGAATTCCTATGGCAAAACACACACACACAAAAACCAAGTGAGGTGGGAGAAGGGAAGTAGGGAGAAATAGAGGAGGGAAAGGAGAGAAAAAGAATGATACAGATGTATCCCCCTTTCTCGTGGATTTTATAGTCTAGTAGAGGAGACAGCCATTAATGCAATAGTCATGCAGATGACTTGTTTAATCATCAATGGAGGTAAATGCCATGAAGTTAAAGAGGAAATTTCCATAAGAGCAAGCAGCATAAGAACTTAGGAGGCAAGGACACCCACCCTCCCTAAGGAAGTGACCTTTGCCGGTGCTGAGATCTGAAGAATAAATGGATATTACACAGACAAAACAGCTAGGGGAAAGCTGTTTAGGACAGTCAAGAGAGAAGCCCTTGACCTTGGGATGCAGGGAGGAAAATACACTGAAGGGGGCACCAGAGTATACAAAGGAGGCATCAGCAGCCCCAGTAGAAACAAACAATGGCGGCTTATACCGGAATGGTGACAATGGAGATGGAGAGAAGTGGACTCATTGGGCAGATCTTTATGGAGTAAAATTAGTCCAACTTGGGGATAGATTAGTTATGATGATGGGTATAGATGTTTCATATTACACTCTTGGTATTATTTCTGTGGCATCCCCCCAAAGCACTGAGCTTTAGGGGCTACTGTGCTAGTAATGCACCACTGGATGGGTTGAGTTGTAGGGTGCCAGGAAAAGGGACCATGAATCGGACTGATCCAAGTATTTTACACAAAATCTGGGAGACTATTAGGAGAGAGCTGGGGGCTACTGTCTAGCCTCTCTCAACAACCCCACCCACCACACTCACACACATTCACACCCACTGCCAGGCTCTGAGGAAAGAGGAATCGCTTGATGTCAGGAGATCTGGCTTTGGGTTCTGGTTCTAGCTCTTACAAGTGGGGAGATGTTGGTTAGTTCAAGTTTCTGGGTCATGAACACAGGTGCTGCCATTGAGGTCTAAGGACCACGGGACCTTCGACTCCTATAATGGGCACTGAGCTGAAATGTTGAGAGGAAGGAGCTGACGGAGGTGGGAGGTATCCAAAGTAGCACTTTAGATCTGGAGGTGATGAGCTCTACAATAATCCTTGGAGGGCAAGCTGGTCTTTTCTTGTGAAATCACCCAAATGGTCCTTTTTATTGTACAAATGTAAAGGAAGAAAACCCTCTATGAAATATTTCCACTTCAGAAGATGATCTTTGCTTTCACTTTGCATAACCAAAGCCTGGTTCCCACTCCACCATGAGAGGGCAAGACCCAGGACTGTAGCAGGCAAGTCTACTGTTTTCTCTAATGATTGTAGATACGGGGAGAGGAGAGAAGGAGGCTAGTATGATTGCTCCCAATATGCATGAGTCCTACAGTTAGGCTTACTTTCATCCATGACAGTGTCTGTTTTCCTGAATAGCATCCTTTGGAAAGGAAAAGCAAAGTCAAAATACAAGAGGTTGCCCGATACAATGTTCACTGCACAAAGCACTGGATTTAAAGACGAAAGACCAAGAGTCAAAACTCTTTATGTCCACTTACCAGCTGTGTGATCACACACAAACTTCATACTCTCTGCACCTCCCTTTCCTCATCTGTGGAACTGTGATAATAAAGTCACCTCACCAGGTAATTTATGATGATTGAATGCAACACTCTTTGTGAAAGCACTGAGAGTAAATGATTAAATATGTGATGATTGATAGTTGCTTTCTTTCTGCAGAAGACAGTAATTTTTTCAGTCATCTGTCCTTGTTCCACAGGGAAAACCAAAGAAAGGAAACAGACTTTAACCAGGGTCATGTGGCATGTGTACTCAGTCTGTCTCCAGTCACTTCTGAGTCTTAGTTAATAAGAACACTAGCCAACCAAACCCAAAGTCCTGAAAGCCTGGCCCTTCGGGTTGGCCGCCTGGGGGACAACATGCTGCAGCTTTGCCTGGTCGACCAAGGTCCTGGCTTTGATGCCACCCTTGTCGGACCAACATAGCACAGCCTTGACACATGAATGTTGATGAACAAACTGATACATCTGTCCTGTAACTGTAGATGCTGGAAGCCAATTTTCATCCCACCGATACACTTGTTGACTATGAAAGCTTGCATGGGTCTTCATGAAAAAGGACTTCAACCACTTCCATTTTGACCCCAAACTTTCTAATTGATTAAGTTCTTCTTTCTAGCCCATCTCTTAACTCAGGCAAAAATCTCTTCAGGCAAAGGATCTCCTAATGGGACCTGAAACTACGCCCTACACAATAAGCACTGCACTGAACCAGCAAGACCCTGTGTGACTGAGCCTAAGACAATGATCAACTTGACCTTCACTGCCCACCTGCACGTATTCACCAAACTTTCCTCATATAAACCTGGAAGTATTTCTGGCACTTTGGAGACAGGCTTTGAGATGTTAGTCTGCTGTCTTCCCGGTGTTGGCCTCACTGAAATAAATCCCTTTTTTGTTTCACCACCACTCATGTCTCTGTCTTTGGATCTTGTCCTCAGAAAAGTGGCTGAACCTGGTCTGGTTGGGATCCCCAGAGCCAGGTGCTCTTGCAACCCTGCCCCTCGGCTACACTAATGACCAATTCTACCTTGCACATGACTACCTATGACCAACTACAGCTTCTAAACTAGAATTCTCCTGAACTTGAGTGAAAACGTGCTAGTTCAGTGTTTCTCAAGGTGTGGTCCCTGGGCCACTTGTTCCTGAAACTTCCGGGAATCTCATTAAAATGGAGGCAATCCCCAGCACTACTGAATCAGAATCTCTGGGTGTGTGCTCAGGGACCCGCACTGTTAACCATCACCACAGGAGTTTGGATGCTCATTAGAGTTTGAGGACTGGTTAAGAAAACTCATTCAAACTACTAAGGCTTCAAGGGCTATATATCATAAATAATACTTCAAGCCTGAACAGTGGTTAAGTATATTGAAGTGCTGAATTCCAAAGTATTGGTTATAATTTTAGAAATGAGTGAAATCTGGTATGTGTAAACTCGTGGCAAAATCTGATTTTTGGTATTTTACCTACATTAATCAAACACATTGGTTGCACTAAAATGGGCAGATCTGTCCATAAGGTAATAAAAATGATTGACTAATGGCTTCAATTGGGTGTTACATCAGCCTCTGATAGTAAGAATAAGCACAGTAGATAACCACTGGCCAAGTCAATCACTAGCTGTAACAACTGAATGTGAACCTTCACTTCAGGCTTTTACTTGTCTGCTTTGAACTCAGAATGAGAGTTAAGTAGGAAAAACATCTTACATTACACTGAGGAGCAGAACCTCCACTTCAGGCTTCATTAAAGAAAAGAAATATACTGTCCCTTCCATTTCCCATAGTTAAGGTAAAAATTTGGTCAGTGGGGCTGGAGCCAAAGAGACTCATTGTGTGGTTAGGACACTGGATACACACAGGAGAATTGACCAAATAAGTACATGTATGGAGGTTAGTGGCAGCCAGGTTTTTCAGTGATGGAGAAGGGAGTTACAAATAGGTAAGAGAGAAAAGGATAAACCCTGTGTTGTTGGATTGGAATTGAAGGTATCAGTGTAAATTCATGGTTTTTGGATATACAGATAGATGGAGAAATGGATGGATGGATGGATGGATGGATGGATAGACAAACAGATGTGTGTATACATGTGAGTGTGTCATACTTCCTAATCTGCTGAGAAGACCTAAAAGCAATGATATTCCAGTACCAGTGAGCACCAGGTTCATGGTTTCTAAATTCCATTCTCCACTAAAGGAATCCAGAACTCTTTAAAGAAATAACTGATTCCAGGGCTGCTGCAGGGAAATAGCAGGTGAGCCTAGAACATCGTGTTGTGCCAGAAAGTGAAGAAGTGCTCAAAGAATGATAGGGGCATGTATAAAGGACCCAGGAGCCAGCTTGAGGGGCTAATAAATAATAATAGGGACAGGTTATAACACACTGAACAAAATAGAAGTCCATGAGTCCATATGGATATAAATTAATTACTATATAAATAAATGAAAGGAAATGAAAAGCTCTACCTTATAAGAGGATTCCAAATAACAAATATAGAGGAATAATGGACTTAGCAAATCACCATTTGGCAACTGTCATGGTACTAATTGATTTAATCATGAATCATCAATAGATGTGAAAACTAATGAGTGAAAATTTGATGAGTGTAATATTTAGATAATCTCAATACATCTCCCCACAAAATGCTTATTCATTGCTTACTAAGAGATAAGTGAAGTAGTAGTTACTAATTCATAATAAAGTAACCAGGCAGACACCATCTTAACCAATTGACACAAGGGAACAACAACAGTAATAGGACAAATAAATACTATGCGCCTTTTGATGTTATACACTGAGAAGAACACATCACTTTGATATGTTCCTGTCAGAAATGTATAATCTGAATCCAACCATGGGGCAACACCAAAAAAAAAAACAAATTGAGAAATATTTTACAGAGTAAATTTTTAGAATTGTCAATGTCATAAAAGGTAAGGAAAGACTAGGGAACTGACTGGATTGAGGGAGACTAAAAGAAATGACAACTAAATACAACTCATGATCCTAGACTGGATCCTGGAACTATAAAGGATATCATTGGGTCATTACTGGGACAATCAGCAAATTTTTAGTGAGGTCTGTGGATTAGATGATAATATTGTTCAACATCAATTTCTTGTGGTTATATAAAAGAGAGCCTTTATTTTTAGGAAATACACGTTGAAGTATGAAGGGACAAAGGGGGCTCAAGTCTACAACTCTCAAATGGTTTGGAAAAAATTAAGGAATATCCATGAGAGAGGAAATGATAAGGCAAACGTGGTAAAATGTTTATGTAGAGGAAGCAAAACTTGTCATCTATCCTGTTAGTTTCTTTCCCTGGGGCTGCATATTAAACTGACAAAAAAAAAACAGATTAACAGAAGAAAAAGATTTATTCATGTACACAAGGGAGCAAGCGAAAGAAGTAGCTGGCTTCTTAATTGGTTTGAGTGAGAGGCTTATATACCTAACTTGATGGAGGGAAAGGAGAGAGAAAGGGGTTTCTTTAGGAAAAACAAATGGGTTTTTAGGAGAACTATTGAGAGATAAGAAAGTGATAGTGTTTGTCTACAGAGGTATGAATGATCTTTCTGTCTCCTTCTGGGCCATAAAACTCCTCAATGAATGAATTTGGGGAAGGCTTTATCTAGGTTTACCCTTCTGGGAGTAGATCTTCCCAAAAGAAGGAATTTATGGTAGTCTTGTTTTCCAGAAATTGCTGCTTTTAGTCAGATAAGGAAAGCCCCAGGAAGGTTTCTTCCTGCATCTCTTGATTCTCAAATATCTTGAGCTTGAAATAATCTTTATACCAACTCTGAGGTTCTGAGTGGTTCCCTACATTAACAATTGGGAAATCTTGATGAAAGATACATAGGAGTCCTTTGATGATAATAATAATAACATAGTCTGTTGCAAATTTTCTGTAAATTTGAAATTATTTTAAAATAAAAAGTTTTTTAAGTATGCATACCCTAATCTCAGAAATTGGAAATTTCATTAAAAAAGAAAAAAAATCATCCCAAGTGCCAACTCTGAAGGGTGGATTAAATATAAAAGGAAAGATTTAATCTCCATAAATAAGTGAGTAGTACACATCTACCCTTGAGGAAGAGAGCCTTGTAAGGAACATTAGTAACTCAATCCAGGTGGAAGGAGGTATTGTCCAAGATGCTCAGAGCTTTGCAGTAAGAAAGGCAGCCCCTCCTGTCAGACGACAGATCTCAGCTGAGTGTAGGATAACCACATAGCTGAAGGCTCTGCCCACTGCTTCCTGGGATGAAACCCATTGCAAAAACGGACCTTGTGTCCACAGTTTGATTCTCTTGCCCCAATTCCCATCTTCGAAACTCATAATATTCAGATCTTTACTGCTAAAACAACAGGTACTTGCTTTTTTTATTTTGCAAAATGCAAGTCTTGATATTTTCCACTAATAACAATAATACAGGCAAGTTGCGTGTATTAAATACTTACTCTGCGGCAGGCCCTCTCCCAAATATGTTACCTACGTTGTTTTATTTGATCCTGCCTATTTTCCTGTGAAATAAGGACTATCATTATTCTCTTCATGTTACAGTAAAGGAAACCAGATGCTCTGAGTGATTAAACTCTCCAGGATCACAAAGCTGGTAAGCGGCTGCATCTGGCTTTGAACCCAGGCTTTCTAATATCAAAGCCCATATAATTAACCACAATACAAGATGCTGTGTGCTATGCCTCAACATTCTCTGTTTTTTTCTAGACTCCGGTTTATAGTAATAACTCAGGGTCAAGATTCTGTGACAAATATACCATCTCAGTGAAGAGAAATCCTGAGGTGCCCAGATGGAAACCAATTTAAGGTAACCATCTCAACCCAAACCCAAGAGGGAAAGCGCTCTGCAAATAAGAGCTACCTCAGGCCCGAGCTGACCCCTGAACTGCCAACACCTCTGGGTTGTCTCACTGTCATGGCCAACTGCTAAGTGTTTAGCTACCTTTAGTTGGCTTTGGTTAAAAGGCAGACAGAAGAGGTTGTTTATAAAAGATACTGAAAAATTGGGGCACCTGGGTGGCTCAGTCGTTAAGTGTCTGCCTTCGGCTCAGGTCATGATCCCAGGGTCCTGGGATCGAGCCCCGCATCGGGCTCTCTGCTCAGTGGGGAGCCTGCTTCTCCCTCTGCCCACCCCCTCCTCATGTTCTCTCTCTCTCTCAAATAAATAAAAATCTTTAATAAAAAAAAAGATACTGAAAAATACTTATCCCCATTTTTAATTCATTTTCCTCTATATTCTTAATTAGAGATTCTTGACTCAACATTCTTTCTTCCTCAGCTGAGTGTTACTTAGGTCAAACAGCTACTCCTGAACAGTATGTACTAAAATAAAATGGGTGTATCCAAGAGCCGGGACAAACCTGGAAGAAAATCATGATCCCCAACTCCTAGTTCAGTCCTAGCAGCTCTCAAACTTTTTTTCTGTTCCTGTACACTATGGATGATATTTAAAGTGTGACATACCTCCTTACACATCTCCTGGAGGAACCCTACTCATTTCTCTTCCATTCAAGAAAATATATCAGAATCATGTGAGCTCAAGTGACATCATTATAGGGATGACATTAACTCTGAAAAAGAACACCTTTTGCAAACATATATGTGTTAACTACTATCAGGAATAAGTCACAAATAGCTATGGATGTGATATATATTATTTGTAAATATTCTAGATTAAATGTATTGCTTCCTATCCCCTCTTCTTTTGCAATTATTTCATTTTACCTAGATCACCACCACAGCACCATAGCAGACCTGAGGGAAGTATAGTGGAAGCATGAAGTCTGTTAGAAATTGCTCCTGCCCCAGAATTCATACTCGTCAAGTCTGGACCTATCCATCATCAGCTGGGAGACAAGGATAGTGAGGACTGGGATATGGAAAGCAGGACTGGGAACGTCTCTCTTTCTCTCTCTCTCTCTCTCTCACACACACACACACACACAGCTTTACTGAGGTATGATTGACAAATAAAAATTGTATATACTTAAGGTGTACCATTGGGTGTTTCGATATACATATACATTGTGAAATGATCACTGCAATCAAGATAAAAAACATATCCATCACCTCATATAGTTACTATTTCCTTGTTCCCTTTTGTGTGTGTGTGTGTGTGTGTGGTGAGAACACTTAAGATCTATTCTCTTAGCAAGTTTCAGGTATACAATACAGTATTGTTAACTACAGTCACTTTGCAGTATGTTAGATCTCCAAAACTCATCAACCAGCGGAAGTGAAGCTTTATACCCCCGATCAACATCTTCTCACCCAGCTTCTGGCACCCACCATTCTACACGCTGCTTCTACGAGTTTCACTATGTTAGTTTCCTCGTATAAGTGAGATCATGCGGTATTTGTCTTTCCACGTCATTTCCACATACAGGACTCCTCTGGTTATAGAACTTTATCATCCAGGCCTTGGTGGCCTGACTTTGGTCACATTTGTCCCAAAGATCCAAAAGGATCAGAGGATGGGTTCTTCAGCCCAGGTGGCAGCCACTATTTGTGTAGTCTCATATCTGAGTTCTACCCTTACATCCTCAGACCCCAGAGAGCTGGAGAGGTTGATGCTCTGTCCTGCGAGTGCCTTGTGTGAAATAGGCTCTGAATACTTCGGCATTAAATGATGATGATGATACATTTGAGTATATCATGTCACAGCCGTTGCTAATATTCAATCAGCACCGCAAATAAATCAAGTCACTTTTATTATTTCTATTTTCCAGATGAGAAAATAGAGGTTCCAAGTACCTAAATAACTCATCCAAAGGCTGTGTTTACAGCCATGATTTGAACCCAGAGCTCTCTGACTCCCAAGCAGTGCTTTTCACCCTGACTTCATTTTGATGGGGCTGAGCCTTTTCGTGACCCTCCCCTTACACCACGACCCTGGAGGCGGCTCTGGTTTTCCCGCCACAGGCCCCCAGTAGCCCGTCGTCCCTGGTCTGCAGAAACACAAAGATGCCTAGGCTGGCCGCTGTTTCCCGAAAGGGCCTCAGTCTCTCCACCAGCCTCTGAGCCCTCGAGGCACGCGGAGCGAGCGTTACCTGTTCCGGCGAGCGGACTGAGATGGAAGCCGTCAGGGAGGAGTCGGAGGGCGCAGGCTTGAGCAGACAGGGCGGCTGGGCCGGCACGGGGAGTGCGGGCGCTGGGCCGGGCGCCGGGCCGGCCCCTCGGCACCCGGCAGGGCCGCTGCGCCTTGACTGCCCACCAGACCCGGCCTTCCGCCTTCCGATACGCGCCGAGCTCAGACGGCGCCTACCACTGGGCGCGGCGGCCCTCTGTGGCCGAGATGCTGCCAGAAGGGGGCGCAGCTGAGCACGCGCCCCCCGCAGCGCAGCCGGCCGAGGGACACACACACCCCCCCAGCGCAGCCGGCCGCGCGCGCGCACACACACACAGTACTCGCACATGGCCTTCTTGCATTTTGCCTTGAAGAGGAGGGACAGAGAGAGGCTACACGATGCTGGTTATGACCCGAAAAGAGAAAATTAGGCTGCTGAAAAGATCCAGCCAAACCGCACTACTTGCAACGCCCAGTTTGAAACAGCTTACAGGGAAGAGGACTTCTCCCTCGTTTCCTAATTAATCTTTCAAAATTTGCCTTGCACAGCTCTGACTCACAACACATCTGAATGCTTATTTAAGTGTTCCCAAGCTTCCCATTAGAAGACTGTCTGCTTGGAGAATACAAAGAACTCCAGGATCCCCAGGCTTTCCATTAGCACTTTGTCTTCCCTTCCCTAGACTTCTGCCGGCTTGGACCTCACGGACTACTTGATGTGAAAGGAGTGGAGGTTTTCTTCTACAGAGCCAGGCCCAACGTCTAGCACATAGTGCGTGCTCAGTAACAGGCAGAGGACTAAATGATGTGTTCCAGTGGGAACGGACACATCTCTTCCAATGCCCACAGCAATCCACCACTCCTTTGGAGTTTGTGCTGCATGGTTTCCCATTGTCTGCCCAATGCGGATTCATTGTCCATGCTCAGACTTGGGATCAAAAGGATTAAAATTACTTCCCAGGTATCCCTCTACCTACCTATCCAAATACATAAGCTGGTAGTTGATTTAATTAAATCCCTGAAGGTTAAAAAAAAAAAAATGAGGCTCACACAATAGTTATATGACCATTCAAAAGAGAATTCAGTACTTCCCAACCAAGTCGAAAATATGGTTGACTCACACTTACAGAGAAATGAATCATATTTTCCCCGGTTAAGGCAAACTAAGCAAAAAAGCTGCCTACGTTTCAAGGTAGATGTAATGATTTTTGCTGACATTCATTTGGAAAAAAATAATACCCTTACAATATTTTAAAATGTCTTTTTGTACAAAGTAAAATCATTCTGTATTAAGACTCAGAACCCTCTACTTCAGTCCACAAAAATCTCTAATATTCTCTCCCCTTCTTCTGCCTATGTAAATAACCAGACTGTTGGCCCTAGCTGGTTGGATCCCTTTTGCTTCCATCTATTTTTCTATATATAAAAATGACCCTGTTTCTTGGCCTTGATTCTCCTCGCTGTCAGTAGGCTGCTTTGCCCGAAAAGGTGTGTTCCTGTCCTTGGCCTTGCCAGCAAATGGAGTGGATAGC
This sequence comes from Mirounga leonina, assembly GCF_011800145.1. Taxonomy (NCBI): domain Eukaryota; kingdom Metazoa; phylum Chordata; class Mammalia; order Carnivora; family Phocidae; genus Mirounga; species Mirounga leonina. The sequence continues at coordinate 41,419,150 of NW_023270825.1, forward strand.
TGATTTGACAAGGTTCTTGGGGTGGGGGAGACAGAAGTAGCAATATCAGGTGGCCAAAGAATGGGAAAATTTAGGTTACAGGTTAGACAAACTTGAACATGTACACTGTAAGTTTTAAAAGCACTGTTAGTTTTCAAAGCACTTGTTATTCCTCATAACTGAAGTTATGCATGGATAACTTTAAAACAAAACACATGTCCAACTGCATTAGGTTTACGAAAAGTTATTTCATTTGGGATAAAATACATGAATCAGATATCTCAATTTCCATACAACTTCCTTGTTCAAATTCCTAGGTCTAATTTACGATTCAGGGTTAATTGTATTTGGATTTATGTGTCTGAGGATTTGAATGTCTGACATGATAAAAAAAAAATCTTTATCTTCACAATACAGTAGGCCTTTCTCTTTTAAAAAGCACAGGAAAATAATTCAGAAAGAAAAATATCTGGGATCTTACTGAATCTCCAGAGTTTTTGCCTTGTCAACATCTCTGCAATCCTAATAACCTGGTGATCACCTCTGCAAATCACACAGAGCAGGTTGGCCTGTGAACCTCTCAAGAGCCATTCGACTGGTTCTGTCTTCTTAGTGCCCAGCATGATGCCTGGCCCAGCGCAGGTGCTTGGGAATTGTTTAATAGATAACGGAATAGAGCTATTGCCTCCTGGCAGAACGTCATCTCTCATGACCTTATGCTGCAAAGGTAAAGAACGTCAGCAGAGGATGTATATTTCCCATGAAGAATGTAGGAAGGGGAGAGAAAGGGAGGGAGGGAAATACATAAAGATTGACTGGCTAGCCAGTTAACACCTTGATGCCTCTGATGATTTTAAGTCTGAAAACTTTCTGTTATGCACCTTAAAAAGCAATCTGCATCAATTAATACATTTATGTAATAAACATTTATTTTATGACTAATATGTTCCAGGCACTGTTCTAGGCAGTGAAAACATACAGCCGTGAACAAATTCCCTGCTGTCATGGGAGTCCCATTCCAGTGGAACCGACATCACCCACCTGAAAGGCAAATATTGATAACCCCGTTTTTATGAGTAGGGAGATGACAAAGTTCTTCTTTCATCCTAGGCTCGACATTCATGACCTGACCAGTGTTATCAAGTAGCACTGGTTTTGCCTATTAGCATCCTACTGTGTTTGAAGGCAGCTTCGTAGGCAAATCCAGTCACTTCACATTTTATAACCACCAGTGGATACTCTAATTCAAGCAAGTTTTTACCACCAGGAAAAGGGTCTCTTTAAAAAATATATTCACGGGCGCCTGGGTGGCTCAGTCGGTTAAGCGACTGCCTTCGGCTCAGGTCATGATCCTGGAGTCCCGGGATCGAGTCCCGCATTGGGCTCCCTGCTCGGCGGGGAGTCTGCTTCTCCCTCTCACCCTACCCCCTCTTGGGCTCTCTTTCTCACTCTCTCTCTCTCAAATACTTTAAAAAATATATATATATTCACACGTACATACGTAAACACACACATACATATATACACAAAAATAATGTCTTAATGTTTGCTCTAACATAGGCTTAGCACTATAAAGAGAATATTAGTATGACTCCGATTTTGCAAGGTGTTTTTAACTATTTTTACATACTTTAATTAGACTTCAAACTTGATTAATAATCAAGGTAGTTTTCCTATGAACTTCATTCTTTCCCTTAAAAAAAAAAAAAGTGTTTCCATGGGCTTATTTGAAATTTGACAAGTAAAAGTTTACTGGAAATATGGCAAGAGAGTTACAGGCTAAAGCACAACATTTGGAAAATTTAAAATTAAATATAAGTATTCATTTCAACCTTCACAGAATGGGACAATGCATAAGGAAACTTTGTTTTAAAAAAGAAACCAGGGGCGCCTGGGTGGCTCAGTCGTTAAGTGACTGCCTTCAGCTCAGGTCCTGACCCCAGGGTCCTGGGATCGAGCCCCGCATCGGGCTCCTTGCTCAGTGGGGAGCCTGCTTCTCCCTCTCCCACTCCCTCTGCTTGTGTTCCCTCTCTCGCTGTGTCGCTCTCTGTCAAACAAATAAATAAAATCTTTAAAAAAAAAAAAAAGAAACCAGTATAAGTCCTCTTGAAAGATACTATAGACCTAATTATTAGAAGCCAATTAGACATTAAGAATCACTTGATCCTAAATCCTTCCATGGATTTTACAAATTGGACCTATTAAACAGTTTAAGAGAGCACTGAAAGCTTATGCCGAATCCAACGGCTGAATTTAAATAATTTAGTAGAATTCATTAAAGTTCTAATTTTATCCACCAGAATTAAACATACTGGACTCTGTCCTCTTTGGGTTTCATCAAACACTGAGTGTGGTAGGAAGAAAACGAGATAGAGGAGACTCAAGAGGCCTGGGTTCGGGTCTCATCACTGCTGTGTGACCTCAGACAGAGGTGTCATTTAAGCACTTTGAGTATCGATTTTATCTTTCCAACTCAAAAGACCTTTTGAAAGATTGAAAGTCGGTGAAACTGCTTTGAAAACTGTAAGAAGGCAGCCTTGCCGGTATCCGACTTACTACCGCTATCACTCTGCCGCCCTCGCAGCACTGGAGAAAGAACATGAATCATAGGTCTCTCCACCTCAAGCTGAGGGGGTCACACCCCAGCAGCTCCAAGTATCCCGTATCAGGCCAGACCACAATGATCCTCTCCTCAGTAGGTTGTGCAAACACGTCCAGGTGTTCTGTGTCTCCAGTTAGGTGCTCTTTTAAACAAAAAGAAAATTGGACCCACTGGTTTGAGATGAGAGCCACAATTGTGCATGTAATTCACACTCTATATGCATTTAGTGTAAACTACGGTACAAAGAAAGAGTCTCGGGCGCCTGGGTGGCTCAGTTGGTTGGGCGGCTGCCTTCGGCTCAGGTCATGATCCTGGAGTCCTGGGATCGAGTCCCGCATCGGGCTCCCTGCTCGGCGGGGAGTCTGCTTCTCCCTCTGACCTTCCTCCCTCTCATGCTCTCTGTCTCTCATTCTCTCTCAAATAAATAAAATCTTCAAAGAAAGAGTCTCCTGATTTGATGCATTTCTGGCCATGTAGTTTGACTTCCTTATAAATTCTGATAATGACTGTGAATTTATCCTGAATTATTCCTCTACTGATCCCTTCTGACCACAGTATTGGGGTGTTTGATTATAAGGTGATCCTTATGCTTTCCCCACTTCATCTTCTTCCAAAAGAAAAAACAACAAAGACCCTGCATTCACTTGCTGAGCCATCTCCATTAAAATTTTCTGCCCATTTTACCACCCATTTTCTTTCCTGCTCACCCAAGTGTCTTTTCTGCCATGGTTTGTTGATTTTATTTCAAAAGCTTAACCCCTTCTCCTAAGAGTCATTCCTTTGTCACTGTTGGCAATTTCACCAGATTTATCAATTCCATTTTCCCCCCCAATAAACATCTGCGTCTTACTATGCCCACAGGAAAACACTAGGTAATGAGGATGCAAGACACAGCCCCTGCTTTCAACTTTACTCTGCTTTCCCACTTTTCCCCCCTTAATCATTTGTCTGTACCTCCAAATTTACCTACTTAGGGGTCTATTTTCCTTGTTAACAGAAATTTTTCATCCTCTTTGCAAAAGTGGCCTCCTCTGTATTCATTATATTTACCCTCCACTTTTTACACACCTCAATACTGCTATTAAAAACAATTTCCTAGAAATTGGAGCATTAATACTGGTTATATGATGATTAAGGATTACTGTGTGTGTGTAATGGTATTGTGGTTTTATTTAAAATGAGACCTTACCATTTGAGATAAGTACTGAAATATTTGTAGATAAGATACAATCTCTGGGATTTGTTTTGAAAAAAATGTGAGAAGGGATGGTGGGGAATGGATAGGGCCAGATTGGCCATGGGTGTTGGACCTAGTTAAGTACACAAAAAGATCATTATAGTCTTCTACCTATTTTAATATTCTCTACAATAAAAAGGCAAAAAGTTTTTTTTCTTCACTTGCTACAGTTTGGGCTACTCTCATAAGATCTAATATAATATTTAGATGACTTTCACTGTTTATATGGTTCTACAAAACCCAATGCCAAAATACAAAATTACTTATACTAATATGGCATGTATATTAACAATAGATATACCAATATTAAATGCCAATAATAAATTATCATTTATTCTTTACTGTGCAGTAAGCTACTAGGAATTGTTAAGGTAACTTATATAAATCATCTCATTTTTTCTTCAGAATATGCCTTTCAGGTAGTAATCACTAAAGGCTCAGAGAGGTTAAGAAACTTGCCCCATAAGGATGGAAATAAACACTTTAAATAAATGTTATCAGTTCCAAATATGAATAATTATTCCCACAATAACTCAAACACAATGTTCACATTCATATTAATGTAATTCATTTCCAAATTATCATAAGCTATTAAGTAGACTTGGCCAAAGACAAGGTTGAAATCAGTTTACATTTACCTAGTTAATACTTGATGGACTTAACAAATTTTATTTGCATTCACAGTAGAATCAAGTATAATGCTAGCTGACTATGCAGAGTCACTGTTTACAGCCACAGTTGGAGGGAGGGAGATAGCAAAGTTTAAAGGCAGCAGGTTTAGCCCCCTTAAAAATAAGATCAATAGCCGTGTGCAATCATGGGAAATTTGGCCCTAAAGATAACAGCGATCAATCCCCTACATGTTAGGCCATTGAATCCTGAGTTCACATACACACACAATTTAGCAATTATATCTTATATTGGCTTTAAAAAGGTTCATGCAATTGTGGACTGAATGCAGCACAGTTCCTTAAAACTGTCATTACTTCCTTAATGGAACTAATGCATTCCTAAAAACATGTATTTTCACAAATTATTACCACTAGCTTTAACTAAAAAATTGAAGATATTGTTTTTTCTGGAAAGTATCTAAATCCCAGGAAATAAAACTTAAGAATGCCTGTATAAGGGGCAAAAAAAAAAAAAAAAAATTTTTTTTTTCAGTTCGTGCAACCTGCTGGCTTTTAAAAAAGTGTTTCTTTGGCATGAAAGGAAAACATAGGAGACATACAAATCTTTGCAGTTGTAAATTAACAAATGAGGGTACATGCTTCCTGAACACAGATCTCACTAAATAAGATTATGTTTACTAAAAAAAGAAAGAAAACAAAACAAAAAAAACAACACCTCAGTCAAGGGGACCAGAAAAGGCTATAAAATGTTTTAAAGAAGTTTCAAATCGATTCACTGTTTAACAAATCCAGTAACAACGGTCTTTATACAATTTCTTTAAAAGCCAGGTCCTTCCCCTAGCATATGGTAAATTTTTATTTACAAAAACGTACATACAGATTCTCAGGAAATTGAGGTATTAGAAAACTGAGATATATTTTATACAGCAAAGAGGTAGTAATGAAAATCCATTAACTAAAAATGAGCTTATTTCTTAGCATTATAAAAACCTTACATTATAACCCCTGCATTGTTCACATTTTTTTTAGTATTAGATTTTGGCACTTTGGTGGTCTTTGTTATCCCTAGGTCTTTTCATATGACGATCAGACACTGATTGCTATCAAACAAACATACGCTTTGAGCTCTTTCCCCAGCAGTGGGAACAAACTGTACCAAGCCTGGCACTCCCCTTGGCCAGGTGTTTTTCAACCTCACTCCTGCCCTTTTGATGAGTTACACCAACCACATGACCAGCTAGAATCAAGAGTGACACACGACATGGCCAGAGAACACAGCAAAATCTTGTTCTTTCAGAAACAAAAACACTCGCCGCCTTTGCTTCAGCATGAATGATCTTCCAGAATTAAAGTACAAATACGATATACTTCTATGTTCCAGTTTGAACACTGGTAAAATGAGAAATGACCAATCTCATTTAGACATGAAATGACTTCAAATTCATCTACAATGAGAGATTATTAGGTTTAACTATGTAAAATATTTTAACACTAAAAAGACATGACAGTCTCATCAGAAACTAATTATTGCCACTTGAATCTGTGCATCTCTGCAACCCAGAAAATTTCCAAATAAAAACTTCAAGGGCGGCTTTTCTCAGAAGGGCTACATCACAATGGGGGTGGGAGAGAGGTGGTGTCAAATAACTGTATGGATGCAAAAGACAATCAACATGAACAGCGCAGCTGTTCCCTTGCTCAGAGATTTTTAATCCTGATGCTTCCATTTCATATTTCAGTAACTTGGTCGTCTTAAAAATCCTACTGAAAAAACACTTTCCTTAGTTACTACTGCTTAAATATTATCTAAAGCTATGCTGTCCAATACAGTAGCCACTAGCCACGTGACTACTTAAATTCCAATTAATTAAAATTAAAAATTCAGTTCTTCAATCATACTAGCTGTTGCTTCAAGGGCTCACCAGCTATATGTGACTAGTAGCTACCATACTGGAGAGCACAAAGAACATTTTTATTATTGTAAAAAGGGCCACTGGACAGCACTGATCTGAAAAAAAGTGCAGCGTGCTCTATGCTCATGAGACTTTTCACCCTTTTAAAAGTTGTTTAGAAGTTATCACTCACTATATCGCTGGGCTACACATTAATAGTGATCTCTGTTCATAGGTGTCAAAGGATGCTATCAACTTTCCGATCATTATTTAGACAATTTATGAGGTATTCAGGAGTCCCATATAAGATTCAAGTAAAACATGAACTCAGCCATTTTTACTAACTATAAAAGAACAAAGTGAATACTGCATGGATGATGAAAGTAATTTAGTACTCACATTTAAAACATCTCTTTCTTCCACTAACATCCATAAATCTTTAAATATAAAAGCATACATAACTACCATTTAAAGCTCCTTACAAGAATGAGGCAAAAAGCCCAGATATTGCTCTATTTTACTTTGGTGTCTTAACAAGGGGGGAGAAACATTACTTAAGTACAAACAAAAAAGGTAGTAAATTAAAATAAAAACAGTCTTAGGAATAAATTGCTATGGGACAAGGACAAAAAACCAAGTTTTGGTTTTATACATGCAAAAATGCTCTCATTTGTATTGATATCTGATATCTGAGTTGACTAACTTTGAATATTTTTAGGAAAATCAAATTCATGCTGTTATTTTTAAATTTACTTTGTCAGAACACAAAGTAGATAACAATTATATATCACTTCTCCCAAATAATTCTTGGATGGGAGGCAGGAAGTGGAGAACTGAATGGATTGCTTGGTTTTTTTTCTTAGGTAAAAGCAGAACAACTCAATCATAAAATGCACACAGCTGTATCTAAAAGAAAAATGCAAACACAACTTAACCAACTTTATTTGACTGCATCTTATTTAGACATCTTGCACATTTCAAATCCCATTAAATCTCTCTCTCCAAAAGGATATGGGACAATAGAAGAAAATTATGCAGCAATATCCAGTCATCAAACAGCAGTCCAATATTTTGAGATACACGTGATACTTTATAGATACTCAACTCATATCTGACGTCAATATAATTTATGGTTATGTTTTTACAAACCTGAAAGCCCTGTAACATTATAGCACTCATTTTAGTGATGTCATGGTGCACTGAAAAGTAACTCTGATGCACTACCGATTTGCTTTTATCTATGCTCCCGGAAAGTGATGAACTTCATGATTTTTAGACACCATAATAAATATACACATCCAGTCTTATACATGTCAGCCAATACCATAACACAGGGCAAGGTAAAATTAAAACGTGACAAAGTCCTTTACATAGATTTGTCAAGCAAGTAGGGAGGGTAATTTGGGGAAGAGGCAGAAAATATCAAAACCAATTTTTTAATAGTAATTTTTTCTTTTTTCTTTATTTATTTTGTTGGCTTCGACTTCAAAAACTACTGTCTGGTTTCTGATCTGTGGACTTCTCTAGAGTAGTTTCATCCTAAAGTAAGGGAAATTACAATCAGCCCACATATCAAAAATGATAGTATACCCGTTAGCTTCTTCAATACTAACATATATAGCTTCATGGTAGCATGTATAAAAATGTTCAGCAGTACCAACTGCCAAACCAGTGTCAGTGGATAGTACAGTCAGTCTTAAAGAGGCAGCACCCCGTTAAAAGAAAGTTGCACCAATTTTGCTCAGTTTTAGCCAAGTGAACTCACTCTATCAATTTTAACTGGGACTGTTTTAAGATCATATAAGAAAAATGAAAGCCCACTATCAAAAAGTAAATTAATGTACGATGCTACTTCAACTGGAATGGAGACTTAGTTTCGATGCTGGGTTATCAAGCTAGATATTAAAATTTTAGTCTACTTAAGTAAACAATTTTTGCATAACCAATGAAAGACATAAGGGAGACATCTATATTCAACATACACCAATTGAACAATACAGCAACCATCTGACTTTTTAGCCACATGTTATGGTCATGTTTACAAACACCCAGTCAGTTCAGCAAAACCTGGTCAATTCTGGGGCAAAAGGTCAGTAGAAATGGTTTCACTGACAACGTGCCAAAAACATAATGGTTGAAATGAAAATCCAGCATGTATCTACTTTGGAACTGTCCCCATCAGTGAGTCAAGCAACTGTATGTTCATCAACTATCATTACTCATGAATCAGCAAGTCAAATATAAAGTGGTGAGATAAAATTTGATAACTGTTTTAGCTCAGTTCCCTCCATATTAAAAATAACAGAAGCATCACTATGATTGGCATTCCTCTAAATGCTAGAGCCCAAATGACATTTGAGCAAAGACATACTCAAAATCGTCAGCTGGAAAGCTGAGTATTGTGTGATCATCACATTTTTAATGTAATCAGTACTCTGCCGATTAAACTTTCAAGAGCAACATAAAATGGAAAGAAAAAGTTGTCTTTAAAAATAAGGAACTATAAATGATCCCACCAGCAGGAAGATTTTATTTTCACCAAATCTGTGTACCATTATTTTAAAAGTACTTAATACCATGTTCACTTTCAAGACACTACACTGAGCAAGGAGCAGCTTTCCTTTTTAAAAAAAAAAAAAAAAAAGGCAACAAACTTTCCTGAAAGGGGGCTTTTACCAACTGTTAATGGAGGTAGGGTTTTAAAAAATACAGTAATTATAGCCATAAAATAAAATTCAAACCAAATCCTAGAGCAGAAATAAAGCATATCCAAATTAAAGAAAAAACAACATAGAATCCTACAAAACATTTTTCACAGAGCATCAATTTTTTTTTTTTATGGGTACCTAGGTTTTCCAGTTAAATTATCCATCACAGGTTTCCTGACTCAATTGAAAGCAATTAACTTTAAAATTTGTTACACTGCACAGATTGGCCAAAATACAATGTAACTGAACATGGTAATAACTATTAAGAAAACCCATAGAACTCATTCCAAAAATTTTTTACAATTTTCCCTTTTGTTTTTTTGAGGACTAAGCAAAGCTTCCCCAAGAATTTGCTCAAATAAGTGAAAAGAAAATCAGTTTAAAATGGATACAATGCACCTTGAAATTTATTTCCAAGACCAAGAGCCAAAAGTGAAGCATTTTAAGAAACAGAAGCAATGTGAAATCCAAATCAAGTGGGAAAAGTTCCAACTGCTTTGTAAAAGCTGTCCTTCACAGCTTAGCGATAATTTTGATTAAATAAAATCATACCAATTTACATTAATTTTCTATTCTTTTCCAAAAATTCCCTCTCTCAAAAAAAAAAAAAGTGCATCCAAAAACCCAGCAATTCCCGGCTCCATCAACTTTTCTCATCCCTTTTGAGTCATTTCTCAAAGATTTTCCAAGTAGATTCAACTTCTTACTGTAAGGAAAAAAGGGACTTTACAGTAAACCACTCTGTCACTCACCTGGAAAAAAGTATCCAAATTATAAAAATCTGAAATAATTTATTATCAAATTTAGAATTTAAATAAAAACAAAAGTTTGCTTGCAAAGACCTTAAAGAAAAGGAAAAGATAGCATGCATTCAAAAACTAGAGATGAAGACAAATATATTTATCTACACAGGCACTGGCAGACGCAATTTAATTGTTATCTTTACTCATTGTAAGACACACCCAACCCTACATAACATTTTTTTCATTCACTAATCACTGAGGTACCAATATTCAAGAATGGAAAAATTTAATATTGAAAAAATAAAACCTAAAATTGAAGCTTTTCCCCCACCCCCTTCAGAAAACGATGGCAGGTTTCATGTGAAATGTTAGTATAACTTGGAGATTTTTACAATCTACATTGGCTTTTTTAAGGAACAAAAATCATGTTCCACTTACTGGTTCTGTGACAAAATGATCACTGTGTAAATGACATTGTCAGCAGACTTTGCAAATGAACAAACAAATCTTGGCTATCAACTGGCACATCTTGCTGGTACCAAAAGAACTCTTTTAAGTTTAAAACAATCTCTTTTAATTCGGAACAAATGCGCCATGCCAAAGTGCAACAAATATTGTGCGACACTCAATGAGACACTGACAGATAAGAGCTGCATGGAAATTACTAAATCCACCTGCAAAGCAATTTTGTACAAATTGCATTGCATGCAAAGGTCGATTCTGCATGGTTGGAAAGTTGTTCCTTGATGTCAGTTTCTCAACGCAGCCACAATTTAAGTCGCAGTGCATCAACTCCATTTAAATAGTATCTGAACAGCCTCTTATCTCGAACAAAACCAAGATTTTCATAAAGTTTCAAAGCAGACTTATTCGTTATTTCTGTTTCCAAAACAACCTTCGAAAAGAGGAGAAAACTAAGTTACAATTTTATATATTTGAAATTAATTTTATAATTTCATAATTTGACAAATCACACATAAACATTTCAAATATTTAAGAAAAACATACCGTATTCTGTTTTAAAATTGATGGTGAAACAATAAATGTTAATGATGTACAGAAAGAACCCAGAAAAATGGTCACTGAAATTGTGATAGTAATTTTCTCTTGGGGCAAGGGGAGGTAGGAATGTGAACATTTTCTGTTCTATTGATTTTTTGTGATGTTTTGAAAGTTTTAGCAATGAGAATACATGTTTTATACTAAAACAAAGATGAATTGTTTCCCTGTGGAGAAAAATAGTGTGACAAAAAGACGAAGAAAAGGAAAAAATCAACAATAAAAACTCTGAAGAAAATTGACCAGTACTTGAAACTATTCAAATTGACCTCCGACTCCTATATTTTCATTAATTTGTCATCATTTATCCTGGCAACAATTACCATATTGTCTACAGTCTACATCAGAATCTGCAAATTATAGCTCTTGGGCCAAATGTGCCTACTGCCTGCTTCTGTAAATAAAGTTTTATTGGAACACAACCATGCCCATTTGTTTACATGCTGTCTAGGACTGCTTTCTCAACACAAGGAGCAGAGTTGAACAGCTGCACCAGAGATCTATAGTCTGCAAAGTCTAAAATATTTACTCATCTGACCCTTTGCTGATTTTAGACCAAAGGTACCCAAACATCAGTTAACTGGAGGGTTTGTTAAAACAGATTGCTGAGACCCCTCCTCCAGAGTTTCTGAGTAGATTTGGGATGGAGCCCAAGAATCTGTATTTTTAAAAAATTGCTAGTTGATGCTGATGCTGCTAGTTGGGAGACTACAGTCTGAGAACAAATGACTACATATTATGGACATCAACACTTAACAGAAGAACACATAAAGTATTGACTTCTGAGTCTTTTTTAATATTACTGAACCAATGGCCCTGACAATGAATAAATGATACTTTTTGGTATTGTGTGATTTCCTTTTTTTAATTTGTTTCTACCTTCCTCTACCAAAACATCCTCTATCCCATCCTCACACCTTTTAGATACACAGCTCTATTTGCCTTTCTATTGATTCTCAACCTACCTCATTGAGAATTACCGACACAGTGAGCCACAGTTACTGCTGGGATATCATAACCCTCAGGTGTTTGAAGTGGGACAGAAAAAGCAAAGCATAATTAAAGTCCCAAGTAAAGCCTATGAGTCTCTTTGTTCTTTCTCAAGCTATCAAAATACCTGACAAGAATTCAAACGGATGTAAATAATAGGAAAAAGAATATACCTCAACTCAACCTATCCAAAACTGAACTCATGATCAACTTCTCCTCCACAATTCCGTATCTTAGTAACAAGATCTCCATCCTACCAATCCTTAAACCTGAAACCAAGAGTCATTGTTGAACTTCTTTCCTCTCACGCCCCCCTACAAATATCCAAGCACCGAGTATTTCAATTCTCTCTCTTAAATTTCTCAAATCGACCCTTTTCTTTCTATCCCTAATGATACCATTCTAGTCCAAGCTGCCATCAACTTCCACTGTAATTACAAGATCCTCCTAACTCAAAGGTCTCCATTCTCTTTAAGTAGAATGATGCTCTTGTTAACTCCCTGCTTAAAACCACTGACTCCCTTTTGTCCTCAAGATAAAGTCCACAATCTAAAAATAATCTAAAGAAACCTAAAAGGCCCATCAAAATATGGCCTCTACCTACCTTGCCAACTTCAGTTTAGGTATTCCCCTCCCCTTCCCCCAGCTCTCCATGATCAACACTGAACTTTCAGTTTCTGGAACCCACCATAATCTTTCCCACCTTAGACTTTTCACATAAGTTGTTTTCTCTGTCTGGAAGGATGCTCTTCCTGTCCTCCTTGCTTTTGGCCTTAGCTTGTCCCTTCCAGACTGGGTGAAGTATCCCTTTCTTTTATATTACCCCAAGAGCACTCTGCACTTCTCCTTATTCAACTCCATTCTCATTCAACATTTAATGACGGTGTCATCTCTCCTAGCTGATGCGCCCAACAAGGGCAGGGATCATGTGTACCTCCTTCATAGTCATTTCCTACGTACCTAACAAACTGCCTAACACATAGAAGGCTCTTAAATATTTGTAAATTATATACATCCTAAGCACCTTTCATTATATTACAGTTACATAAACATTAAACAAACAAAAGCATTACCAAACTTTTAAATGACCAAAGTACTGAAAGAAAAAGCATCATCTTAAAGCAACTGCCTACACACAATTAACTCATTAAAGCAAATCACATGCTAAATGTGAACTTTTTAAAGATCTAAACACAAGCAATGAATAATTCAGGAGCAAGAGAAAATATTACTAAGAAGGGACATTTAAATAAATGTTGTACACAAGCAATGAATAATTCAGGAGCAAGAGAAAATATTACTAAGAAGGGACATTTAAATAAATGTTGTACACAAGCAATGAATAATTCAGGAGCAAGAGAAAATATTACTAAGAAGGGACATTTAAATAAATGTTGTACAACAAATAAACTGGTTTAAGAATAAAAGTCAACAATTTTTCTCTGCTCTTAAAAAAAGGGAATTTATTTTTTAGTAATGTAGGTCATCTTCCAGTATGGGACACTACAGTCTGATCAATACAGGTTTCAATTTTGAACAATTCTCTTGCATAACTCCTAGAATTCTGTTTTAGGCCACCACCTAATTAAAGCTAAAATGTGTCAAAATAATTAACATGTGAAGCAATAAAGGTACAACAACTCAAAACTTGGAACTTGATTTCACAGAAAAAGGAGTGAAAGGTTCTTTTTAAGCTAGTATTTATTGAAGGCTTAATAAAATTGTAAAGCATTTTACATGCATTATGTCATTTTACCTGCATTTGTCATTATGTTATTTTCACAATAACCCTATGAAATAGATATGATTTTCTCCAATTTACAAAAGAATGAAACTCAAGGCCACCAGAACTGCAAAAACAGACCAGACTCCAAATCTGAACTACAGCTTAATAGTATCCACTCTTCTGTGCCTCCCCCTGATTGTTTCCCAGATTAAAACAAAGCAGCAAATGGGAGATCTAACCTACTTAAGACACAATGAAGGGATTCTAAGTCTGTTTGTTAATATTTGGCAACTGGAAATATTCAAGACACATCTGAAGCTAATTATGGCTACAAAAATACACACATAGGGTGTGGTAAAGAGTTGTATTCACGTTTGTTGGCATCCTAACAGATTAGTGAAATACAGCCCAATTATACAGAAATGGAATTACACAAAGGGCTAACCTTAGTTAAAATGAAAATATTCTCTCGGTACAGTCACATTCTCTAAACAAAGAGATCATTTGACAAAATAGAAAATGTCAGAAAAAAAGTAACTACTTTTTAATACTTAATCATTCAAATTCTTATAATTAAAAGAGAATCTGGGTTTACAGTGAAAACTCAATATAAAACTATTCTTTTAGACCACATCATGGGAGTATTACATAGGAAGCCAAAGGATAATGAGGCTACTTTGGTCCCAAAGAAATCTGGCAAAGTAGAATTCTACTTAACAGAAAAAGGATTACTGTGAAGTTCCACAGACTCTCTTAGCAACAAACCATTGTCAGGATAAACCAAATGATTATAGTTTAGAAAGATTTTTTTAATATTGTAGGCTGGAACTGTTGGAGGGAGGCCAACTGTTCACTGCTAGAACCTAAGCACTAGCCTATCAACTGGCACCTCACAGACCTTCCATCAATACTACTGAACACCACTACTGCTCTTCATAACATTCCTTTAAGATCAGAATTACGATCATACTGCATAGACAAAGAGACAGACTATAAAAAGTTAAATGACTTGCCTACAATCACACAATTCTAAGTGACAGAAGATGGATCTAGAACCCAGGCTTCTCATAACCAGTTCTTTAATTAGGACAAACTACTCAACCAAAAGTCCTTACAGCTTAAATATCTCCATTTTACTCTTCTCTACCCAGCAGCCTCTGTCTCACAGCCAAAATATGTTTCCAGTGAAACTAAAAATGTTCAACATATAACTGTTAAACATATAAGGCTTTGTACATTATCATAAAATTCACCTTTGTACAATATCAAAAAAACATAAAAATACATGAGATGCATTTGTATATATCAAGATATTATATGCATTTTGTTAATATGTAACAGATTTATCATTGGTTATAATAAATTAGGCCACTGTTGGTAGGAATGTAAATTGGTACAGCCATCATGGAAATAGTTATGGAGGTTCCTCAAAAACTTAAAAATAGAACTACTATATGATCCAGCAATCCCACATTCTAGAAAACTTATTCATGCTATTTGTATGTATTTCTCTTACTATTCCCCTAATGTAATACACAAACCCAAGATGCTTGTCCTAGTAGCCACTACATGTTTGGCAGCCAGAACATGTGGGGGTGTAACCAAATCCAAGCCAGGTCAGCAACATGGGTAATGTATTTCTCATTCAAGAAACAACAAATCCACTTGTTTCTTTTTTTCATGCTATAACTTCTATAGACAGCTCCAAATATACAGAAAATTAAAAAAGATCTTTTAGTTAGGCTGTTTTAACATGTCTAATTCTGACATAAAACATTAGGAAAGTCATAGGTAAGGCAAAATGAAAATAACTATTAGATCAGGAGAGTATTTCATTATTATTTGAACAAAAACATCATCTACAGTTCAACTCTGTGATTACTAACTTTGGTTTAATATGATGTAAATTTATCTTAAAAATGACAATAGCAACCAAGAGCAATATAAACATGACTCAAGGTCACAAATTCTACAAACAGAATAGGAAGTAAAAATTGACTGGATGTGCATGGTAAGGCTTCACAGAGATTTCCAAATGTAACTCCGTACAGGTGCATAGAATTAAAAATCTCTTGAAGAATAAAAAAAAATTAGCAGTACAACCTAAGTGGTGGAAAATGTAATTTAAATCCCTTTTCAAATGTCTTTCCAATAATTTGCCAAAATTCCTTAACACGTTAAGAGAAAAGAAGGTTGGCCTAACTTAAGTAAAATCACATGTTGGTTACTTTATAATTGGTTACTATATTCTTAGAAATTAAAATTTCAGTTTTCCTCAGAACACAATTATTATATACAAGACTGTTTTTACATATGATTTTGTTTTTACCAAAAGGTATTTTAACAACTGATGAACTCTGTAGATACTTTTTTTTTTAAATCTTACTATGTACAAAACAAGTAAAATGACTGCCATTCCTAGAAAGCTTACAGAAAGCTCAGAAGGAAAGACAAGTTTAACAATTATACAAGCTGAAATTCACAAGTCCATTAAAAAAAAAAGAGGTACAGATAAAATGCTGGAAGCACTGAACTAATTGTCAACAAATACTTAAGAACCATTGTACTCTATCACAAATGCCACACTAAGTACTAAGAATACGGCAGTAAACAAGAAAAGGAATCTCTGCTCCCTTAGCAGCTAAGGCACAGACTCTGAACAGCGGAGTAAATTTTACAAAAAGAGAAGCCAAGAAAGCCACAGAAGCCACACAAGTGATTCTGTCCAGAAGGATTAAGGAAAACTTTTAAAAAGTTATTGATATTTGTTTTGGACCTTAAAGACTGAGAAGTAGTTTAATAAGTAGAGGAGAACCAAGAAGCTACTAGGTCTAGCAAATACATCAGTGAGAAAGTAGTTACACTGGAGTCGAGGGGTAAGAAACCAAACCAAATGGGATGAAATGGTAATAAAAGGAAGTGGAACCAACAAAGACAAATTAACTTTCAAAAATTAGAAGGGAAAAGGGGATAGAATCGTGGCTTATACAGTTTAAAACATAAGGAAAGGGAGAGGAAAAGCCTTATAAAGAGTAAACAAAGGTTCTATCCCTTTATAGAGCAAAACCTTTATCTGAACAACGTGGGACACAATTTTTTTTAAAACATAGAAGAGTTCTCTAATCCAGAGGCAGAACTATTCAAACTGTAAAAAAAATCATACAAAAGAAGTAAGTCTTCGGAACTATCCCCATTTCAGGCTAAGAATAGGTAAAACTCTTTGCTTCAAAAGTAAGAAAAATAAATCAGAATTAGATTTTTAGGCCCACAATGAAAAGAGTATTTCTACCATAAAACGTGTCACTAATTTAGGATCTAACTATGAGACTAAAACAATATAACCCAAATCTCCATATCAATCCCCAGACCTTTTAAAGGAAAACCAATACGATATAAACATATTTGTTCTGTTAAGGTAAAGCACACTACCATGTCTCACGGGTAGTGACTAGGATAACTCACAAAAGGTATAACACCATTAAGGAACATAATACTCCCTGTTCGTAACATCCCTGCTCACTGGAAACCACTCTACTCAGTAGCAGTAGAGGATCAAAACATGGTCTTATCAACCCAAAGATTTCTCCAAACTGTTTGGCAACTTTTATGAAGCTTGACTTCTCCTCCTGATGAACTAAACCAGTGTGGCTACATAGAGACTTACACCCATCAACATATGCGGTCTAATCCTCTTCTGCAAATTTTAGTTACCAGACATTTAAATGATCAGGGTCACTGCATCTTTTACTTTGTGGTATTACATTAAAAGTTGTGAACCATGTAAGATCCTTCACTACATGTGAATTACCTTATTTGAAATAACACTGAACATCCTGAAATGCCAGGATGATTTCCTCTGTGCTGCCCAACATACCTGCAGGCCTTCTCAAACAACCACTATTTAGTGTAATCTGCCAGAATACAAACTAATGTGAACAAGAAGGGTGAGAATACTCTATGGTAAATCTCTGTATTCTGTCTTGGAAACATGTTCATGAGATACTGTTAAATAAAAAAAAGTAATTATTGCAGAATAATAACTATGGCTTCATTTGTGTAAAGAAAACGTATTACACAGCTTAGATGTGTGCTTAGAAATGGGAGGATACATATTTGAAGATGAAGAGTAGCTATAAGCGGAAAGAAGAATGAAGAGCTGCAGAGTGTGAGCATGGTGAATGAAGGGACTCTGTACCCTCGAATCACACATACACATCATGTTTAACGACTGTGTATACATTTTGTACAGAAAAAAAACCGTCTTAAAAAAAAAGTAATCAAAACAGGTTAGAGTCTTTTGAGGAAAAAATTACCTAATTTTAAGTATTTTGAGAACTCTCTAAGGCATAGTTGCCCTCCAATAATAAAGATAATTGTCACTTGTACGGTTCATAAAATTATTAACACAATACAACTTTGTTCCATCTCAGTCACCATTGCTGTATTAAAAACATCTATACTTCTCTAGTTCATACTTATTTCCTTCCACATCATATGACAGTAAATTTTAACATTCCCAATCATCACCATTAGTTACAGAGCACTCACTATGTGTACAGGACAGTGCTGTAGGCTACAAAGAAATTATAGCTGTGGTTAGGCTGTACAAACAGGCTAAAGAGAAAAGACACTCCTAGGTTAATACGCAGACAGGTCTACATTTAAAAAGTGGTTGTAATTTTTTCTCCTCAGCCGTCTCATTATTTAATGCTGATTTTTTTTCAAACATGAAATGTCTTTCATATGAGCTGACAGTTGGCCCAAAGTTAAAAAAAAAAAAAAATGTTATTTAGAGAGAAACCAAGGCCAATATGTAAGGAAATTGCAGTAAGATTATAATAAGAGCTACCTTAAGTGACTTTAACTGAACAAATCCTCTGAATACCAGTTCCTCTGAATACCAATTATTTACTGAAAATGTCTAAGATTTCACCTTTACATTTTGACAAAGAACAAATTTTAGCTCCCATTATCATCTTAAAATTGTTCTAGATCAAAATTCATGTGTTTTTGTTTTGTTTTTTTTTAAAGATTTTATTTATTTGACAGAGAGAGACAGCGAGAGCAGGAACACAAGCAGGGGGAGTGGGAGAGGGAGAAGCAGGCCTCCCGCCGAGCAGGGAGCCCGATGTGGGACTCGATCCCGGGACCCCAGGATCATGACCTGAGCTGAAGGCAGACGCTTAACGACTGAGCCACACAGGCACCCAAAATTCATGTGTTTTTAAAAGGAATATAATTTTCACCACAAGCAACAGTTATGTAATAGTTTGCAATGAAATTTGCCGTATAATTTATTATGGAATACTTATTTAAAAAAAAAAAACTGGTACAATACAGACCACAGTAAAGGGTTTTAAACATTTAGAAAGACTTACCTCATCACAGTCTCCTTCAACCATGGCATATATAGCTTTCTTAACCAAGTTTGTACCTAGAACATAGATATGAGTATTAATGAAGGAAAATTTAGTTTCTTAAAGATACCTAAATTATCATATTCATACTAAGCACAGAAATATCAAATGCTGGATTTACCTTGAATGCAGATACACAGACTATCTTAAGTGAGAAAAAATTTAAACTGAGAGGCCAACAGAACCTACACATGGCAATATAATAAAAAACCTATCTCCCTCCATAGGTATCCCTTTTTCTTAGGTGTAATTACTTGCTCCAAGTAGGAGTTTGTGCTGTTCTGTTTGAAGGTAAGAGAAAAGGGGAAAAAGAAAAAGGCAAGATATGGTACGGTCAGAGCAACCCAGGAAACCCTTGAACTAGCTGAAGTTACTAAAAGACTCTTGAGCGAATCTTGCCAAAGATTACACCAGAAACTGCTGTGACGCAGAGTGGGCCCAAGATACTGGGTTGGTTCCTACAAACCTTAGAGTGAGCCTGAGCATACTGAAGTCCAGCATTCCCAAATGATGCCAGTGGTGTCTCTGTAAATGTCTAGCAAAATGTATCCTAGTTTAGGGTCAGATACATCTGGTACATAAAAGGGAAAACAACTGCCAACTCTGATTTTAAGAAATCCAAATTCTGTAAGGAATCTCTTAATTTTCCAACCATGCACATGAGGAAGATCACATTACACGGGCCAAACAAAATGTCTGAGGGCTAAGATGCAGCCCTCAAGCCACCAGGTTCTGCCCTGTGAACTAGTCAGACAATTGCTAATCATTTGCCATGAGCCCTTATCAGCTCTTTTTAATGTGTCAAAAACTCAAACTTGGCTTATATAACAAGTCCAATCCATTAAAAACCTTAGTAGTAAACTCTTAACTCTAATAAGAAAGGTTGATTAAACCAAATGTATTAAGTCAACCTATTCATAATGATTTCTCATGACATCTCAGATTGTGTGAAACAGTCTTAAATCGGACAAAAACATTCGTATTAAAAAAAAAAACTACAAGTGACAAAAAAACTGCTAGTAATTAAATACTGGTACAGGCATGAAATCTTTCACGAATTCTTACTGAGCTCCACTAGATCCCAGAATTGGACACGCTCAGACAAGTGCTTGATCCCCCATCCTGAACAAAAAGCCAGTAGGTCCTAGACACTAGGACAGTGGCTCTTAACCAGGCTTACATCACAGTCACCTGGGGAAGCTTCAGTCCTACTTTTAACAGGACAAACAAGATTCTCAGGAGGAGGGACCTAAGCATTTGTTTTTAAACCACCCAGTGATTCTAATGACCATTATAAATCACAAGTTTAAGATTAACTGAAAATGCCAGGAAAAGTAGACCCAAGAAAGAGATGAAATTGGGAATACTAAGAAACAATTCTTTCTCCTGGTTCTCCCTGATTTGTTAATATGTTTGAGGACTAGTACTAAATAATGGTAACAATTTCTCCATAATTTTGCCTTGAGGTCCACTTAAGCCAGGTATAGACAGCTCCTGGAGGGCTGTGATCAAGTGCCCCAGTAACGCTACTGAAAACGGCAGTATGTAGTATAACACAAATCATTTTGAATGTGATAAAAAAAAAATGTTTGGAGGTTAAAAACTGTTCACCTGCTACTTGTTAGAAAGATAATTTCTCAAAGCATTAATAAACAAGTCATTTTAAGAACATTTTAAAAATATTTTGGAATAAAAACCTTAATTTTCTTCCCTTCGCTTCTTTCTCATTTCTACATATTTACATTTAAACCTTTTGCTTCAAAAAACAAAAATGAAAACAACTTATGCATTCTTTTAGTGACATAATATTTTC
This sequence comes from Mirounga leonina, assembly GCF_011800145.1. NCBI lineage: Eukaryota > Metazoa > Chordata > Mammalia > Carnivora > Phocidae > Mirounga > Mirounga leonina. Next base: position 41,439,948 of record NW_023270825.1, read on the forward strand.
CTTACCAATGCCATTTCTCCTGTATTTGGAATCCACGGCTAACATGGCTATATAACCTCTGCGGAACATCTTTTTGTGCATATCCAACTTGCAAACGATGGCACCTACACACTCCTCCCCTACCATGGCCTTAAAAATAAACAAACAGTTATGAAGAATACATTGCCATCAGGTACTGCACAATTACCCAGGGAAACAGCAACCAACCACTGGTCACATTTTTGAGGAAGAAGAGATAAGAATTCCAGTAAGAGAGCAATCACAGAAGTTTCAGAAATCTAAATCCTAGAACTCCTTCAAATATTCCAGTTTTAAAATCGTTCAACGTTGTTTAGGGCATGAATTGCTTATGTTTATTATCAAAGCCTAGTGGGGAGGGGGGAAGCAAGATTCCCACAAAGCAAACATTCAAGTACTTTATAAGAGGTGCTTATAATTATTTGCAATAAAGACCTACATGTTTAAGATTTGGAAAGGCGGAAATATATGAAAGTAATTTTTTTAAGAAAATGTCTATTCATTAGGATATGATAAAATATTGTGAAACTTGCTTATCAAAGTACTGTAAATTTAAACGTAATTCTAATAAAGTTTTGGTGAAAAACAAATGTAAGACATGATATTTATACATGAACAGTAGGGTTAGATTTTGATCAGGAAAAAAAAAATGTAAATGATTTTCAGAAAAAAGATTGCTTTTAAGGTATTCCTTGGATCCTACCCAAGGGGTTTTTTTAGTGAACGACCATGAAGACTAGATATACAATGGTCTCATTTTTAGGACACTCCTGACACTATCATTCTCATAAAGCTCAGAGAGTATCTAGAACTTAAAATCAGAGTTTCATATTATACTAAAAGCTTTAATATAACTTTATAGAATTATTTTAATAAAAATGTCTGTCTTTCCAGAGTATTAAAGGTTACATGTTGAATAAATGCTAATCATCCCCCATTTTCATTAAGATTTCCAGTGTTACCATTAAAAATGTTTTTCAAAAGTTCTGTCACTCATGAAAAGTTCTAATAATACTGTATTCTGGTAAATATCAATAGGGCAATACTCCAATAATATAATAATGTGTCAGCTCGCTAGAAATATGTGTTTGCTATAAAGAGCACTCATTAAAAAAATAGGAAAACTTCAAATTATCTCTTAATAAAATTAAATTTTTAGAAGAAACTATTTCAGCAACAAAAACCAGGAATTGGGTTAAAAAATTAAAAAGCCCTCATTCTGTAAAATGATTAAAAAGTCCTTTTTTAATTGTGGAGAAATCTTGTAGGCAAGGTAATTCTAATCCATTTCACACAAACCTGAACTAGGGCAGAAAAATCTTTTTGATGGGATATTAAATTCAACAATTCACACTAATGCATTTCTGCTTTATCACACAATCCAAAACTATTTTGAACCAATAAACCTCTAAAATTGCTATTTCCATTTTCATTCACAATAAATCAATCTGGTTCTATCAAAATTCTTTTGAAAACTAAAATTTCTTTCTGAAATAAGACCTGAAAAATACACAAAAGTTGGCTGGCTGAACAACTCTGACAGCATTTTTCTGATTTGAAAGTAACTCACCTCAAATATATGTATGTGGTTGTGTGTGTGTACATGTTTGAACTAATGGTACATTAAAATACTTTTTGACCTGATCTCTTAAGTTAGGGAAAAACAGAAACCTACATAAATCTAGGATACAAAACTGTAGGACAGCTACACTTCACAGTTAGTAAACCATCCAAAAGAAGTTTCTTCAAAATCAGAACCTCTAGACACAATACAATTGGACAAGACTTTCAAATTGGATAGGAATTTCAAACAAATCTTCGTCCTTTGACCAAGGAAGTAATAGGCAAACGAAGTATTAGATCAGTTCACACTTGGACTAGATTGACTTCTTCCTAATTAAGAATTTGTAGGAGCAAAAATCAAGTGGTACGAATCAGTAAAAAAATAAAAGCCCAGTTTACAATATACTATTACTAATAAGATGTTGGTAGTGAGGAAGGCCTATGCTGTTATTTTTTTTTTCTGATAAATTGCTGATGGATATACACTTATAAGAATCACTAAACTATTTGTCAATTTTTCCAAATAAAAGCTTTGCACATATATTTGGAACTCATACTATCAAATGTGTTCTTTTTTCAAGGATGGGAACTGAAAAATTCCTGGCAAGATTAAGACTTAACTCTACAAGGCCAAATGCCTGTCAATCTATAAAAGTTGAAAAATTCAAGTTGTGTGAAATAGAAATTCCCAAATTCCAGAATGCTATACATGGGAAAACAGAGGAAGCCAGAAAGTTAAATTTAGAATAAACAGACTAGAATACATCACTGGTAATAAGTTTAAGAAGTTCAAAAAGGCACCAACAGCTGAAAATACCATGAACTCAAAAGAGGTAGAGCTAAATTAGTTAAGAGTAGAGTAATTCACGGTGTCTCCCATTTGTCTGGTACTTTACTTTCACATGTTACAATTATTAGGAAGAATCGTAAGAAACTGTCATTTTTATTAGTCAGATATGGTCAAGTATTGGCAATTTTCTAAGGTTCAACCTCATACATTCCATTTGATCCATTACAGGTTATATGGAAACCAAAAACATTTTGGAGGTTTTCAATCTCTTCAGATTTTTCATGTTTGCAAGGACAACCGTCCCTTGATGAAGCATAACTTGGTAACACAATGATCTTCACTGTCAAGAGTATGTAATTTTTCAGGTTCTTATTTCCATAATAAGAGGTCAGGTAAAGTTCTAGTTTTACCTCTCTGCCACTGAATACCTGAAGTTTTTTTTTTTTTTAATAAGCTTTTATTTTTATGTAATCTCTACACCCAACTTGGGGCTCGAACTCACAACCTAGATCAAGAGTTGCATGTTACACTGACTGAGCCAGCCAGGCACTCCTAAGTATCTGAAGATTTAAATGGTTTTTTTTTTTTTTTTTTTAAGATTTTATTTATTTATTTGAGAGAGAGCATGAGAGAGGTGAGGGTCAGAGGGAGAAACAGACTCCCTGCTGAGCAGGGAGCCCGATGCGGGACTCGATCCTGGGACTCCAGGATCATGACCTGAGCCGAAGGCAGTCGCTTAACCAACTGAGCCACGCAGGCGCCCCTAAGTATCTGAAGATTTAAACATTTTAAGTCACTTTGGTCCTTAATTTTTTTTGCATTAAAAAAAAAAGTAAAGTTGAGCTAGATTATATTTAAGATCCTTTACAGTTCTAAAATGATATGACTTAAAATAAACATACACACTTATATTTGTTTTAAATTAGTTCTTACAGGAAATTCAAATTTTTTAAATGCCAACATAAAGGCCCCAATTCTAAATGGCCTCTGATTAACTACTGTTTTATGTTCAATACCTCCAGATATATATTTGCACTAGTAAATCTTAGATGTCAACCACCTGTACATATCTCAATTTCCAGATATTCAGAATTTAATGTTAAACAAACCAGCTATTAAAGAGCTAAAGTACAAATCAGCTGGTGAACTGGAAGGAGTCTACGAAATATCAAAACTAAAATTTACTAAGTTTATCAGAGTCTAAAATGGCAGACAAGTTGAGAGAGGCCGAGGTAATAACAGAACCCAAAGCTGACTAAATATTACATATACAACTATTTTCTGTAATTAACAGAAATACATATACTATTTCAATTTAAGGTTTGACTCAAGTGTATGCTTTTGTGGGTAAACTTACAATTAAATCAATCATAAATTTTTAGCAATTACACTGGCATTTAATATGACATGTATAATAGTGCTATAAAATCACTTTCCCATATTCATTAGCATAGGCTTGTCTAAGAACTATTTTGATACAATGGTTAGAATCCTGGAAGTGCAGTTTTGTAAAATATAAGATAGTTCCCACAATTTAAACAGACATACTAAATTGAAGTTTAGCAAACTGAACATAGAAAACGACAGAACTACCATTATCTACAATATTGAAGTAGTATTTTCAGATTATCAACATATAGAATCAAAAAGATAGATTTCAAAGCACTGTCAAAACGTCTTGCAGGGATTTGCTAAGTGCAACTAAGTCAATGCTAAAACAATAAATATAGCAGTGCTCTCCCTTTACATATCATAAAATATTAAAAGCATGTTGCCTTTCCTCAGTGAAATTCAATGGAAACAAAATGCTTGTGAGGACACAGATATAAAGCATATACCTTCAGTTAATATTTAAGTGAAAGGTTTCATACAAAGTTGGTCAGTATTATTGGGAAGAAACTACCGGTACTGCCAATACTACATAAATTAAAAAACAAAAAACTATTTAGCTAGTTTCATAGCCAAATCTTTTTTGCTTACATATAAGTAAAAAAATTTTGTCAACTATAACTTTACACAGGCCAGTGTTACTACTAGTATTTAGGTATATCTATGACCAGTTTCTTAAAGAAAAAAATTAGGTGAGTAACAATTTCACACTTAGTTTCTTACATTCCACAAAAAGGTATTTTGCTCAAGTTTCAGGAGTCTTTCAGTCACCAGAAGTGTTAGTAGTGCCTTCTAAAATCTAGCACCAGCGTGTTTTCTGGTGCTACAACTGTTAACTGTCCTGTTGAAGTAAAAGGAAACAATCCCCATAATTACTTGAAAATAAGAAAATGCTTGTTAAGATTTAATTCTCCAATGTGGCCACAGCAAGTTTACTGACAGTCATGTTCACCAAAACATGTTTATGCATACACTCTTCCCTGATTACGGCTGTAATTGGGAGATTAATAAAGCCTGTATCCGAACAGAACCATGTTCAAATTAAATGATTGCAAAGTGCTTTGAGGATGAGGGAGGGTAATTAAAGACAGTTAAACATGACTATAAGCTAATATAAACAGGATCCAAGACCCCCAACATGCATCATACAGGCTTGTTGCATTTACATACCAACTTAAGCCAGATCAAGACGTCTTACCTTCCAAAGTTTCATTAAATAATTAGTAGTGCGTACACGCACTTTCCATCATGTAACATACTATGAAACGCAGGAGTATACACATCCACTGCCACTCTCAGCCCTCACACTCCCTGCCCTGCACGGCCTGGATCTCTCCGCGGGGTTCACCCTCTTTGCATTCCATCCACTTACCAAGAAGCACAGCTGTGGCCAGTTGTGGATAAAATATCTATAGGTATAAATGGAGTAGGGTTCAGACAGATCTTTGGTGATCAGTCTCATGATATCGGGCATTTGTAGCTCGGATTCATATCGGACATAACGTATCGTCCGATCCTCCCCAGGCTCAACCTCCCTGCCTGAGGGGCTTCTTAAACTGCAGCCGGCGGTCAGGGATGAAGACAGCAGCCGCACCTGCTCGTCTTCCTCCTCCTCCTGCTCGGTGCCCTCCGCCAGTCCATTGCGGGTCGCCGCAGGATCGCTCGCCGCCACTGCCTCTGCCGGGCTGGGGAGCGCAGTTCTTCCATTATTGGGGAGGCAGTGAGGGGGACTCTCGCCCGAGTGTACCCCAGCTCCTTTTGTTGCAGTCGCTCTGGGCCCCCCGTCGGGGGTGGCCGTGGTCGTGGCCGCCTCGGCCACGCTCAAAACCTTGCTCTTGAGGGAGGCGGCCGCCCGGAGGTGCCGCAGTTCGGGGCTGATCAATCCGTTGAGCTGCTGCTGCTCCTGCGGCGGCTGAGGGCAGCGGAGGCACGGATGCCCCTTGGCCGCCGCCGCCGCCGCCGCCGTCGCCTCGCCGCCCGCCGGGCTCCTGCCGCCGCCGCCTTCGTGCTCCTCGTCGTCCTCCTCGTCCTCGCTGCAGCAGGCGAGGGCGGCCCCCGCCGGGAAGGGACAGCGGGGCTCGGCCGCCGCCGAGGCCGGAGGTGCTGGTGGTGGGAGGAGGCTGCTAGGCCCAGGCGGTACCTCCGCCATCCTAGAGGCGACACAGACCGAGAGGGGAGGCCATGAGACCCGGCGGACAAGCGCGCAGCAGAGGGGGCGGCGGGCGGGCGGGGGGGGAACGGTGCAGGTGGGGGGGGAACAAAGGCAGAAACCGTCCCTCACGGAGCAGCCCCCCCAGTTCCGCGCCCCCCCCGCTCTTCAGCGCCGCCCAGCTGTTCAGCCGGCCACCGTCCCCGTCCGCCCGCAACCATCCGCTGGCCCTGTCACCCGCAGCCCCTCCCTGTCCCCTCCGCGCGGCTCACCCCGCACAGGTCCCCGCCGCCACTCCTCTTCCTCCCCAGCCGCTGCCGCCGCCTCCTTCGCCGCCGCGGCCGCCTCCACCACCGCCAAGGTTCACACTCAGCCGCCGTCGCCGTAAAGCGCCTCGGCTGTTACCCCGGGTAAAGTTTCCTAGGCCTGGCTTTACGACACTTCCCTGCCTGCCGGCTGCCGGGGCCAAGGGAAAGGGGCGTGGAAGGAGGTGACCTGCGGAGGGGCGGGGACGAAGGTGTCTCCTGTGGTCTCTGGGGGAGGCCGCGTGCTACTGGGTGGGGCTGTGGGGCCGGGAAGTTGCTGAGGGCTTTGGAGTCTCCGGCTCCCAGCCCACCGTCCTCGGCTTTGGAGCTCCTCAGCCCGCCGAGCTTACAACGCTGGGCCGCGGAGAGCTGGGCGGGACCGGCGCTCCCTGTTCCAAGCCCGCCGCCCCAACGGAGCGGCCGCGAAGCCCGCGGGCTGGTGGTCTGCCGACCCGGCCGCACACGAGTCCTCTAAAAATGCTCTTCCTCAGCTGTACTACGTTTGCCCTGACCCGGAGAGGGGCGGGGGAGGGAGGCAGAGGGGGGAGGGCGGTTACCTGCAGCCCTTAAAAAAGTGGGGCAAAACGGGAGAAAAATCGAAAGAGAGAGGGCGTTAAAAGCTGTTGAAAACTGGTTGCAGTGTGAGTTGTTTGATCAGTCTGCCCCTTTGAGACAAGAGAAGGTGGACAGGTAGTCCTCTTCCTCTCTCCTTACCCCCCTTCACCCCACCCAGGAATTTGGAAGTCAATGTGATTAAAAGGTGCTGGGCAGATACAAGCACGTCTGGGGAAGAGTTAGAGATGGTGGAATAGAGTGACAACGGCGAGAAAAGCCCATTCCTAAACTTGAGACACAAACTGTCACCGGGAAAGCGAAGTCCTGAACCTCTTCCTCACTTACTCCACCAAGTGGTCCGCCCAAGCGGATGCAAAAGGAATTGAACAGCCGCACGCACTTGAGCACGTGGCTTCGCTCTTTCCTCTCTAGTCCGCAAGTATTTCCAGCAGATCTCTTCTTGTAACTCTCCATCACACCGAGCACTTTAAGCTTTTCGAAAACTGATTTGTAGAGCTAGTCATGTCAGCAGCAGATGGATGTTTTCAGAGTCATAATTTTATGACTGATTATGTTTGCAACTTTCTGCCATGATAAACTCTAGAAAGTGGGATACACTGTAGCATAGCTATTAGATACAATTGTTAGGATCCTTGTCACCAAAGATAGTAAGGACAAACCTTCCATCTAGAAGTTCAATCTATAGGGATAAAAATAGTAATAATAAAATGTGTTACTATGTGCCAGGGATGGTTCTAAATATCTTACATGTATTTATTAACTCATTTATAGGTTTTATAAAAACTAATTTATAGATTTTTATAGAAATATTGACATTTGTGTACAAATAGAGATGTAGATGCTTATTTATTTTAGCCTTGTCTATAATTGGAAACAAGTCCAAACCGCCTAAGTGGAATGATTAAATAAGGAATGATTAAAATAAGCTTATGATGCCTTAATACTATAGTTAATTATGTTATTGTTGAAATATTGAAATAGATTGAATATAATAGAATATATTGGTACACTTCAGGTTACTATGATTGCATTGCAAAGTACCCCCACAACACAGTGGTATAAAACAACCATTTATTATGCCAACCGATTCTGTGGGTCAGGAATTCAGACCGCACAGCAGGAATGACTTTTCTCTGCTCCCTTTATGCATATGGCCTTAACTGGAAGGCTGAGAATTAGAATCATCTGAAAACTTTTCACTTTCATGTTGGTGGTTGATACTGGCTGGAGGCTGCAGGCTGGAGACCTCAGTTCAACTCCATGTAGATCTCTCCAGGTGGTCTCAATATGGACTACTTTAGGCTTTCACACAGCATGATGGCTAGGTTCTAAGGGTGAGTATCCCAAGAGAAGGAGAGCCAGGTTTCTACCATATTACCTTTTATCTGCCTTAGAAGTCATGCAGTGTCAATTCTGCTGCCTTGTATTTCTCCACGCCCTCACAAAACCTCACCCAGGTCTGGGGGAGGGGAAATAGACCCTACTTCTTGATGGGGAAAGGCAAGGTTTTTAAAGAGAATGTGGGACCAGAAATATTGCTGTGGCCATTTTTAGAAAGCACAAGTTGTCATAGGTGCTTAAGACCTCCTAAACACCCTAAGGAGGTAAAATAAACATAAGTACAATGGGATCCCATTTATGGTTTTTAAAAAGTAAAACAAAGCCATATTTCCAAATGTACATTCATTGTTTAACAATACATATTTTTCAAATGACATAAGTTTGAAGTGTATCCTGGATGGTCAGCCAAAGAAACAACGATCTGTTCAAGTCATGCAGGAAAAAATGGCCAAAATGGCCCCATACAACTCCCCAAAACATATTTAAGGTGACTTTTACTTAGAAAAATGTCTCTTGTTATCTGTGGACTATCACCCTGTCCTAAAAGAGATGTGACTCCATTGTAATGAATGAGTGGCAGCAAGTCTTAGTGTTCTTTCCATACTATAACTTGGCACTGAGCTTCCTCACACTGAGGGGTTCACTAAATGTTGTCTCACAGTTATTTTCAGAAAGATGAGAGAAAGACCTCCTTGAGGTCAGTGACTGAGTCTTATTCACTTATTATTCACATATCTAATACATAAAAGGAGACTTGCTAGTTGTTGTTGTTGTTTCCCCCCTACATTATGCTATTCTCTCAGCAGTCTAGGATGTTTATAATTACAAAGTAAATTCTGGCCTCCTTGCTAGTTAATAAGCTAATAAAATCTCTGATATTTAAGCTCCAGTGACTCCACTTTATATCCCAGTATTAAAATCCCAATGATGATCTTCTAAGTCAGAAGACTTCTCTAAGAAATCTGTCTTTATATTTGTAAAAGTCTTTTCTTTTTACTCATGTTTGTGAGTAATATGTTGATATGATGGCAGCATTATTTTAGGTATAGAAATAGGATTAGTTCACTCTAATGCTTTAGGCATATGTGCCTATTATGAGGCTCTGAAGAGACATCTATCTATCTCTGTGAGCGATGACTTCAGAGCAAGGAATGGTCTCGGAGCAAGGGAGGTGGAACCAGTGATAGTCTTCTATCTGGATAAATGGTACTTTCATTGCTTTGTCATATCTTATGATATAATAGTCACTTGTTTACTATTGTCTTTGTTCTCTTTTAAACAATGAAAGGACACACCTTAAGCTTTTTAGAAGAAAAAACTCCTCATTAAATCAACTAAAATAGGGGTGCCTGGGTGGCTCAGTCGTTAAGCATCTGCCTTCAGCTCAGGTCATGATCCCAGGGTCCTGGGATGGAGCCCCACATTGGGCTCCCTGCTAGGCAGGAAGCCCGCTTCTCCCTCTCCCACTCCCCCTGCTTGTGTCCCTCTCTCGCTGTGTCTCACTCTGTTAAATAAATAAATAAAATCTTTAAACAAAATCAATTAAAATAACCAACAGCAATTTTGAAACAATATCCTAAAGCAACTTCCTGAAGGAGAAAAGTTCCTTCCTAACTCCTAACAGGTAGACATTCTTCTCTTGTTGGCCAGGTTTAGGGGTGATTCCTGGCTGTGTACCTACTGGAAAGGTAACTGTGGGAATGAAGTTGCTAATAATGGAGAGATGCTTTAAGTTCTCTTGACTCAGCAGGATGTCATGTTATGTACCATAGGCGTACCTACTGAATAATTTAAGTATTTGTGTAGTTTTATTTTACATGCCATGTGGCTCTTAATCCTACTAATCCTATCTATTATACACAAAGCCTTGAATATAAATGTCCTTAACTTTGTTTTATCCTAGATGAAAGAAAGGGGACACATCAAATTTTAGATTTATAGCATTTAATCAAAGGATGAGTATTGTTTTACCACCTGTAATCTTGGAACACAATGAGATTCCCAGGTAAAGTGTTTTAGCTAACAATTTGATTCTTCTCTTTGAATTTTAGGGAGTGACAGTCTGTTCTTTAACCCTCTGACCCTTTGAGAACAGTGGTTGGCAGTCCCAACTGTAGGCATAGGTTTTGTTTGTATGACTGAGGCCTCGGGGGTGTATAAGGAACCAGAAAGGACTATGGTCAAATGGTCGCTATTTCCATTACTTTCAAGCTCATACTTTCTAACTTGCTGAGGGCGTAGACAGACTGATTCTTCTATCTCCACCTGGGTAGGTGAGAGGTGCTGGAGATATATATATATATATATATATATATATATATATATATATATATGTATGTATATATTCCTATATATTAAAGCCATTGAAAATTCCTGGTCTCCAATTTAGCTATGCCCTCAGCTGTCAGTACTCTAGAGTTGATTTTACCAGTTCTCCAGGCTGGCTTCATCCAACAGCAACTATCTTTGACCACTACTTGCTTCATACTCTCCTCAGCCGATGACCCTGCCTCTGCTTCACTAGGAAAAATGAACTATTCCAAAGGTGAACTCCCTCCACCCCCACCCCCCATGTTAATAAATGCATCTATATCTGAACTTACTCTTATCTCCTGCCCCTGGAAAAACATTAGAGGGTAGAAGATGGCCCAGTTCTTCAAGACTAATACCTCCCTCTACCTCTGAGCTTGATGCCATCTCTTTCAGTCTCCTTTGGTACCTGTCCCATCATTGTTCTCTCTCCTGAATTTTCAATGGTACCTTTGCTGGCTATTGCCTCAAAGTTTATAAATGCACTCTCTCTGGAGACTCCTGTTGGCTTTCTCTCCTTTCCATCACAGTGAAACTGCTAATCTGCAATAGATAGCCACCGTCTCCCCTCAGATTCAAGTTTGCTCTTTAGCCAGTCGGCTGGCCTTCCACCTCAACCCTTCCACTAACACCTCCCTGGCAAAAGTCACCCATTATGTCCCAAAGGCTAGACCCATTACACTCTTCAACTCTTGTGTCACTTTATTTTCCCATGGCATTTGATCTTGCTATGCCCTTCCAAAACTCTTCTCTTGGCTTCTGTCATACCATACTTCTTTGCCTTCCTTCTCTGAACATGCTTTCTCAGTTTTTCTTGATATTTGAGTCTATAATCATCACAGCAGTAGCTAGCATTTATTGTCGGCCTACCATATATTAAGTATGTTATAAGCAATAGCCCACTTTAGTTCTCACAATAACCCTATGAAATATGCAGCGTGAATTGGTGGTTAGAAGCCGGACCAGAATTGGGTCACGAGCCTATTCCCAAGTCAATCATTGGAAACCCAGTCACTGGGTTTACTTTTAGATCAATGAGGCCTATTTGTGGCTGAGATGAAGATGAGCTTCTCCTGATACATACTACTGGGGGTGAGGGGGATGTGAAGAAATGTCTATAATAAAATTGGGGTTCAAATCCTGGCTCTGCCACTTACTAGCTCTGTGATCTTGGAGAATTTAATGTCTCTGAGCTTCAGATTGTTCTTATTGAATGTAGATAATACTACATACCTCATAGGGGTTGGGAAGGGTTAAATGAATTAATATATGTAAAGTGTTTAGCCTAGTAGAAGCACATGGTGTGCCCTCAGTAAATGTTAGCCAGTCCCCCATCCCACCCATCTATCCTCAACATTTCTGCCACTGCTGTCCTCATAAAATGCAAACTGACTATGTCCGTCTCCTGCTTAAACTTCTTCAGTGACTCCCCATTGCCTAATAATCAAATCTAGGTTAGGGTGCTTTGGCCACAAATAACAGAAAAACCAACTCACGATCTAGCTTTTAAAAAAGTAAGAGAGTGAACTAGATCACGTAAAAGACTATCAGAGGCAGGGCGAAGTTCGGGGTTAATTGGTTCAACGATATTATTTAAGAACCCAGGTTTCTTTCTCTCTCCTGCCATTCATAGAGTCAGCTCCATCCTAAAGCTGCTTCCTTCATAGTTATGATATGGTTGCCGTAAGTGTTTGGGGCTATGTGTTTCTTGATTCATGCCCAGTGAGAGGAAGGGAGAGGCTTTCAGTAACTCACAAAGAGTTACTTTCCCAGAAGCCTTTAGCAAACCTCTCTTGATGTGTTGTTTATCAGAATTGGTCACGTGCTGGAAAGAGACTAAGTTTACCCCTACTCAGGCTACCCAGAACTAGGAGTGAGTGAGCTTCTTTGGAGGCATATGTGTTGTGGGGAAAGGGTGTATACTAAACAAAATTGAGTTTCTGTTAGAAAAAAGAATGGGGAATGGATGCTAGGAAGGCCACATTCTATGTTCATTGCATAGACAAGGCCCTCTTGATGATCTGATCTTGAAGCACCAAGTTATTTCTTGCCATTCACAATTTTAACTCAAAGTATTCAATTAATAATTATTTTATATATGAGTGAGTGAACTTTGAACCAAACTACTACCTGTAGTACCCAAAATGTGTGAGATGGTTTTCTGATCTCTATATCTGGGCTCATCCTGCTACTGGTCCTTGAAATCATCACCTTCACCATTCCTAATCTCCCTCCTTCTCTCTTTCTCTCTCTCTCTCTCTCTCTCTCACACACACACACACCTACCTCCTCTCCACTTGCAAAACTGACTTCTTCCTGCTCTGTGAGTGCTTTGGATTTCTGTGACCAAACTGGTTCATGACTTCTTTGCTCTTCTGTGGCTTTTTCTAGAATAGAAAACTTTTAAGGGTGGGAATTATGTCTTATCCTCTTATTACTGGTAGATGCATAATACACGATTCTGAATGCATGCATCAAAGATTGATCTTGCTCTACACCTTTTCAGATTGGAGATATCTCTCTTGGTGTAAATGTCTTTAAACAAGTTTATTTATATAGGACTTCTCATCACTAGAAGTGATAAGAAAAGTGTCTTCAAGGGTCTTAAGAATCTAGTAGTATCGGGGCGTCTGGGTGGCTCAGTCATTAAGCATCTGCCTTCGGCTCAGGTCATGATCCCAGGGTCCTGGGATTGAGCCCCACATCGGGCTCCCTGCTCAGCAGGAAGCCTGCTTCTCCCTCCCCCGCCCCCCGCTTGTGTTCCCTCTCTTGCTGTGTCTCTCTCTGTCAAATAAATAAAAATAAAAATCTTTAAAAAAAAATCTAGTAGTATCTTCTAGAGTCTTTTGCTTAAGATTCTTCTGCTTAAAATAAGCACTTACAGGATTGGCTAGGGGTGCATACTTGACTTTCTTGCATTGGTCCTAAGTTGGAATCAGGGACAAAAATTGGAGAAGCTATCAGTCATTAATCAAGTCCTGACCATTGTGGTCAATTGTTAAAGAAGTTGGTTTGGATTCCCAGGTTGTTACTAGAGGTAGCAGTCTGACTTCCTACAAGTCCAACTCAGAGCAGTCTGGCTTCCTGGGTTGTTCATGATAGATAAGGGGTTGGTGGGCAGGTTGCTGAGGGTTGTGGGTTAGAGCTCTATTTTTTTATTAAAGTTTTTTTATTATTTATTTTTGAGAGAGACAGAGAGAGCATGAGCAGGGGGGAGGGGCAGAGGGAGAGGAAGAAGCAGGGAGCCCAAGGCTGGGTGATCCCAGGATCCCAGGACCCTAGGATCATGACCTGAGCTGAAGGCAGACGCTTAACCAGGCGCCCCCAGAGCTCTGTTTTTATATGTCTGGCCATTGTTGGCTAGTATAATCAGTATCTCAGGGTAGAAGTCAGAAATGTGGAAGAGGGCCCAAGAGAGAGTTTTGAGGTGCTAGAAATATTCTATAATTTATTTTTTTATCTGAGTGCTGGTTATTACATGAGTGTACACTTTGTGAAAATTAATTGAGCCATAAACATGATTTATATGTGATATTTTAATACAAAAATTTTTAATAAAGAATTTCACAAAAAGTAAAAAAAAATCACTTACAGTTGCATTTTTTATTATTCAAATGAATGCTCCACACACGCATGGCTGACTGAATTGTTTGGACCGTAGGTCACCACAGCCTGCATGAAATGCTTTAGTAAAGAGATAACTTTCATCATTGGGGACCGGAGTCTGGAAACCAGTCCAGGAAAAGCAAGTGATTTTGTAGACTTTATTTGAATATTGCATTAAAACATAAAGTCTGTGAGGCAAAGTGGTTGTTTGATTACTTCCTTTCTGAATGGGAAAATAAAGAAACAACCAAGACATTTAAAAGAGAGTAGTGCTAAGAATAACGTCGTAGTGCTCATTTGGGAATGTGTATCTCTAGTCATAATATATTTTGATTTATTACTCATTTTAATATGTGTACAGAACTGTAAAATCTAAAATGCAACCATAGTAAAGAAATAAAAAGAGTAACGTAATCAAGATATTTGTTATATTTCTATACTGCAATGGAAGTCTCTACGCCATCTATAAACTCACAGCTGCTTCTCAGAGTTCTCATAGGAGAAACCTTTGAAGTTCAGGGAGTGGTTAATGGTTCCTTTGATCTTCTTAGTCTTTTTGCATTTCAGGGAGCTTTGGAGGAGGGCAGTTTTGCTTATCACTGGACCTATTGTTAAACAAAAACAAAAACAAAAAAGCAACTTCCTAGATCTATTGAGATAGGTGGTGCAGGTGAGGGACTTTCCCAGACTCCCTGTCTGATTGCTGCTTTTGGCCTGTTTCAAAAGGTAATTCTGCCCAAATTAGCCTCTCCCCCTAATCAACTTCCAGTACCTAAATGGTTAGTTAACTGCCTCCAGCCCATCCTTTAGTCTTTTTTTTTTTTAAATGCCATCTCATTTGTGCTTGGCATAATAATATGTGCATTAATTGACTTTCCAAACCATTTCATAAAATAGTCTTTGTTTTCCCTTGAGAAATATGGAAAACTTTGAACATGAAGATATCTGAGAAGTCAAATTCAAAATGATTATAGTTCTGTCGTGTCTTCTAGTAGCATCTGCATTAAAGGTCATTGCATTAGTCAATCTATTAAGTATAAAATATTTGCATTATTAAATCTATTCAGTAAAATATTTTTAAGTATATATGTGCTATATGAAAAATATTCATGCCTAGCCTTTAGTCTTAAAACAATTTTTGAAACAACTGCCTACCCACAAAGGAATGTGTCTTATTATAAAGATTTTGGGTAACTTTTGGTGTTTTAACCAAAGTAATACATGCTTATTCTGAAGAGAAATGCTAAAAAGTATAAGGAAGAAAAGTATTTTACATGTGATGACTCTCAGAAATAATCACAGTATACATTTTGATGCACTTTCTTTCAATCTTCGTATTATGTAAATGTATGATATGTACTTTTTATATGTAGGAGAGATTAGCTTTTTCTGTATATGTAGTTTGTATACTTTTATAAAAATTTGGTATTATTATTTTCTTATGTCTTTAAAGATTGTAATTATTTTATGAATCAATTTACTCCCCTATTGTTGGATGAAAATATCTTTTTTTAAGGACTAGAAACAACTGGTTAATGTATCAGAGTACCCCTTTTTTCCCCCATAAGGGGCTTGAAAAATTAATTTGAAAAATCTTTTGAAGTATATACACACATGCACATGTATCTGTTAAGTGAGAATAGGATTCAGAACTGCAGTGCTGAACGAAGAACTCACAGCATCCCCAGGACCACCATCATCACAACGTATCCTCTTTATATTCATATGTACCTTATATTAATATGCACTTTCATCAATTAGAGTACATCTTTAGAGAGAAAGTTTGTGGGAAGTTGAATATAATCAAGCTATCTCACTTAATTTGTCCATTCATTCATTTATTCAGTAAACACCTGTTGCTCCCCTGTTAGGCATTGTAGGTATCAAGGTGAAGGGCAGACTCAGCCCTTGCCTTGCACAGTGCCTATAGTCCAGATAAAGACAATCAAACCAGAGAATTTAATAACACACAGAAAGGGCTATGTTAGGGAAAGCTGGGATTATGATATGTGCACATAGAGGGGCAGCTGCATTTTCCCAATGAAGGGAACATTTAACCAGAGACTTGAAAAGTAAGCAGGAGTTAACTAAACAAGAGACAGGATGGGCAAAGCCTTGGGAAGATCAGAATGCCTGGAGAAAGCAGAAGAGGAAGCTGGATGTGTTTAGCCAAAGCCAGATCATAAAGGGCCTTGTCAACCCCCATAAATTTAGAGTTTATCTCCAGAGGTACTGGGAATCTGTGGAAGGTTTGTTCTTTGAAAAGATCACTCTCTCTCTCTGCCACCTGAAAAATGAATGAGAATGGGAGCTAAGGGAATCAAGGATTGTTACCGAACTACAGGTTGGAAGAGCAGTTCCTTAGCTACAGTGCAGCTGAGGGGTCCTAGGTGATGGCTGGACATGAAATTCTTTTTTTTTTTAATTAAGATTTTATTTATTTATTTGAGAGAGAGAGAAGGAGAGACAGGGAGAGAGCACAAGCAGGGAGGAGGAGAAGCAGGCTCCCTGCAGAGCAAGGAGCCTGATGTGGGGCTTGATCCCAGGACCCTGGGATCATGACCTGAGCTGAAGGCAGACACTTAACTGACTGAGCCACCCAAGCGCCCCTGGACATGAAATTCTGTAACCATCCTTTTCATTCAGCCATTCATTGCATTTAGCTTTTGACCCTTTCAGACCAACCTAGCATATATTAAAGCACCAAATAAATGGTTGTTGCTTTGTTTGCTTTTTTATGTATCTGGAGAAGGAATCCACTACATAATTCTACCTTTTTCTTCTTCCAAAGAATAAAGTATTGAGAGAGAAAGTCTCCATCCTAAGGAACTACCCCACTCTTTTCCTAATCTAGGGGCCTCTCCACTTTCCTACAATGGCTCAACTATCCTGAGCCAGTTGCTAAGGTCCAAATTTCCTTTACAAAAGCTTTCTTAGCTTGCACAGAAAGCCACCAAATTCCTGATCTGTATAAAGAGGACAGTACCTCAATTCTGCTGATATTAGTAACATGCAGGCTTCCCCTATTATAACAGTAATACATGGAAAACACAGGCAAGTGAAAAATAGAGAAATAGCCACCAGAGTGCTACCCCCAAATGACAACCACTATTAATATTTTGAGGCATTTCATTTTAGTCTTTGTTTATAGTTTGGGGAGAATTGCATTTAGATCATTGTGACATACACCCACACATACACACATGTATATTTATATCCCGAATTTTTTAAACTTAACATTAACATAAAAATTTCATGTTATTTTAAATGTTACATTAAAATTTTAATTGTTGCAAAAATTCCACTGCATGTATTTCAATCAAATTCAACACACAGCCAGTGTTTGTACCATAAATAAATGAGTAGTTTGGGCATAAAGTTTTGGGGGTACTTAAGATTGTGCTTTTGAGATAAATTCTTAGAAGCAAACCTAATAAGGCTTTTAGCATATACTGTCAATTTGATTTACAAAAAGGAGTGTACCAAATTTACATTTCACCATATGAGAGTACTTGTTCTAATTAGACAACATTAAAAAAGAAGTCTTTGCTAATTTAATAGACAAGGAAATTTTTTTCAAAATAATTTAAAATGTTAGCAGTGTTTTTATATATCCATAATAACTAAGTAAGTTAAAGGGGGAAACTGACTGCAAGATTATCAAGCCAGACTCATACTAACAGATGAATTGGCTGCACCTTCCATAACTTGGTAAAGTGAGTAGTAAGTATCAGGGTTTTAGTATTCCTTGACATAATTCTAAATTTTTGCTTATGTATTTACTTCTGATGGACTCTGCTTCCTTGTAATTTAGGCCACAATATTTTACAAATTAACCCAGAGATTTAGAGGAATGAGTGTACCATAAACCATAACATTAACTACTGATCAGTATGGTTGTGAACACAAGGCTTTAAAGTTCCTTTGGCAGTGAGTTAATTTTATTTTATTTAATTAATTTTTTTAATGTCTCAACTTTTTATTTAAATTCTAGTTAGTTAACATATAATGTAATATTGGTTTCAGGAGTAGAAGTTAGTGATTCATCACTTATATATAACACCCAGTGCTCCACACAAGTACCTTCCTTAATACCCGTCACCATTTAATCTAACCCCCTACCTCCCCTCCAGCAACCCTCGGTTTGTTCTCTATAGTTAAGAGTCTGTTTTATGGTTTGCTTCTCTCTTTTTTCCCCCTTCCATGTTCATCTGTTTTGTTTCTTAAATTCCACATATGGGTGAAATCACATGGTATTTGTCTTTCTCTGACTTATTTCACTTAGCATAATACACTCTAGCTCCATCCATGTTGTTGAGTTAATTTTAGAATGAAAAGTTAAAAGCTGAATATTAAATTGATAAAAATAATAATGACTTAACTAGAGAAAACACAAGAGGGCAATCTTGCCCAATAAAATATGTTTGCATAAGATAACAA
Organism: Mirounga leonina; assembly: GCF_011800145.1. Taxonomy (NCBI): domain Eukaryota; kingdom Metazoa; phylum Chordata; class Mammalia; order Carnivora; family Phocidae; genus Mirounga; species Mirounga leonina. The sequence goes on from NW_023270825.1 coordinate 41,458,435, forward strand.
AATAATTCAATATTTTTAATCAAGCATAATTCTTTCAATAGACATTTACAGTCTTGTCAGTATATGTTATCTTTTTATTAACAGTGATAGAATAGTGACTTTGCAAGGAAATTTAGTGCCAACATCCATACAATGAATTTTGCGTGTATTTGAGTTATATTTTTTAATCCTGGAAAGAAGTGAATCTACTTTCCATATTGCCTGGTTTCAGTTTATAGAAAAGCAAGGATATAGATCTGCTATAGAAGAGAGACCAAAGATAAAATATCTTCTTCCTCCTGGATTCATTACATATATATATGTATATACATATACATATATGCACATACATATACATATATACATACACATTTATTTTCAAAATGGAAATAATTTCATTTTTTCTGACTAGAAATATGTGATCCATTAAATCTCAATGGAAGAGACTATTTTTTAAAATAAAAAAATAATGAATTGCTAAAGGAAGAGCATGTTCTAATGATTAGATCGGAAAACATGTATGGTCTTTTACATACTCTAATTTCCTGATACTTAAATAGGACTGTAATTTTGATTAATTGACTAAGCCCTAAAAATTAAGAGCATGAGAAAATGGGAGGTTTAAGGCAATTGCATGCACCTCTGTATGTGCAAATTCTCATGCATCTTGGTTTCATCTGCAAAGCAAGCACAGAGATAGTATCTGTATGGTGTACTTCCCATATCCCCATGGCCCTCCCCTACCTCAAGCTAATTTGGAGTTTAGAGTGCCAAACAGGATTAAAAGAGAAGAGGGGAGGGAGGGAGGAAAGTAGGTGTTTTTCTGAGCATACTGGTGGAAGCAAGCCCTAAGAATTCTGTGATCACGTACCTGGTACTTAGAAAACCACCTCACACCAGTCAGAATGGCTAAAATTAACAAGTCAGGAAGCGACAGATGTTGGCGAGGATGCAGAGAAAAGAGAACCCTCCTACACTGTTGGTGGGAATGCAAGCTGGTGCAGCCACTCTGGAAAACAGTATATAGATTCCTCAAAAAGTTACAAATGTAGTGATCCAAAGAGGTACATGCACCCCAATGTTTATAGCAGCAATGTCCACAATAGCCAAACTATGGAAAGAACCAAGATGTCCATCAACAGATGAATGGATAAAGAAGATGTGGTATATATATATATATATACAACGGAATATTATGCAGCCATCAAAAAAATGAAATCTTACCATTTGCAATGACGTGGATGGAACTAGAGGGTATGATGCTGAAGGAAGTAAGTCAATCAGAGAAAGACAAGTATCATATGATATCACTGATATGAGGAATTTGAGAAACAAGACAGAGGAGCATAGGGGAAGGGAGAAAAAAATGAAACAAGATGAAACCAGAGAGGGAGACAAAACATAAGACACTCTTAATCTCAGGAAACAATCTGAGGGTTGCTGGAGTGGTGGGGGTGGGAGGGATGGGGTGGCTGGGTGATAGATATTGGGGAGGGTATGTGCTATGGTGAATGCTGTGAATTGTGTAAGACTGATGAATCACAGACCTGTACCCCTGAAACAAATCATACATTATATGTTAAAAAAAAAAAAAGAAGAAGATAGTAGGAAGGGAAAAATGAAGGGGCAGGGAAATTGGCAGGGGAGACGAACCATAAGAGACTGTGGAATCTGAGGAACAAACTGAGGGTTCTAGAGGGGAGGGGGGTGGGGGGATAGGTTAGCCTGGTGATGGGTATTAAAGAGGGCATGTACTGCACGGAGCACTGCGTGTTATATGCAAAAAATGAGTCATGGAACACTACATCAAAAACTAATGATGCAATGTATGGTGACTAACATAACATAATAAAATAAAATTAGAAAAACAAAAGAAAAACAATAGAACATAGTAGTTAATCACCTGGAGTTTGAATCCTCAGTTTCTGCCACATACTAGCTGTGTGACTTTGGGTAAGTTCTTAACCTTTCTGTGCCTTATTTTCCTTACATGTATAATGCGGTTATAATCATTCACATCTCATGAGGTTTGTTTTGTATATTAAATGGATATATAAATATTTGGAACAGTGTCTGGTACAAAGTAAGCTTTACATCAGTAATTGCTATTATGCAAGGGAGCCTAGGGAAATCTCTAGTGGAAATAAGAACCCAGATGTCAGAACATGAAATACAGGCAGGAATAATATTGGACATACTGAACCAAAAAGAAAAAAATTTTGGATTATAACCATTTTTTCAAGCTAAGCTTGGCTAAGGGTTTTCTACAGTTCCTAGGGGGAAGGATTCAGAAATTAGCAATAGTTAACTTACTAAATGCCGTCAGAGTTTTGTTCACATTAACCATGTAGAAAACCATACCTGCTTCTTCCTCCAATATGAGGAATGGCTAGTTATTATTTTAAAGTGTTTAATGCTCATAAAACTCTCTATGAAAGAGCCCCTAAGATCCATTGCCGTTACTCACAGGATCTGAACTAATGAGTATGCTTCGAATGGCGGAGTTAGGATACAGGTTTTCTGAGAGGGCAAATGAGATAAGCAGCACCTTCTAGAAGGAGCTGCTTTAACAAAGCTTATTTCTGCCATATACATACAACATGACTTGCAGTGCAAGGTAGTTCGATCAGGGCACTTTCATATTCAGACGCTAGTCTCTCTTCAGGCAACCCTGGAATTAGAAACCCAAGATATACTTCTATTCTAGCCACAACCACTGCAACATTCTGAGAACAGGTAAAGGATTCTCCGTGGTTCTTTGTTCTTTGAGTGAATTTCTCATCCCCATTATAGTGGTTTCTGAGTTGTTTGAAATATCGAGTAAAAAGTTAAATGAATCATTTAAAAATTATTAATACTATTGTACTTTTGCTTTGCATTATTCCATCTATATTTTAGTTTCCACTTTAGACAGAGTGGTTAAAATCTTGCAATATCTTGCTAAGAAGAAAGAATTACAGTAACTTTAAGTACTTGTGCACATTTCTACAGAGATCATTTTGGAATATCAATGAAAATTTCTATCGTATTCCTGCGGTGCTTGAGCAATTCTGAGTGTTATTGGGGTTTAAGAGGTACCCAATGTGCTGGGAAGATTTCACCAGGGAAAGTGGCCTGATTGACTTTATTATAAGGTAAGTTTATCTTGGTGAATTACCTGAAGTTACAGCTTTAAGTTTCCAAGTTCTGACATTTACTTTCCAGGTTCTGGTCTGAGTGGATTAGACCAACCAAGTTTATAAGAGATTGATGATAGATGCAGCGAGCACTGTGCCATTGAGATTAAGGGAGAGAAAGAGTAAACTAATATTTGCACAACTGTCAAATTAAAAACTCTGAGTAAAGAAGTCCTGGGAGCTGTAGAGTGTGTCATGGGGCATGATTGTCAAGTAGATTATGAGAAAATACTTTTTTTTTTAGCTTTTATTTACTTACTTATTAGAGAGAGAGAGATAGGGAGGGAGAGAGAGAGAAAGAGAGAGAGAGCACGGGGATGGGGCAGAGGGAGAGGGAGAGAATCCCAAGAAGATTCCACACTGAGCACAGAACCTGACTCGGGGCTCGATCCTATGACCCCGAGATCATGACCCAAGCTGAAATCAAGTCAGTCACCCAACCGACTGAGCCACCCAGTTGCCCATGAGAAAAGACATTTTTTTAAGGTTTACGATTTGGCATTTTTGTTTATTTAGTTAAATATGTTATCATACTGTAAGAAATTGCTGTGTCTATCTCCACAATAAATGTATCTATTCCACAGACTTCTCATTTACAGTGTGCTGACCACAATTTGAAGTTGGAGAACCAACTTCAAATTGCATCTTCAACTTCTGCTTTTTCTACACTTTCATACAAGCCATTTCCAATTATTGATACATTCTTTCTTTAAATATGCTACTATCACAGATCAGGTTATATGAAAAGAAGGAATTCTTTTAGCTTTGGAGACTTCTCTTTCACTATGTGTTAATGTTTTTAGTCAAAATCTGAATTTGTGGGGTCCTTAGTGCCCCACTACCAACACCCAGGGCAAAAACAAGCTTCTTCAGGCTAGGAACTATGTCTGCTGGATCTTTGTACCCTCAGAACCTAACACAGTGCTTGGCACAAAATAAGTGCTCATGTTGACTCAGCTGGGCGGTATTTATTATCTTGAGCTGGTAGAACATGGTCCCGGGATGAGCACTTGAGGCTACAATACATTGCTAATACAGTGATGTGCTCATATAGTATGTGAACCCGGCCTGTTTGCCATACCACTCCACATCACATGGTGAAAGCCACAGGCTACTACCTGCTTTGAGAATTCAGGAGTCTAAAGATACGAAACATGCACAGATAGGTTTCTTCTCCAAAAGTCCCCCAAATTCAGGGGTAGAGGTGACATTCCGCTCTGTCAGATTTCTGAAATGCCCACCACGAGCTTTGGGGGATCTCAGAATCCTAGACGGTTTTCATCAACAAGAGTTTGGAAGGGCCTTTTAGATTCATGTATGGCAGTCTTAATCTGCTAAATATCTTATAATCTTAATCTGTAAAATATCAAGTAGAGGAGCAGTTGTGTTCCTAGGACACCATATAAATGGGGGCTAAACACAAAGAATAAATAGAAATTTAGGTGCACTTAATTATTTCATACTTTTGCCCAGAACTTCATTTATCCCTTTCATTTCAGTGTTTAAAAGTTAACATTGTGGGGCGCCTGGGTGGCTCAGTTGGTTGAGCGACTGCCTTCGGCTCAGGTCATGATCCTGGAGTCCCTGGATCGAGTCCCCACATCGGGCTCCCTGCTCGGCGAGGAGCCTGCTTCTCCCTCTAATCCTCCCCACTCTCATGTACTCTCTCTCTCTCATTCTCGCTCTCTCAAATAAATAAATAAATCTTTTTTAAAAAAAAGTTAACATTGTGAAGTCTATTCTGTAAAAGACGATTTTTAAATTTACAAGGACATAGTATTTTAGCAAGTTCCTAACCTTGAATCCATTGCTAATTGTGTGATTTTGGTCAAGAAATCACTTGACTCCTTATTATTGGTTTAGATTAGTCAAAAATAATCAGTTTCAGCTTGCATGACTTTAACCCTTAATCTTTTGGTTGTAGCTGTGTGTAGCACTTTGTTGAGGAGGACTTTAAGGCTATGTCTCAACTCTACCAGAAGGTGCCATGATGACTCAGCACCAGGCATCATGGGCATGTGGAAGAGGAGGGCAATGTATGTGTGGTTGTATGTGCAGGTGCTGTTTTCTGTTTATTCTGTTCTAAATGAATTTTAAGGGTCCTTCAGTTCTAAAAGTCTAATTCTGTTTATAAACATGGAAATATGTTAATGATATGCTGTCAGTGAAAAATTATAATTACGTATAAGTCCTTTCTGTGTATACATATTTTAGCATAGAATAAATTTGGAAAGATGCTCATCAGATTATTACGTGATAATCTCTAGGTGGTAGAAATGAGGATATTTATGTATTTTTGTCTTTATTCTCTTTTTTTTAATTAAAAAAATAAATACAAATTTATTTGAGAATGAGAGAGCGAGAGGGAGGGAGAGAGTATGCAAACAGGGGGAGGGGAAGAGGGAGAGGGAGAGAGAGAACCCCAAGCAGACTCTGGCTGAGAGCAGAGCTGACACAGGGCTTGATCCCACAACCCCAAGATCATGACCCCAGCCAAAATCAAGAGTCAGACACTCAACTGACTGAGCCACCCAGGTGCCCTTTGTCTTTATTTTCTAATTATTCTTCAGTGATCATATTTTGCTTTTGTAATAAAATTGGGAAACATTTTTTAATGTCTGATTTCCAAAACAGGTACTTAAGTGCATTTGCAAGTTACAAATTTTAACAAGTATAAAATTATAGTTAATCAATTCATGTTAGGTCAATCATTTATTATAATAAGCAAAATGAGTCAATATATAATCACCAAATAACATTTTATGTACATATTGAATACTAGTATCTATGAAAACTTTTTATTAAATTTTAAATTGAAATAATTATACATGCTTCTAGTAAAATTTCCAGTAGTAAAAAGAAAGTACAGAGTAGGGACCCCTGGGTGGCTCAGTTGGTTAAGCAACTCACTCTTGGTTTTGGTTCAGGTCATGGTCTCAGGGTCCTGGGATAGAGCCCTCCGTCAGGCTCCGTGCTCAGTGGGGAGTTTGCTTGAGATTCTCCCTCTCCCTCTTCCTCTACCCTTCCCCAGCACTCACACTCTCTCTCTAAAAATAAATAAATAAAATCTTTAGTAAAAAAAGGGAAAGTACAGAGAAAAAAATAATTTCTTCTCATTTGAGACTTCTAGTCTTCCTCCCAATGGCAATAACAATTACTAGTTTCTTGCATATAATTATGAAATCACCATATATATAAGCATATATATATTTATATATTCTTCTCCTGAATAGAAGCATACCAAATATAGCATTGTATATTTTCATTTGCTTTCTCTTTTTTTAAAGATTTTATTTATTTATTTGAGAGAGAGAGAGAGGGAGAGCAGAGAGCACAAGCAGGGGGAGGGGCAGCAGGAGAGGGAAAAGCAGACCCCACTGAGCAGGGAGCCCACCTGCAGGACTCAATCCCAGGACCCTGAGATCATGACCTGAGCCAAAGGCAGACGCTTAAGTGACTAAGCCACCCAGGCACCCCTTATTTGCTTTCTCTTGATAATATGTGTTAGAGATCATTTCCTATCAGCCCATGTAGTTCTATTCCATTTTTTTCTATGGACTGCATAATATTACATTTTAGGATGAATCTTAACGTGTTCAGCTAGTCCTCTGTTCATCAACACTTACATTTCCAAATTTTTTAAGCTATTTCAAACAATGCTGCCTTGAATAGAGCTGCTCATTTATCTTTGAGCACTTGTGTGAGTATTCCAGAGGACAAATGGCTAGAAGCAGAAGTATTAGGTCAAAGGCATGTGCACTGAAAACATTGATAGATATTTTCAAATTACTCTAGAAAGTTTTACTTATTTACATCCTCACTATCTTGTATGAGAATGCTAGTCTTATTAAATCAATGTCAACAATTATTTATAGGTGGAAAGAGTAACTTGTCTTAACTGCTCTTGCTTTAATTATGAGTGATGTGATCTCTTTCTGCATTTTTATACTTGATTCTGAGGATTGCCTGTTAATTTTCCATGCCTCAGTTTTACAGTGTATTTTTTTCTAAGAGTTCTTCCAGAAATGATTAATGAGTTAACATCTGATAATAAAACATTATCTCAAAATTAGTTTCTTCTAAGTTGTTTGTCATTGGTGTCTTAAAAAACATAGATTCCATTCCACTTAGTTCAATAAACATTTAAGGGAAGGTTTCCAAATGCAGAGCCGCATATTCTAGGGGGACAAAAAGATTAAACGGATAAAAGGTTTGCTCAGGAAGCCCACAACTTAATACAGAAAATGAAAACAAAAAGCCATGCTCTCATAATAGTAGGAGGGCATAGGAGAGTGCAAGAGATTACTTTAGACAGCTTGGAGTCAGGGAAGGTTTATTGGAGTAGGTGCCATATGAACTGGGCCTTGAAGGACAAATGTATGAGTTTCCTAGGACTGCTGTAACAAAGTACCACAAACTGGTGGCTTAAAACAGCAGAAATTTACTAGCTCACAGTCCTGGAGGCCTGACCTCCAAAATTAAGGTACTGGTAGGGCCATGCTGCTTCTGAAACCCAGGGTAAAATCCTTCCTTGCTTCTGCCCAGCTTCTGGTGGGGGCTGGCGGTCCTTGGCCTTGTTTGGCTCCTGGCTGCATCCGCCCAGTCTCTGCCCCTGTTGTCACCTGGTCGTCTTCACTCTACACATGTCTGTGTCTGTGTCCAAATTTCCCCTTTTCATAGGGTCACCAGTCATACTGGATAGGACCCACCCCAATGACCTCATCTTAACTGAACTCGATCATCTGCAAAGACCCTGTTTCCAAGTAAGGTTACATTCACAGGATGGGGTTTAGGACTTTCTGGGGGATACATTTTAATCCCTAAGAATGGATAAGATTTCAGTAGAGGAGAAGGGGAGGGCAGTTGGTGAAGGGAGGGGGGTATCCCAGGAGAAGAGAAACGAGTAAAGACTGGTCAATACAGGGCATGTCCAGAAACATCAAGTACTTTGTCTGGTTTTTGGGGAGCATGTTGCAAGTAAGAAAGCTATGGGAAAGGGCCGTATGCCCATGCACTCTCCAGGGAACGGGCAACCCTGGAAGCTGTCCATCACTGGTGGCTTAGGGAGATTATGCTGAGCTGTGGGGAGAAGGAATTGGATGGGGGAACTGGCGGATGCAGGAAAACCAGAGGGGAAACTATTCCGGCTGCCTCAGAGAGGTCAGGGAAACACTGAACTTCTAGAGACAGGGGGTTAAGGCACTCCCCCTCAGACCCGCTCCCCCTGAGGTACAAAAGTCCTGCTTGCTTGTGATTTGAAAATTCCATAATCCCGAGGATCTCCCCGCCCCATCAGAAAATTGCTTGAAATATACTCCCGTATTTCTTCATCTGACTGGGTTGCTTTATGAGCCACAGTATTGTGCCTGACAAAGGTTGCACAGGTTGCTTACCCTAAAAGAAGGCCCCGGGGGTGCTTGTGACTCTTCGGAAAGCCTTTCTTTCTGCTTTTCTCCTTGGCATTTTCAGACTGGCTCACCAAAACATTCCAACCAGAAACTGAAATTTCAAAAACGTCTTCTCCTTTAAGTTCTTAAGAGCTTTTCTGCACCTTTTGCTCAGAAGTGGTTTATATAAAAGTGGGTTAATGGCTGAATTATGTATGCAGTGCTGGCCGGGCAGGTATTGTCCGCATCTGCGGAGGAAGTGGCCACCCACTGTTTACCATTGTGCTGGCCTGCCGGTATGCTTACAATTATGTAGGGGATCCAGCAACAAAAGAAAAGAAAAGTCACCAGAAATAGATGAAAGGTACCATTGTATATTCAGGAGCAGAAGAGTTGCACATTTCAAAAATGCCCTGTTTCTGCTCCGAGGAGAAGAGGAGCTGGGTATGTATAAAGTATCAGCCATCCTCTAAGACTAGGGAGCGTTCCTATCTGGGGCTGTTTCTCTTGAGATCCTCAAATACCTTTAGGATCTTCTTGGCTCTTCTTCACAGAGAAGGCTATACCTCTCTTCATCTTTCTCAGCAATTGCCTTTCGATGTCATGTAGCCAGTTGGCTTGATCCCTAGCTGCTTCTGCTGCTCTAACATAAAGCAGTGGCCAACACGCAGGTAGGGAACAAGAAGAAGACTTTGTAAGCCTGAAATGGGTTAGCCTGAGTGCTCAGTGTTGCAAGTAGCTGGCTGATATTCAAAAGACCACCATCTTACAGGGAAGAAGACTTGAGAAAGCAACTTAAATTCAGATTCAAATTCCAGTGCTAATACTCCTTTTAAGGCTGTTTTATGTGCGGTGCCAGACACCATGCTTCTATCTGGACACATTGTAGCCAATGTCTGTGCTCAAGGTATGCAGGAGACCAAAACGCTATTGCCCAGACCGGCAGGACTGAATGCAGTAGGCTGAGTTCTCACTGATAACAGCATTTATAGTCACCAGGTGGTCCTGGTGGTGCAGCTGAATGCAAAACAAAAACTGCACTAAAAATATTTGTTATCGAGATTAGGGATTCTTGATTAGCGTACATTTTCTTAATGCAGCGTTTTTAAATTCTAGCCCCAAATGTATTCATTGCCCTCTGGAAGAGTTAGATATCAATTTTTCAGAGTAATTTGACTTTAAGATACAAATAGCTTTTGTCGACACAGATCTACAGTTTATTCATTTATTCCACACTTTTTAGCACCTTTCATGGGTGGGAACTAAAGTATCCCCTAATCTATGCAATTATCTTTTAGAATAAACAAATATATGAACATCTTAATAGCAAATATCAGCCTAGGAAAATCTATACAAGCAATACTTTTTTAAAACCATAAAAAATAACCACACTGCATTATCCTTGCATTCAAGAACACTGCGAAATAAAGATCACGTTAAAAGTGATCTTTTAAAAGTGATCTTTAAAAAGTTTAAATAATAACCACACTGCATTATCCTTGCGTTCAAGAACACTGCAAAATAAAGATCACTTTAAAAGTGATCACTTTTCTCCTTAAAATATAATAACAGGAGAGAAAAGCATTCAGGATCATTCTTTCTTAGTATGGTGTGTGCTCAGGAAATAAAGACATTTATTTAAAGAAGTATATATACTTTATTTCTTTAGGGAGAGAGAGAGCACGCACGCCTGTGGGGGTAAGGGGGGACAGAGGGGGAGGGAGAGACAATCTCAAGCAGACTCCACACCCAGCACAGAGCCCAACACAGGGCTCAATCTCAGGACCCTGACATCATGACCTGAGTCAAGATCAAGAGTCAGATGCTTATCTGACTGAGCCACCCAGGCACCCCTAAGGAAGTATATATATTTTAAAGTAAGAGCAACAAGTATAGTAAGATTTGTAGAGCATAATCGCTTCATGTTTACCCTTTTTCCTTTTTGCCTCTCCATTTTTTTTATCGTCTCTTTTTTTCTTTCATGTTCTTCCTTGATTTCCGTTCTTTTCCCTTTTATTTCCATCTTCCTTTGTTAAATTTTCCATTTTTTCTCCCTTCCTTTCTTTTTCCTCTTTCCTCATCACATTTTATAAATATAGCTGCATATACAATATAATTATTAACTATTTCATCAAATGTTAAACATATATTAAATAGTTGTTAAATATTTTAATAAAAAACTTCCCAAAACCCAACCTGTAACAAATAAATGGATAAAACTCATCAAGAAATTGAAACTTTTCTGCCTCTTTCTCATTTTACATAATGTCTACAAACAAATGACTCCACTTTTCCTATTCAAATACCAGAAGGTAAAAATAAATAGAAAATTTAAAAATTACTATTTAATCAAAATCAATTATAATGAGAATTTAAAAGAAATTATATAGCTTCTGTGATATTGTTTCTCTAATCTTTATATTACCAAAAACAATGCAACTGGAAAAATATTTACCCATATTTGTCACCCTTGGTTGATTAGAAATACGGACATTATAGAATAAAAATACATGGTAACAGAAAATACACTTGCAAGAATGTTTCCTAGGAAAAATGGTGCCTACAGATCAAAGCAGAACACTTGAGATACTGGCAAGGCATGGTAACTTCAAAGGTTGGTCTCTGCACAGCTGTGAATCTGCTTTAGGTATAAAGCTTGCAAGAACTTGAGCATCCCAAGAACGTTCCAGATTAACTTCCCAGTCTGACAGAAAATAATTAAGGACCCCGAAAAGGAGGATACTTTGAAAAGAAAATCTCGGAAATTCATTTCTAAGATATTCCTTTCTTGGGGAATCTTCTCTTAGGTAAAAGCATGACTGGACATTCAATATTTTGTTCAGGAACTGTGGTTAATAAACTACGACCATTCAAAGCAAACAAACAAACAAACATACAAACTATGACTGTTCAAATGGAGGAAGAATGGCAGATGGATTCTAATTTGTAAACGTAGGAAATACCACAGATTACAACAGCAATACCTGATGTAGGTTTTGCTGCTGAAATGACTCACCACCTCCATTGCTTTTGATCAAATTGATTCAAGCCTGCTTCATTATCATCCTCCTCCTAACTGCTCACTTTCTGTGACTTCCTTACCGTGTTCAAGGGCGACACCTTTGTAACGAATAGACTGGGGTGCAGATGAAGTATTGTTCAGATTTGATATTTCGATACAAACACAATATACTTTGTACTGAAGGGAAACGAATGTTAATCCTCCTTTGTGCATTTACATCAACTTCTCTCTTCTCTTCCTTTGTTTTAAATGATGTCATTTTTTCTTCTACAACCCTCAGAAGTTATTGCCCATGCAATGCCCTGCATGCACCTACAAATTTTGCATGCTTCTTTTTCTACGTGGATCTCCTCCCTGTCAAATGTAATTTTGGTTTTACCATACATTGGAATTTTCTTCTCCTGTGCTCTCACCTTATAATGTAATTTATCAAGTGTCCAAGAGTAATTCATCAATGAGGCAAATTGTCCTCATGATGGCTTATCCATGAGCACCAATGATTTATTCCTGCTGCTTGTTTAGGGCTTGTTGAGACCCTCTTCTGTGTCAAGAAAACTCTAGAATTGCAGAGCCACATTCTGCCCACATGGGCATTAAGGAAGAAGTAAAGCAAGCCATCCTATAGGCAGGATTCCAGCCTCCTGGGCTCACCCAAGCTGAGAGGATCTGCCACCATGTTTAAAGTTCTCCCCTACTTTTCAAGTAAATCCAGAGCAGATTACATGTCCTATTTTTGTGCTAATGTTTAATCCTCACAATACCCAAGGTAGGAAAAGTACAGGTATAATCAATCAGTATCCTCTTCCAAGGGAGAGTGAATCATGGGAGGAAGATGAGCTTTAAGGTGTTTTCCAGCATTACAAATCCCTGTCTAAAGCATCTATAATGGTGGCTATGCTTAAAATGTTTTATCAGGGAAAAAATTACATATTGGATCTGTAAATGGGGATAATAACAGTACTTATGTCATAGGGTTATAATAAGGATCAAATGCGATAACGCCTGCAAAGCTCTTACCATAGTGCCTGGGCTAGTACTCAAAAATGCCAGAAGCTACTAGTATTTGCTATTAATTAGTGTATTGTTCAGTAAGCTACATTTTCTCACTATTTAATATGAAAATCACATAAAACGAGGCAGTATTGTGTTTAAACTAAACAAGAAGTGATTTATTTTATTTTTATTTATTTGAGAGAGAGAATGAGATAGAGAGAGCATGAGAGGGGGGAGGGTGAGAGGGAGAAGCAGACCCCCTGCTGAGCAGGGAGCCCAATGCGGGACTCGATCCAGGGACTCCAGGATCATGACCTGAGCCGAAGGCAGTCGCTTAACCAACTGAGCCACCCAGGCGCCCAACAAGAAGTGATTTTTAAAAAGCATGTATTTTTTCCCCACCCAAATCTGTTATTTAATTAGTTTACCCAAACACAGGTATTTAGTGAAGAAAATAGATTGTCACTTTTAGGAACCTAATTTTTTTTATATTACATTATTCTCAATCATATGCCGTCTTGATCTTCAGACAAAGTGTTGGAACAGAAGATGAACCAAATAATAATAATAAGTTTTGGCTTTCTCCTTTTATCTCACTCTCTTAATGTGAAACCATGTAAGTACTGTCCTATTTTTCCATTCTGATAATGCAGAATCAATTAAATGTCCAAGAAGGCATTTTGTAATATCTGCTTGCCCTGACAATAGGCAGTTGTAATATTGCTCCCTTTAGACAGATAATGTTTTTCTTTCTGTTAAGTACTGTGGCCTAAGACTATGTGAGTCTAAACTTAAACAGTTTTCTCTCATCACTTTTGTGTTTTGTTCCTTAAAACATAAACCAGAAACATGCAGTTTAATACACTGTAGGTTAGAGTATAAATTGATATGATATTATTTGGGGGTTGATTTAACAACTTTTATTAACTGTTTAAATGTGCATACTCTCTAATCCTGTAATTTCACTTCTAGGGATTTCTCCCAAGTGTCCAAGAACATACATACTAGGATGTTCACTGCAGTGCTATTTATAATGGAATAACACTATTCCCAACTCAAAAGTCGATCAGTAAGAGGGCTGGTAAAACAAGATATGATGCATTCAGGGAATTAAAAAAAAATAAAAAGACTAAACTAAATATGCGTGAAAATATGTGGAGGATTGGGCACAAAACCACTAATGAGCAGTTATTTCTCTAGAGGTATTATGGAGGATCTTAATTTCTCCATTATATATTTTACTAACAGTTGAATTTTCAAAATAAGAATAAATTGTTTTGTTAGCAAAAATGCACACATATGGAAACACATAATAAATACATATAAAAACTCAAAAGACAGTGCCAGGCAAACCAGAGTGGTTGGTTGAGATAAAGCAGGAATAGCATTCTGCCTCTGAACTTCAAGTCTAGTGTGCTTTTTAAAAAATAACACTACTTATATTCTTGTGCAAGCCACATAAGGCACTGGTGTGTGTCTATCGATGAAAGGGGGGCCGTTAGAGTTAGTAAACTCTGTTCTTTAAAAATTTAGCATTCTTTATGACCCTACAACTCCTCCTTCCTCCCCCCGTACTGACACTTCCTTAGTGAGTCACTCACGCCCTGGCCCCCAGCCCCTGGGCGCCCTTGAGCAGACTATGGTGGATGAGCTTGTTCTCTCAAGGCAGATGCAATGGAAAATTGGTGCTGCCTGTGGGACGGTGCTGTAATGGATCCTGAGAACAAATGTGGGGCACAGAGACGTGATCTATTAGAGATGTTGGCCATGAGTGAGGCTGATACCACACACGTATCTTGCATTTGCTAACTCAGACCATGCGCACCACGATGAGCACCATCCCGAAAGCTACCACCACTTCCACGGCTTCTCCCCAGGCTTCATAACTCAGGACATTAAGAAGTTCTTGAAGCTTGGCAAAACAGAGGGCAAACCTCCAACACATCATGTTCTGAGTCGTCATTTGAGTTACTGCCTATTTGGTTTCTCTGAGTGGCTTTGGAAAGTATAGGAGGATTATCAATTGCCCAGAATTGTTCTACTTTCTTTTTCAACGTTCATTTTTTCCTTGGGTGTTAAGAATTTTTATAAGCTTATTTGCTGTATTATCACAACGTCTTGGAATAATAGAATCACAGATTTATTTCATTCTTTTGCCGCTGAGCATAACTATACTCAAACCAACCCTGTTCTTATTCTTTTATCTCCAGGAGGCTCTATGGCTTTAAGATTTGGCATCCTTTCTTTTTATGCTTATTTCTGTCATATATAGATCTACTAAATTAGTCAGTATTACCTTATTTTAAAGTCTATCACATCTTATTAAAGTTATATTCCAAATTCAATGTTTGCATATTTTATCTTCTCAGTTGAATAAATAAATGTTAAATGTCAATCAGTCGAAAAGTGTTAACAATCAGTGTTGCACTGCACATAAAGATAAATATTTGGCCTTTAAAAGATTCCTGAAAATGTGAATCTTATTTGCCCAAGTCCTTAAAACCAATGGGAATGTCTTTGTTAATTATGAATAGATGCAATAAAAGAGTTTTAAAAATAGTATCGGAGGAAGGGACCAGGCGTGATAGAGCTGACTACTGAATCTGGGTTTTTTCTCTATTGAACATTTTTCTTAGTATATAGCCACTGAGCTTCAAAGAGGACCACAAGTTTATAAAGAACAATTCCATTTCTCTCTTACTTTTTGTTTTGGATATATGAGAAGGAAAGAATGGAGTATCTCCTTTCGGTTCAGAACGACAAATAATTATATTGATAGTTTATTTCAAACCACATGTATCTCCTGGGAGAGCTATACTTTATTTCAAATTTCTTTTTTTTTTTTAAATAGTCTCTATGCCCAACATACGGCTTGAACTCACGATCCTGAGATCAAAAGTCTCATGCTCTACTGACTGAGCCAGCCAGACACCCCTTTACTTCAAATTTCTTAATAGGAGATTCTTACAAGTTTGTTCTTAAAAGTCTGATTCTTACAAACACTGTTTTGAGTTGAGCTGGATCAATAAATACAAGATTTACTCATAGATTTCTTTAAAAAAATTTTTTTTAAAGATTTTATTTATTCACTTGAGACACAGAGATACAGAGAGAGAGAGAGAGAGCATGAGCAGGGGGAGAGGCAGAGGGAGAGGGAGAAGCAGGCTCCTCGCTGAGCCAGGAGCCTGATGCGGGGCTCGATTCCAGGACCCTGGGATCATGACCTGAGCCGAAGGCAGATGCCCAACCATCTGAGCCACCCAGGTGCCCCTACCCATAGATTTCTGAACTTTCACTTGAACTGGTCCAAGTCAGAAGCAGAAAGCTGGAAATGCTTCCAAGGATTCTAGGGCACAAAGGCAAGGATGTCTGTGGTCGCACGAAGTGCTACTAGTTTGAAGACCTGGTAAATTTACTGGATCCTAACCAATTAACTCCTAACCTATTTAATTCCTAATTCATTTACCCATTAATTCTACCCCAGTTCCTCACTCCTGGAGACCAGAAAACTTTTTACAAGTCAAAGATTACTTGATCTCTACTAATGAAGAACTGTGAAAATATCACCCCCTTTAAAATTCACTTCACACAGGCCAGATTCTGCATAATGCCCAATTTACTAAGAATTAAGAACATTCATCTAACGTTTTGCTTAAACCTCACTCTAAATCCAATGGAAACTTAAGAAATTCTAGTTCTCTCCATTGCACACACACACAAATACAAACACATACATACACACTATATATATGTATACATATCTTTAACACTATATATATACATATCTGTATATACATATGTATATCTGTATATGTAAGAATATATATATGTACATATATATATATAAACTGAAAGTTGCAAGGTATTTCTCATCGGACTTGAGTAAAATTATTCTTATCAATATTTTATAATATCCAAAGGAAATCCGTTTTTAAGAAGCTAATCCTATTTATGTCTATAGGAATTGAAGCAATAAATTTAAAATTCCCTGGGGCGCCTGGGTGGCTCAGTGGGTTAAGTGTCCGACTCTTGATTTTGGCTCAGGTCATGATCGCAGGGTTGTGAGATCGAGCGCCATGTCGGGCTCTGTGCTGGGCATGGAGCCTGCTTGGGATTCTCTCTTGCCCTCTCCCTCTGCTCTTCTCTCCCTCCCCCCTCTCTGATAATATACATATATAAATAAAGTACGTAGACTTGAGATGTCATAAATGATACTAGCTGCTGTTTCCAAGGAATCCAAGTTCAAACCACAAGGTGGGCACATAGTCAAATCCCTGTACATCACTGCCTTTGTTCAAAACTCTGAACTCCAAACTTCACTGTGAAATAATTTCTAAAGTAAGCTGAGGCGGTACGAAGTTACACGTGCTATCACCCTCCTTAGTACGCTGAGGCCAGTGGTGTTTGATATGTTTTGGGGTCAAAAGGAACAGGAACTGCACTCTAAAGATTTTTATCAGAGAACTGTCTAGCTCACTTTTAAAATTTTAAAAACTGACATATAATTGACATACCATAAAATTCACCCTTTTAACGTATAATATTTAACACACAACTTAATAGATTTTTGTGTATTCAGAGCTGTGCAACCACTACCACTATCTAGTTCTAAAACATTTTCATCCCCCCAAAAGGAAATCCTGTACCAACTGGCAGTCACTCTCCCTCCCCGCCGAGTCCCTGGCAACCACTAATCTGCTTTCTGTCTCTATAGACTTGCCTATTCTGGACATTTCATATAAATGGAATCATATAATATGTGGTCTTTGGTATTCCACTTCTTCCCTTAGCAAAATGTTTTCAAGGTTCATCCATGTTGCAGGAGGTATTAGTACTTCATTCCTTCCTGTAGTTAAATTTCATTATATGGATATACCATATTTTGTCTATGCATTCATCCATTGATGGACATTTGGATTGTTTCCACCTCTTGGCTATTATGAATGGTGATTGTTATGAATATTCACATACAAGTATTTATTTGAATGCCTGTTTTCAATTCTTTTGAGTATATATCTAGAAGTGGTATGGTAAATTCTATGTTTAACTTTCTGAGGAACTACTTAACTGTTTTCCACAGGCAACACACCATTTTCCATTCATACTAGCAACATATGAAGATTTTAAGCTCTCCACATTTTTGCTAATACTTGTCGGTCTTTTTTGATTACAGCAATCCTAGTGGGTGAGAAGTAGTATGTCTTTGTGGTTTTGATTTTCATTTCCCTGATGACTAATGATGTTGACCATCATTTCATGTGTTTATTGGCCATTTGTATATCTTTTTAGAGAAATATCTCTCCAAATCCTTTGCCATTTTTTACTTGGGTTATTTGTCTTTTTATTGTTCTGATTTCTTTTTATGAGTTAGTGTGTCAAGTGCCAGACATACCAATCATCAATATCTAAGAATTAAGGAAAAATACCAACAGACTTCACTAGGGAAAAAAAATCCAAATCTTCTTTTCTTCCATCATAGAAAAAGATATACTTAACTAGATTTCCTTTTTAAACATGTAGTAAAAGGAACCAAAGTTTTAATATTTTTCTGTGGGTTAAAAATACTTGGATAGCACAACTTTATTTGTAATATGTGAATGAATAATATCTACCTTACAGGGTTGTTGTAAGAATTAAATAGATATTTAGTTCACCCCTATATCCTAGGGCTTAGTACAGTGCATGGTATATAAATGAATTAATAGAGTACCCAATGGGGTCCCACAGGCATATCAATATGTACGTGTTCTCTCCCCATCCTCTTCAGGAGACTTGAAGGAGGGAAGAATAACCATACTAGTAGAACTAGAACCCTCTGAACTATGTGGATTGTGGTACATTATGAGTTGAGTCACTTGCCACCTAAATACTATGAGATTTATGGAGCCCAGTTGTTTAAAGGATGTGAATGCTGGAACTCCACTTGCCTTCAATGAAAAATGGGAGTTTGAATATGTTGGAGAGTGCTTGGGTTTGGAAAGGTAAAAAGACCCTCATAGGTTATAGCGTTCCTAACTTTGTGATACTAAGTCCCTTGTCAATGTATTTTCTGATTTGATGTTCTTCTTCTTTTTTTTTTTAAGATTTTATTTATTTATTTGAGAGAGAGAGAATGAGAGAGAGCAAGCACATGAGAGGGGGGAGGGTCAGAGGGAGAAGCAGACTCCCTGCCGAGCAGGGAGCCCGATGCGGGACTCGATTCGGGGACTCCGGGATCATGACCTGAGCCGAAGGCAGTTGCTTAACCAACTGAGCCACTCAGGCGCCCTGATGTTCTTCTTGTCAGTAAATTAGACCCCCAGTGAAGAGGCGCCCATCATCACTGCACCTTAAATGGAGAGTGGAAAAGGTGAGTAACTCAAGACACTGAGGTGTCTTCAACACAGGGACATTGTTTGACTTTTGGAAATGGTCACAGGGCTATTGTCATAATTGATATTTCAATTGACAATTAAAATTTCAGATAACCGGGATGCTGGGGTGGCTCAGTCAGTTAAGCATCTACCTTTGGCTCAGGTCATGATCCCAGGCTCCTGGGATGGAGCCCCACATCAGGCTCCCCTGTTCAGCAGGGGAGGCTGCTTCTCCCTCTCCCTCTGCCCCTCCCCCTGCTTGTGCTCTCTCGCTCTCAAAAAAATAAAATCTTAAAAAAATTTTTCAGATAACCTTTGCTTCACAACCCTCCCTCATGTAACTGATTTTATCCTCCAGCTATATTAAGAGAATATTGCATAAATCGGGAAAATTCATTACTCACCTTCTGATATTATTGTCAATGTGCACAATCCAACACAACCAAAAAAAATCCTGCTTACACATCTTTATAAACAGTATTTGATGTTGGACCTGAGGAAAAAAAGCTTCTTACTGCAAATTGAAATTTTCAATCTCTGTGATATAAAATTGCCTGCTAGGGGCAAGACAGTTTGTAATACGTAATATGTGGAAAGTAGAAATGGCTTACTCATAGCTTAAATTAATGCAACATGAATAACTGAAGTCACAAGTTAAAAAGCATTAGTTATTTCATACTTAAAAGTAGTTCAAAAAATACTCTGATAATCAACAGACTTAATTTGCACTTTTAAAAAGAAGATCTTATTTTTTAAAAAGACTTAACATTGCTGAACACTTGAATAATAATCTTTGAAACAAAAAATTTACCTCTTAAAACTTTAAGACACAGGGTCACCTGGGTGGCTCAGTCGGTTAAGCATCCAACTCTTGTTTTCGGCTGGGGTCATGATCTCAGGTCCTGCGTGATCGAGCCCCACGGCCGGCTCTATGCTCAGCATGGAGTCTGCTTGAGATTGTCTCCCTTTTCCTCCCCCTCTGTCCCTTCCACTGCTTGCTCTCTTGCTCTCCCTCACAAATAAATAAATAAATAAATAAATAAATAAATAAATAAATAAATAAATAAATAAATTTAGAAAACCCTTTAGACACAGGGAAAATATTGTGAATCTACAAATCTCTTTTAGTTCCAAACCTAAACTGTAATTTCTTTTCCTGAAGATACACCAGGCAGAACTGAAAGACCAAGATACTCTGATAGATTGGATGAGCAGGCCAAGGAATACATCTTCTAGCAATGCCCTGAGGCATAACATCTGCTAATTCCATGCTACTGAAAGACAGTTCTTACCTTATTGGATCTGGAGAGCAGAATTTCCTTTCAAACTCTGAGATTTCGTAGCAGTTGCTACCTGTGGTATGATTAGCCGACAGTGCACTTTTAACCAGCTGTGGGTCTTCCCTGGGGTTTGTCTGTCTTAAAGAACATTCGGAGAAAAGCGATGGCTAGTTATATGTCGGTGATCTTTTTTTCTCACCACCCAGAGATGAAGAGTCCCTGACTCTGCTCTGCCCACTGAGCCAGCCAGGTGCCCGCTACTGGCGATCTTGTTAGCTGAGGCTTAAGGCAGACGTAGAGCTAACGGAAAAGGATGTGCTTGTGGCAAAGTAGCAGATGTAATAATGTGAAAAACCGTTAGAAATAATAACATTGAAACAAATTTATGAAAACCGGTGAATCATTGTTTGGCTAGTGGTCAAATTCTTGGAAATTAAAGCTGCGAAAGATAATTGTGTGGCGTTGCAAGCGCTCTATTCCTCTGACATAGCAGAGGTTTTGTCTGTAGGTGCAGAGAGATGGTAGATGATAGCCACAGAATGTCATCCTGGGGACAACTGAACAACGGCTCTGAGGGGCAGCGGGGGTGGGGGGAAAGGGGGCTGCACGTGCAGGCAGAAGCATGCTGTTGTTGTTGTCATTTTAAGTTTGTATTTATTTATTTGCCAGAGAGCGAGAGCACAAACAGGGGGAGGGGCAGAGGGAGAGGGAAAAGCAGAACCTCAGCTGAGCAAGGAGCCTGATGGGGGACTCGATCCCAGGAGCCTGGGATCATGACCTGAACTGAAGGCAGACGCTTAACCAACTGACAGGCCATTGTTTTAACATGACCAGTCCCATCCACGGCTTTAAGTGTAGCTCGTTCTAGATTGGATTTTGCTTCTTGATTATATTTTTCACTTGGGAAATTCAAAACAAGATCAGCAAAGGAATCTATGGAATCAGCATGTTTTGAAAACTATGTGGAATGAATAAAGAGTCATAACAAATTCACAATTGAGCTATAATTTATCCTCAATTGCTAGGGTCCTATCTTAATGATTCTTGCTGCTGTTTGTCCAAATAAAAGGATATTGATTTTAAGGCAATCACAACTGATATGTAGCTCATATTTCTAATAATTTTCTCAGCAATACTGTTTGATTTCTCGCCTGGAAGTAAAAGCAAATGTAAATGTGTTAAAACTGTATATTTTAGTAATAGTCTCTACATTTTCATTAATTAAACAAATTATAAGATGGGGGCTTAGTCAAGAGTCAAAATAAAAAATTTAAGATGTTAATATATAATATCCTTCTTATACTTTTTATTTCTTGGAGAAATGGTAAGGTGAAGAAATCATTGAGTCTCAAAGAAGAAAAAGATGTTATGATATTGAGACTGAACTCTAAAATAAAACAATACTGTGTCTCTACCAAGTAAACCAAAGCAGTGGGATTTATTTAACTGGCTAACTGAATTTTTAAACTCTGAATTTTCAGATGATCATCTCTACCAACTGGTTCCTTTGCTTCAGCTAGAGCACTATTTGTAGGCGTACATTATTTATAGTGAATAATTACCCCATATTCATTTTCCTAAGGTAAAGAGGGGGTATAATAAATTATGCTCAATGACTTCCCCAGAATAATATAAAAATCACCAAAATTATGGTCATAGACTTCATTTCTATGAAGCAAGTAAAAACAACTTTAAAAAATGACTAATTGAAATTAATACACCTTCTGAAGGAAAACTGAAACTAAGTGCGTAATTAAGCATATACAAAGAAAGAATATCTTATTTAAGAATTCTAATAGAACAGGGCACCTGGGTGGCTCAGATGGTTAAGCGTCTGCCTTCGGCTCAGGTCATGATCCCAGGTCTTGGGATTGAGCCCCATTTCAGGCTCCCAGCTCAGCAGGGAGTCTGCTTTTCCCTTTCCCTCTGCCTCTCGCCTTGCTTGTGCTCTCTCTCTCTCTTTCAAATGAATAAACAAATAAAATCTTTTTTAAAAAAGAATTCTAATAGAACAATTAAAGATACTGACTTTATTTTTTTTAATTTTTTAAAATTCAATTTAATTAACATATAGTGTATTATTAGTTTCAGAGGTAGAATTTAGTGATTCATCAGTTGCATATAACACCCAGTGCTCATTCCATCAAGCGCCTCCTTAATGCCCATCACCCAATTACCCCATCCCCCAACTCACCTCCCCTCCAGCAACCCTCAGTTTGTTTCCTATAGTTAAAAGTCTCTTATGGTTTGTCTGTCTCTCTGTTTTTGTCTTATTTTATTTCCATCCCTCCCCCTATGTTCATCTGTTTTGTTTCTTAAATTCCACATATGGGTGAAGTCATATGATATTTGTCTTTCTCTGACTTATTTCGCTTAGCATAATAATACACATCATTGCAAATGGCAAGATTTCATTCTTTTTGATGGCTAATATTCCTGTGTGTGCGTGTGTGTGTGTGTGTGTGTGTATACCACATCTTCTTTATCCATTCATTTGTCAATGGACATCTGGGCTCTTTCCATAGTTTGGGTATTGTGGACATTGCTGCTATAAATATTGGGGTGCAGGTGCCCCTTCGGATCACTATGTTCGTACTATGTTTGTATCTTTGGATAAATACCTAGTAGTGCAATTTCTGGGTTGTAAGGCAGCTCTATTTTTAACTTTTTGAGGAACCTCCGTACTGTTTTCCAGAGTGGCTGTACCAGCTTGCATTCCCACCAACAGTGTAGGAGGGCTCGCCTTTCTTCACAGCCGCACCAACACCTGTTATTTCCTGAGTTGTTAATTTTAGCCATTCTGACTGGTGTGAGGTGGTATCTCATTGTGGTTTTGATTTGTATTTCCCTGATGCTGACTTTAATAGCAATGGCAAACATATGTTTAAATATGCATTGCTTATTATTGTCAATAACCTACAGCATCACATTAGTACTGACAATTATAAATAACAGCAAGACAAGCATCTTGATGAATGCAAAATACATGGAAATATACTTCGCAGTTGTATAGTTCTTTCTGTTTATCACAGTGTCTCACATTTATTGTATTATTTTATTCCCAATTTTAAAACATGAATTATTTTATACATTACACATATTCACATAATTAAAAGTCTCTTTTCACTGAAGAAAACCAACCAAATATCTACAGACTCTTACACCAGTTTCTTTTAGGTAAGTTGTTTTTTAAATGTTACTCTGTTGTTGTTGTTGTTAAGTCCTAATTCACTGTATCTACTTTCCCTTGTTTTATTCTCTGGACTACTGCTACCTCAGGAAAATCTTTATCTTCATGATCAGGACTCTTTTATGTTTTCTTTCCTTTTCCCATTGAATAGGACCACTTGAAGTCTTCCTTGGTAACTATGGCATATTTGCCTGTGTATTAAAACACCATTCATCTTGTTTTGCCACAGGATGGATTATACTACTCAGGCTATTTTCTTTATTTCCCTAATTTGTACATTTCATTCAGAACATAACAATGGAGCAGAGATAATAAAGATTTAGTGAGGATTCAAGTTTATAATTGTATTTATATAATAAAGGCTAGATTTTAAGACACCAGAAATACCGTATTCCATATTTTCATGTTTTTATTACAACTGCTCCTTGGTTGAAACACCTATAAATGCATAACAGTATGTACTTAATAACTATTTGTTAGCATAGAAATATCCTTAAGATATTCTCTGCTGAACCGTCTTTAAAATGTATCACCTGTCTACATGAAATTAGAGACTGACCAAGATAACTTATTCTTATGCTTCTTTGTTTAACTTTTTCAAACTCTGCCTAAACAGAGGTCTATTTGTCTTTGTGATGTGTTCCTTGGGACAGTGGTATCTAGTGCCTTCATCCCCCCCCCATTATTGGTTTTATAAAATCTGAGAACATCTGTGTTGAGTCCATTGGTTTATCACTGTTCAAGTCATCAGTACAGCAGTACTTGTTGCTCAAGATTTGTACATTTTCTATTTACATGTTCATTGTTAAGTTGTACTCAGAAACCAGATCTACTACTTTGCTCTTGAAGTCATCTTGCGTGGGAATTATCCGCTTGTGCATTTCCATAGAAATGATTTATGGCAAGCGATCCCCTTGGATCTTCCAGAGCCTTCGCTTCCACCACTGTCCATGGTACCACTTGCATGTCTCACGCTGGCTGTCAGGTCAATAATGAGGAATTGTGTGATTGACCATGAAATGAAACAACCCCGGTGTCATTTTTACTTGTTTTATCTTTTGAAACTGGACTCTGAATGAGTTACTAAACATATGTGGGTTATTAGCTCTACTGTGAAAAGTTGTGTTGCTGACCCCTTTCACATTGTATTTTCTTAACAAGTGGTGAGAATAGGCTAGAGGGGTGGATTTTAAAAGATGGTAATAGTTGCAAGGGTAGTCATCACAGTATTATAAATTTCTTTAATGTCTTTATATGCTCCAGTCACAGATGATATTTGAACTTAATCCAGTGCCATTTCCATCTTGTTCAAATGAGAAAATGGCTCTCATGGGAATTCTTTTGACTGTGTCCACCTGCCACAGGGTATTAGCAGATTAGAGCAAATGTTGGGAGGTGTCTCATGTCATCTAAGTGAACAATAGCACATTTCCATCTTCAAGGATATTTGAAGGTTGACTTTTGAAGAGTGTTTTGTGAACATGAAAATAGCCACCTACTTGTATAGAAGTAGACAGATACTTGATTGAAAGGAGGATCTTCCAACCACATAGGCACAAATAAGAAAAAAGGCCAATGTGGCAGACCGGTTCTCTTTGTGTCGGCTCTTCCTGTGTGCTGAGGGCTTCGCTCCCCCTAGACATCTCCCACTCGGAGGGGCCCTGTCTTAGAGATGCCCAGGATCACACTGGAGCTGTGAACAGTGGTCAGCAATCCTGTCCCACTGTTAGCACAGGAGAAAACCCCAAAGGGGATGTGGTGAGAGAAGTGTTTTTTCTTTCCAGAGTGTTGCATTCCATAAAGGATTTCTTGATGCTGGTCCTGTACTGAAAGAGAACAACATAATAGTGGTTAAACCATCTTACTGGATAATATTCCTGGATTTTTTTCATGTCCCCACTGCATGGTAGGGGTCTGCAGGAATCATGCAATGGGACTTTATTTCCTTTTCTATAAAATGGAAAGAGTAATGGGTGCCTCATTCTTATGTAATAGGATGTTTTATACACACTTAAGAAATGTTCATTAAAGAAATAAACCCTATGGGCAGACAGTTTTTAAGATCCAGTAAATATCTTATTTTTAACATCCACAGTATTAAACAAAAGAAAATGCTTTTTCTTTTTACTCCTTGAAGAAGACAATGATATTTTTAAAAAGTTGATATACCATGGCAAGTGGCAGAAGACATTCAGAACAGTGGTCTGTGAGGATTAGTATTGCAGTAAAGAGTAAATGGATAATTCAAAGAGTGACCAGTTTGGGTTGCCAAGGAGTAATGTGGGAAATAGAAGAACTAACATTAGAGGCATGTGGCTAATTCCATATGCCTCTGGAAACAGGAAACTGCACTGGGCTTCAGTTATTGAAGAAGAAATTATTATTATTATTATTTTTTTAAACTTAGTGGCGTTTGACTTTTCTTTTCTTTTCTTTTTTTTCTTTTTTTTTTAAGATTTTATTTATTTATTTGATACAGAGAGTGAGAGAGCACAAGCAGGGGGAACAGTAGAGGGAGAGGGAGAAGCAGGCTCCCCACCAAGCAGGGAGCCCGATGCGGGGCTCGATCCCAGGACCCTGGGATCATGACCTGAGCCGAAGGCAGACGCTTAACCATCTGAGCCACCCAGGCGCCCCGAAGAAGAAATTATTTTTAACAGTGTGTCATGCCTCATTTTATAGTTCATTAAAAAAAAAAAAAAAAAAAGCTCAAGCTTAAAACTGGTAAAGCCTGAGGAATAAAATCTCCATCTGAATAAGCCTTCAAACAGATACAGAAACAAGGGGCTTCGGTGACCAGAGTCCTGCCTTCTCACTGTGGAGAGTTTTGCAGAGGTCCGGAGGAGGAGATGTGACCATGCTTCAGCTAGACGCGGGTGCAGCCGCCCTTGTGCAGAGAAAGAACCGTGTCCGGACTTAGCCGAGCCGGCAGTGGTTTGTCGTACCCCGTGGCGACTGCCAGTCGTTTGCAGGCTTTTGTCTATGCTTTGTGTACTACTTGACTCAGCTTGAGGCAAAGGAATCAGCAGCCCAAGCTGGAGTCTACCTTTCCGCAGAGAGTGTAACGTTTGATGTTTCTGAAACGTTTTTGCAACACATAACCCCTACCCCGAGCTCCTGCTGCCTTACAGGCTCTTCTCACTTGAAAGTACAAGACTCTAAAACGGTACCTTCCACACACTATACCTCCATTTAGGAGGCAAGCAGACCGTGCTTTCTGACAGCTGGCTGTCCATCTGCTGTTTGATGTGTGGCAGAAAAGCACGGTGGGGTAACAAGGGAGATGGATGTTTCTCTAGGTGACGACCTGGCGTTCCAGAGAGCACACTCCCCTGGGCTCCCTGCCCTTCTGCCCTGAACGCTGCCTCCCCCACAGGACCGCAAGCTCTGTCTCCTTGGGGTAGTGCTGCTGAGCTCTCTCTACGTACCCACCTGGCTTTTCACTGAGTCACGCTATCCTGTTCACAGCAAACCTTTCTACCACTTTGTTACGCTGCTATGGACATGAATGCATTGGTAAGGGTTTGCAACAACTTCCATTCTTTTCCCGTTTTGATTCATGCCTGAAATCTCCATTACTTTTATTTGTTCTCTGTTCTACAAAACTAGGAGGAACATTTAGGTTGGACAAAAAGCCATCACCCTGCAAACCACGTCAGACCAAAGACAAGTTTTTTAAACTTTGAAAAGAAATTTTTTTAAACTTTGATAATCTTCAGTTTGCTATGTTTGAAGTTTATGAACAGTTCAAATATCTGCATACACATTCCTCTATTTATGCAGACCCAGCTTAAGAATTATTTGGACAGTTAAATTCTGAAACAATTACATTTTCAAAAATTATACCTGGAATCTACAGAAATGTTTTGCACTTTTGACAGATAAATGCTTTACAAGTAATAAAATGTGAAAGAAGCATGAATTGTTTAAATGTCAGAATTGTCTGAATTTCCTTAGAAATAGATAAAAGGACTGTTTCTAAAACAACATAAACACCACACTTAGAAAAGTCAATCATTGTATACACTTTAAAACCTGGAAAATAATTAAAATTTTATTCTGTCTTAGTGTTCTCTCAAGCATTACTTGGAACTGACTAAAGAGAAGTACCCAGAGACTGTCACTTGAAAAGGAGCAACTCTCCTGAGCTGTGATTATTAGGAAATCCACTCCACTAGGAAGGAGAGAAGCATCCCACCAGCATCTTACTGGTTTAGAGCCCCTCTTCAGGATTGAGGAGCATTTTGCTGTAAAGATGACAGCGACCTGTTCTCTCCCCATCCAATGTCGTTTCCTCTGTTTCAATTCCTCCTCACCCTCTTTGTCCATTGGCAGTGAGAAGGAAGCCACCGTGATGAGCTGTGGCCTGGCATCTAGTCTCAGGAATCCTTTAGCTCACAAGGTGGGAGAAAACAGCCCAGGGATGGCCAACGTCAGCCAGGCCTGCTCTGGGCCTTGTTCCCACCTCCTATGTTGAAAAACCAAGTGTTTCTGTCCTCTGTGAGGAGACAGAAGAAAACAATGGACTGAATTTTCTTGCCGGTTTTGAGGCCAAATTGGCTAGATGTGGAGTATAACAAAAATAGAAATCTTTGCTGTGAAATTTATGGTTTCAAATCAGTGAATCAAGGAGTACTTCTGAGTGTCAGTACATAGCTGTTTGTCTTATCTAAAATGGAAGGGGAGATCTCCTGTTTTAAGAAGCACAATTTTAAGGGGCCTAATGATGGATCTATATCTGCAAGTAGCCTAAAAGGTAGCGCCATACTGTCTTGAAGGCTAACTAAAAGGTAAATCAAGAAGAGGCAAAAAAGAAAAAGATGTTAACACAATGTAACAACAAAATTTGTTTAAAGAAATGTATAATCAGTGTTCCAATGTGCACCTGTTATGCAGTTTCAAGCACAATGAAAAGATAGAAAGAAAAAGCAGAAAAAAAGAAACAGTTTAGTGAAAGGGGAAAAACGTTTCAAAATACTTAAGCTTGGTTTTAGATATTATATTTTTTATCTAAAATATAATGGTTTAATATACTTTCAGATTTTAATTTTTTTCTGAGGAAGCTATCCTGCAGAAAATGTTGCTCACTCCCCACTAGACAAAGGACAGAAGGGGAGAGAATGAACAGCAGGTAGCAGCAAGATTAAATGAAAGAGAGTGTGACCAGAAGTGACAAGGCCCAGGACAGTCTCTCTCTCCCCCTCCCTGAAGCTGAGGTAGGACTCTGGTCCAATTTCCCAGAAGCAGGCATATGCCATAAAGCATCAAGGAGTTTTACAGTTTGTACTGAATTTCATGCAATATGGAGGATGGGAGTGACCTTGTAAGACCACAGAATTAGTCAGTGAATGCCTTGTTTCCATCTTTCTATTTCGCCATCAACTGTCAGGTGTTGAAACTCCTTTCCCCTCATGGCCTTTTTACCTTTTGGTTTTCAGCAGTTTGATTATGTCTGGGCATGGTTTTCTTGAAATTTATCCTGTTTGCATTCATTGAAATCTGTAAATCTTTGTCTTTCACCAACTTTGGGAACTTTTCAGCCATTATATTTTCAAATACTTTTTCTGCACCAATCACTTTCTCCTTTCCTTCAAGGACTCCGATAACAGGATTGTTAGACCTTCAATATTGTCTCTCAGGTCCCCGAAGCTCTATTTTGTTTTGTTTTGTTTTCGCTCTTCCAAGTGGATCCTTTATATTGATCCACCTTCAGGTATATTGACTCCCTACTCTGCCATCTCTATTCTGCTACAGAGCTCATCCAGTTAATTTTTTTCTTTCAGATATTATAATTTTCAGTTCCAAGATTTCCATTTGGTACTTTTTTTATGCTTTCTATTTCTCTGCTGAAAACATTTCTTTCCATTCATGATTTCAGTAATACTTACCTTTATCTCATAGAGATTCATTATAAAAGTTGCTTTAAAGTCTTTGTATTATAATTCCAACATCTGGATGATTTTGGAGATGCATCAGCTGATTGTCTTTCTCTTGAGAGTTGGTCAGAGTTCAAGGTTCTTTGTAAGTCAAGTAATTCGGGATTGTATCCTAGACATTTAAAATACTACGTTGTGATTCTCTGGGTCCTTTTAAAATGTTGAGAGAATATTGATTTTATTTTTTCAGCAGGTTATCAGCCTGCATAGTTTTAGATCACAAGTTTGATCTCACCTTCTGTGGACAGTGGTTCCAATATCAGTTCGGTTCTCAAAGCCTTCACTGCGTTTGGAGGAGAGCCTACGACTTGGGTCAGCTCACTCACAGAATTGGGTTCATTCTTCAGATCTCTCCTCTCTGAGATTTTCTTCATACTCTTTAGTTCCCATGGGTCTTTTTCTCAGGCTCCTCTGGGTATAAGGATGGTTTTCTTTAAGAGTTTTAGCCTCCTGTGCTAAAGGAGATCACAGGTGTACACACTGACCCCCCATCAGGGTGAAGTAGTGAGAAAAAAAAAAAAGGAAGAAAAATAACGGGGCTTTCTCCACACCCTTTACATAACAGGAGCCCCTTTCCTGCAATGACAGTGCAGATCTACGACTGGCCTCAGGTTAGGGCTGGGAGAGGAAATAGAAAATAGAAAAACGAGACTCCTCCTTTGCTCTTCAGCTTACAGGGATTCCTCTTCCCAGTCCTCTGGTCAGAAAGTGAGCATTTCACTGATTTGAACCCCCCTCCAGTAAAAGCTAAGAGATTAAGAGGCAAAAAAAGACAAAAACAAAAACAAACAAACAAAAAACAAAAGGCCAACCCCCCCACAAAAATCCCAGCGGAAAAACTGCCACCAGTTTCTAGTACCAGCTAGATTGCTTTCAGCTTCAAGAAACAGAAATCACCAACTCAGTGACTTAAACAGTAACAAAAATATTTTCTCACATAATATAAAATCCACGGGAAGATGGGAGGGTTAGTTGACTACAGCTCTTTTTTTTAAATTTTATTTTATTATGTTATGTTAGTCACCATTCATTATATCATTAGTTTTTGATGTAGTATTCCATGATTCATTGTTTGCATATAACACCCAGTGCTCCATGCAGAACGTACCCTCTTTAATACCCATCACCAGGCTAACCCATCCTCCCCACCCCAGAACTCTGTTTGTTTCTCAGAGTCCATAATCTCTCGTGGTTCGTCTCCCCCTCCGATTCCCCCCCCTTCATTTTTCCCTTCCTACTATCTTCTTCTTCTTCTTCTTTTTTTTTTTTTTTAACATATAATGTATTATTTGTTTCAGGGGTACAGGTCTGTGATTCATCAGTCTTACACAATTCACAGCGCTCACCATAGCACATACCCTCCCCAATGTCTATCACCTAGTCACCCCATCCCTCCCACCCCCCACCACTCCAGCAACCCTGTTTGTTTCCTGAGATTATGAATTCCTCATATCAGTGAGATCATATGATACATGTCTTTCTCTGATTGACTTATTTCGCTCAGCATAATACCCTCCAGTTCCATCCACATTGTTGCAAATGGCAAGATTTCGTTTTTGTTTTTGTTTTTGTTTTGATGGCTGCATAATATTCCATTGTATATATATATACACCACATCTTCTTTATCCATTCATTCTAC
Organism: Mirounga leonina; assembly: GCF_011800145.1. Taxonomy (NCBI): domain Eukaryota; kingdom Metazoa; phylum Chordata; class Mammalia; order Carnivora; family Phocidae; genus Mirounga; species Mirounga leonina. Next base: position 41,489,391 of record NW_023270825.1, read on the forward strand.
AGCTCAATCTTATCACTTGCCATTCTTACGTTTGCCTTTGGCTTCAGGCATAGTTCGTTCAGGGTTGCACAATGGCTGCAGCAGTTCCAGACATCACGTCTAGACACAACAACATCTAGAGGCTGAAAATAGGCCATCCTTTTCTTTGAATTAGTATTTGATTTGACTGTAAATGACAGAAAACCCAGAATAACAGTGGCTCAGGTGTGGCTTCTTTTTTTGTTCTTCCATACATGGTCTCCATTCCCAAGGTCATCCACTGTCCCGAGTGGTTATTTTACCTCCAGCTATCACATCCACCTCTCACCTAGCAGAATAAAGGAAATAAGAAAGAGCAGGTAAAGGGCACATGTCAGTTGTCTAATAAGAAAGATTCTCAGGAATTGCCACATCACACTTCTGCCTTTACCTATTGGTGAGAACTTATTAGGCCACAATGGGCTGCAAAAGATGGTCAGGAATGTATTCTTTAATCTGGATGTCCATGTGCCCAGCTAGACTTTCTACCACTATAGACTAACTGAAGCATGTACAGTGAGCAACAAGAAGCAGTCCCTGCCACATTCTGGTACCTTTCAGCCACCTTCGTCAGAAACCACCAGCAGACTTCCCCTTGTCTCTTCTTTTTTCCCTTATGTCTCATTAGCCAGAGAAGCATTGCATGCCCATGCCTGGACCAATCCTGGTGAAGGAATGGTACCATCACAATTAGCTTCTATCAATCAAGACTCACCATCTATATTTGGGGCTGGGGTTATGCTCTCCTGACAGACATGCCTTCCAGAAAGACAGTGGATACCTGAGAGAAGTCAGAACTCATAAGAGGGACAAAGGAGCATAGGAAAAGGAGGGGCTCAGAATGGATGTGGTAGGCAAGGTCACCTGCACACCCTTCTGTATGGAATACAACAATGTCCACATCTCTGATTTTAAGTGCAATTGAAATATCTGTGGTGGTTCTTGTTACAGTTTCATCTCTTCACAGTTCCCAAAATAAATAATGGATTTATCATGAATTTGTGTGGAGGGGGTAAGAGAAGGGGAGAGGAATAAAGTCTAATCAAACCAAGTTACTGCCAGCAGGTCCCCCATTATGCATTCTCTCCTTCTATTTGAGTCCATTTGAGGGGCGCCTGGGTGGCTCAGTCGTTAAGCATCTGCCTTCGACTCAGGTCATGATCCCAGCGTCCTGGGATCAAGTCCCGCATCGAGCTCTCTGCTCAGCGGGGAGCCTGCTTCTCCTTCTCCTCCCTGCTCCTGCTCTCTCTCGCTATGTCTGTCTCTCTCTCTCAAATAAATAAAATCTTAAAAAAAAAAGAGTTCATTTGAATTAAGTTCTGAATACCGAAATTACTTGCATTCAGAAATCAGGATTAGACAAGCTTCCCAGGAAAAATATAACTGTTCCTTACTTAGAGTGAATGAGGAGGATCCCTGAAGAGTATAAAACAGAGAAAAGAGGTTGGCATTTAAAATTTAGGTCATTTTGATTAGCCACATGCACTTTTTTTTTTTGCCACACATGAACTTTTTTTGGGGAGGAAGGAGTCAACATATGAAAAAAGGTGAAAAAAAAAAAGGATGGAAGACAATGGCAATGAATGAAAGTAGGTGAGAAACAATAAGAGGGCACAGATGTGAGAGGGAGGGAAGGGGCTGTGTGCTTTTGTCACTATTTTGTTGCTATGGCAATGAGGCAAAATTGGGCTGATGCTGCTCTATTGGTTTTGTTTTGAATGAAGGACCAAATATGTGCAAGCAGAGTGACAAATAAAGTCTTTGGTAAACCAAGAGACAGTCTAACTGTATTTCCTCTAAAAATTCAATATAAGAACTCCTACATTCTTTTGAAATAATAAAACCTAAAGAGGACTGTAGACTTATACAATAATATTGAAGTTTCTTCTTAGGAATTAATAGTGAATGAAAGCTTCTCAATTATAAAATATATGTTCACCATAGAAAAAAATTAAATACACAAAAGAACAAAGCAGATTATAAAAAAAGACACCTGAACTTGTCTGTTAATGTTTCCATGTCTAGTTCTTCAGTCTTTTCATTTATATGCTTTTGCCAATTGGGATCACGTTTTATTATTGGCTGTTGAATGTTTAAGTTAATTCCAGTTCTTCACTGTCTTAGTCAGCTTGGGCTGCTATAACAAATTACCATAGACAGGATAGCTTAAACAACAAATATTTATTATTTCTCACCATTCCGGAGGTTGGAAAGTCCCAGGTCAAAATGTCGGCAGACACAGTGTCTGGTGGGAGCCTTCTCCCCTCTCATAAGGGCTGCATCCTAATGACCTAATCATCTCCCAAAGCCCCCATTTCCAAGTACCATTATACTGTGTGTGGATTAGGGCTTCAACATTTGAATTTTGGAAAGACAAACATTCAGTCTGATTACAAATAAGACTGTACACACTGTTACATACAAGATTTCAAGGAAGACATTTTACATACTTTTTTTGCATCTCAGTAAAGTACCTAGAGCTATTCTTGACACATTTTAGCCATTGAACAGATAGGAATTCCTGTTTTCATTGATCACCACACATTGATTTAGTGTGATCTAAAATTATCTGTTGACTTATCAATTGGGGTTCCTTTCAACTATCATAGAAGGTATCCTGCTGGGGTCCTGTCCAAGGCTGGAGGGTTAGCAAGCCTTCTGCCAGAGGGTCCCACAAGATGGCCTTTACTTTCCTATGGCTTTCAAAGCTGAGTTTTGTACAACCTACATCAACCTATGCAGTCAGGATTTGGAGATGCCAACTCACATAACTAAACTCAGAACAGAGATGGCCAAATTAATACAAAATTTCTAATTTTCTATGAGAAATATAACTGCAAGAAAGATGGTGCATTTTCTTTTTCTTTCTTTCTTTTTTTTTTTTAAAGATTTTATTTATTTATTTGAGAGAGAGAATGAGAGAGAGCACATGAGAGGGGGGAGGGTCAGAGGGAGAAGCAGACTCCCCGCCGAGCAGGGAGCCCAATGCAGGACTCGATCCAGGGACTCCAGGATCATGACCTGAGCCGAAGGCAGTAGCTCAACCAACTGAGCCACCCAGGCGCCCAAGATGGTGCATTTTCATCTGCAAAACTAGTACATTCTCTTCTTATAGTCAAACAACTACTAACAAGAAACTCAGAGGTCACTAACACACAGAATCAGGTAAAATGTTAGTGTATATGGAGCCTTGTTATTCAGAGAGGTCACTCTCTTTCCTAAACAGTTCGTACACTCTATCTCCAGTTCTGGTACCATATAATTCACTATCCTTTTCTAAACACAATTCCAGATCACCTTGATTGGAACTGTGGGGGTTCCTAATTGTGGGGATGTAAGTCACGTATTTACAGACACTGCTTTGGTTTACTTCCTTAGATGGCTGTTCATGTTCATTTTATATAGATAGGACTAGTTTAATTCCTGTGGTAACTGGGTAACTTCTTCATCACCATATTCTTTAGTGGTCCCTGTTGGTTGGGCATTTTGGCAGAGAGAATTGAAAGGTTTCAGTCTATTTATTAAAATGCTTACAGAATAAAAATTTAAAGGTTATGGATGTATGTTGAAAATATCATTTGCTTGACAAATATTTATTAAATGGTTAATGAGAAAAAAGAAGTGGACTGGGGAACATTCGTTGTAACATTCGCTGCTTTGCACAGCACTCTTCTACCCTTTGGGAAATAATCCTTCCAAGTAAATGGTCCCAGTCGAGGCTGCCAATCAAGGCAACCTACCCTCTTGGCCATTGGGTATACTATCCAAACCAATCAGAATCCTTCCACAAGATTTTCCAGTACTTGGGCAAGTGGATGGTAGAAGCAAGAAGACAGTTCCTCTCCAGGCAATGAACTGTGAGAATACACTATCCTGGACAATGCTCCATATGACTCCCAAATCGGTATCTCTGGCCGTAATCTCTCCTTTATCCTCTAGAACCTTTATAGACCTCTCTATCCGAATGTCTCATCAACCAATGGCCCAGACGGAATTGCTCCTTTCCCCCAGCCCAAACTGATCATCCTGCATTGCTGACAGTGCACCAGCCATCCAAGCCAGAAGTCTGGAAGTCATCCTCAACATCTCCCTCTCTCTCACCCTCAAACACAATTAGTCACTCAACTCTGTTAATTCTCCTTTATAAATATTTGCAAATTTCTTCTATTTCCACTGCTGTGGCCTTGGTACAATTCTTTATCACAAGCTCTTAACTGGTCTTCTTGCCACCAGCCTTAAAAACCTCCAATCTGTTCCATTCTGTTCCCACGCTCAGCCTCACCCTGGGTAGAATGAGCTCTTTCCTTCAGCACTTTAGGGCACGCTCCTGCTCCCACTGCAGCCCCTTCTCTGGACACACCCCTGCCCCCCAGCCACACTGAGTAGCCTGCAGTTGCCTAAATTGTGTTCTCTCCCTGCTCTAGGCTGCTCACTTTGCTTAAAACACCACCCCCCTTTTCTTTAATGGCTAACTTCTGTTTATGGTTTAAGGTGGGAATTGGGCGTTGCTGCTCCACGCATTCTTTGGTGATAGTTTTCACCTGTGCCCGCCTGGCTGGGCTCCTCCAGACATGCCCTCACACCGCACCATGGTTTATGCTAGCAGACGACTCACTGCCCTATGCTGTGAAAACACATCTACTTGTCTTTTTTCCCTCCTAAGCTGCAAGTTCCTTGAGGAAAGAGATTGGGTCTTGTTCAAATTTGTATTCCATTCCCTGGTTTGCAGTCTGACACATAGTAGACCCTTAATAAACACCTACTGAAGAATAAATAAATGAATGGGTGAATCCAGGGAAGATGTGCCATTAACTTTAGTTTTTTGATTCTGTGAACCCATTCTCTTCTTGAACAATGATGATTCTATGAGGCACTGCTAGATCGTCTTGTTTGGATACTATATCCTCATGAAAATTTCTTTTGCTATCAAAGCTGGAAAATAGATGTGTTTATTTTTACAGATGGAGAAAGTAAGGCACAGAGAGGTTACATGACACTCAAGGGCACACAGCAGAGCCAGGCTGGGTTAGGATCCTGGTCTCCTCTGTCCTGATTTTTTTCCCCACTACTAAGCTGCTTCCTACAGGCACCTGTAATTTCAAATACTTTTGATCTTGTTTCTTTGAGGAATGTGTTGAGTGGTTCTGGCCTCAGGAAATGAACACTCTCACCTTGCAGACAACTCCCAATAGACATTTAACTCCTTTCTGAAATGATTTTACTCCATATTTTAGGCAGGAGGGTTAAACAGAGCACCTTCCAGTTCAGCTGGCCCTGTGCTCCTCCACACACTTCAAAAATTCCGGGGAAGGAAAAGTCACTTTCTCCTCTCATCTGGCTGGGAACATGAACATGGTCTCTGAGCTAGGATCCATTTGGTTGGGTAATACACCTCCCTGGTAGGTTTTTTATAAAAACCATCCACAGGTTAGTCACGAAACTAAAGCATTTGGTGCTGGAGGTGGTGGGGTGGGTGTTCAGAAAATAAAATGCAAAGCTGAGAGCTGTTTCCATGATCATTTTTCATAATAGTTTTGGCTTCTCTTCAAGCCAAACCTGGTTTTAGTGCCTGCTTCTATTTCCTTTTCTCCCCTAGTCACTCTATGTATCCACCCCCATCTGTTAAAATGATGTCTCCTGATTTGTCTTCAGTTTATGTCTCTGATTACTGTACTTATTGCTTATGGCATTTAAACATGTTTAACAAGTCAGCTTGACTGAGGTGTCCTTTAGTTATATAACATAACCCAGTTTAAATATTTGATTTATTTGAATTGTTGAATTCAAAAGACTTGTATATTGTACATTAATTTAATTTAATTTAATTTTTTTAAGATTTTATTTATTTGAGAGAGAGAATGAGGGAGAGAGCATGAGAGGGGGGAGGGCCAGAGGGAGAAGCAGACTCCCTGCCAAGCAGGAGCCCAATGCGGGACTCAATCCTGGGACTCCAGGATCATGACCTGAGCCGAAGGCAGTCGCTTAACCAACTGAGCCACCCAGGCGCCCCGTACATTAATTTTAAAAAGAGGATGTCTTATAGATGGCTAGTCTGCTTGTTAAATGATTGCTTTTATTATTTCTCAAGAGTTTTCATATTTTTTGTGATCATTAAAGATGTTTACTTACCCAAAGAATAACAGAAAAAAAAAAAGCCATAAAACCGAACCCTAAGGGGCAAACTGATGCTGAAGCTTTGCCATCTTACCAAGGTTTCTCTAGGGTCCATTCTGAACCACAGATTTCACAGTGTGTATATATATATATATATATATATATATGCTGTGTGTATATATGTATTCATATACAGATGTATTAAATATAGCCACCATGCATGCTTGTTGGAGTATTAGGTCAAAGCACCCTAAGAAACATTCTCTACTAAGGACAGGAATAATTTTGAGCACTGTGGGGAAATTCCAAGGAAGCCTAATTAAAATCATTGCATGAACAGATATTGCTTTTTCATATCAAGTATTTATCACAGAATTTGACCTTTCTTTAAAAAAAGAGGCACTCTAAATGTTTACTAATAAAATCTTCAGAATCCATTTCTTGCTCACCTGTAGTTGAGAAATAATAAAAATTTAAGGTGATATGCCTAAGGTTTGTGATTACACAATAGAGAAGAAATGATTCTGGGACTGATGATGCCCTTGAATTCCATGGCAGCCCCACCTGCCAGGTGGAGGTCTGAGCATCTTCACAGATTCCTTTCCCCCTGCCCTCAGCAGCCTCCGAGAATGCCTGTCCAGGCAGCCTCAAGCTTCCAGTAGGGGGTGCTGTTGTCTAATATAAGGCCTATTGTTCTCAATACAATTTGGTTATCCCTCAGATGATTTCTAACCTTTGCCCTTTCCCAGGATTTAATCTGTTTAAATTGATGTGGGTTATTTGCTCTTGAGTTTAATGTGAATTTAATCTTATGTTACTGTCTAATACATTACAGTGCTATTTTGGTTGCTGCCGCTATACTGATTAGCATGAATTTTCCCCCCGAATGTGTTCTGAATATCAGTAAGCCTGTTCAGGAGAATGAATGATAATTTTGTTTTAAAAACAGTGAAATATTTGATCACTTTATAAAAATGCATGCAAATGAATTTTGAAGTGATCAGTTCTGGAATCAGATGAAGACTTTAAGAGGAATTGAAATACTGGCCTTACTATACAAGTTCTGCCTTTAGAATTTTATTTTTCTACTGGTAGAGATGCATTATATTTGCATTTTTGAGGCTGAGTAATTTTAATTCCATTTTTATTGTACAAACCCAAGAGGAACATTTACTTTGTTTTCATTGATTAGTTATACAATTACTCTTTTCAGATACTACAAGAACCATGAACCATAATATTATATTCCTTGCTAATACATTTGGCAAAAGTATTTACATCAAAACACAATACATAAATGTAATGACTTTCTCAAATGAGTACATTGTTGCCAATCACCTTTATTTTAATACAAGTAAAATTCATTAAATTTTTCTCAATTAGGAAAGTGACTTTTCCAAATGAACTAGTGAAGAAAAAACATTGCTTGTTTTATCCTAACCCAGCTGATTGGCCTTTTATTACCAAATGCCTATTTAAGGAGGAGAAAAAAAAAAAAAGGTTTTAATTTTAATACACTGGATGCAATGCTGACTTCTAGGAGATTAGGTATGCTTCTGATACACTTAGTTTCTTTTTGGTTAGTTTCAAAGTAAAAGTTAGATTCAAAAACAAAAGCCTTTCAAGCAAAGATTCTACCTTTGAGACTCTCTCATGTTGAAAGAAGGAACTTGAAGGCCCAAATGAACAAATCCTTTGAATTGCAAAACTTAATTTAAACAAAAGAATATTGTATTTGTCCCCTTTCACTAAAATGCTTAAACCTCCCCATAAGTCTAATGACCAGATTAAGTCATTTGACACAGACATTTGAGTTGAGCCTTGTATCTGTAAGTGCAAATGTAGCTTTTTGGAAAAAGAATACAATTAACTTTGAATTCACATTTATATAGTATAGATTTCAGATTAATTTAACTGTCTCTTTCTAAAGTAATTTTTTAATTCTAGTATTGGTTATTCATTTTATGTATCTAGTGAAAACATCTTTTTTTTTCTTAAGTAAAGAAAAATGACACTAGTTATGCACTCACTGAATGACTCAGAGTATGGGATTTATAAAATCTGTTAGATATTCCTAATAAAAATGCAAAGACTAAGAAGTTAACTATCATATGTATTTATGGGGTTCCTGCTCTTAAAATACTTAATATCACTGAATCTAATTCTTAGAATATCTGTTAAGCATTCTTCAGATGGATTGTAAAATGTTAGTCAAATAATATTTCTAAGGGTATAAGGTTAAGACTGAAAATTCCAATTTCTAATACTGTTCTTCTAGGATAAGAGACAACTAATATAGTCTCTGTCTTGTAAGAAGCTAGAGTAAGGTGTTAAAATAAAGTCTACATTAATCCTGAAGAAACTTACCAAAATCTTTCTCTTTCCCTGATATTCCCAATAGCTCTTAAGTTGACGGAGGGGTGAAGTCCTAAAAGAAAAAGAATCACAGCATTAAATTAGGGGTATATGATATTCTCTAATAAAAGGAACAGGCTCCTTGGGGAAATGGCTGATTATAGGGCTGACGGAGAAATATTCAAGATGAATTCAGGGGATCCTGTAATGCCAGAGAGTAGGGAAGTACTCAAAACACAAACAGGAAATGAGGCATAACCAAGGAAAACAGGAGCCAACCTAGAAGAGCTACCAATGGACAAACCTGGAAAAATTTAGGCAACAAAATAAATAAGGCAGTATTAGATTATAATCCAAAGTATAGAATATATACACAATTGAACAAACACAAATAAAAAAGGGAGAGGGGAGTATTTCCAAATGATTTATATAGATACTCACCACCCATCTTCATTCTTCATCCCTTTGCATGTGGGCTAAGCTTAGTGATTTGCTTCTGAAGAATAGAGTATGGGAAGGAGAAATAATAGCTTTACATGGATAAATGTGGCAAATGCTATCTGGGCCAGTTCATCATGGTTAACGTCATCAGTCATGTCACACTGATGGCATGTATCCCACATACGATGTGACAAAAAATGACATTTCACCTCCCTGGTCTTCCTCCCAAATACCCATAATCCCCAGTCTAACCATGATAATAAACATCAGAAACCCATATTTAGGGACATTCTACAAAATATTTTATTAACTCTCTTCAAATTAGCCAAAGTCATCAAAAACAAGAAAAGTCTGAGAAATTGTCACAGAGCAGAGGAGGCTAAAGAGACATGTATGTAATGTGATATCCTGGAATATGATCCCAGAACAGGGAAAAATTAATGAAACAATAACTATGGAGTTTACTTAATAGTAAAGTACTGATGTTGATTCCCTGGTCATGACAAATGAATCACTATATGATGTTAACAATAGGGGACACTGAATGAGGTGTTATCAGAGAACTCTCTACTATTTTTGCAACTTTTCCATAAGTTAAAAGTATTCTAAAATTAAAACATTATTTTAAAAAAAACAAAAGGTATTTAAGATCCTACTTCTGTTACATAGGTCTTGATAGGTTTGGGGGAAGTTGGGAGTGGGAAAACAGGAAAATGTGACACAAGGACTAATCCTTCCTTTAATAAACAGCATGTTTTAAATTATACAGTAAAACCAACTTTTTTTAAAGAAAAATCACAAATAATATGTGAAAAATGCTCCCATCCCACACCCACACCCCAACTTTTTCATCCTTCTGGATATTAGTGATCGTAATGCAAATTGGGTTTGAAGAAGTCTTATGTTTTGTATTACGCTAATGGTTAACATGGTGGATGTGCCTGAGTGTGTGAAGCACAGGTTAGAACTGGGATTCTGACATAACCTAGAGGGCACTGGCATCTGATTGCTTTTATTCTGAGGACTCTATTTGCCTCTTGAATGTGTGGGATCCCAACTCTATTGGACTCCAAGTTTTTAAAATTGTCTACCCTACCTTTTTGGGGGAGTCTCTTCCAGTAGTTACATGAAAAAGGATACATAAAAAACAAATTTTGGGAAACTTGAATCTCTGAAAATGTCTCATTTAAGTGACTTTATTTATTTATTTATTTATTTATTTGAGAGAGAGAGAGAACACAAGTGAGGGGGAGGGGCAGAGGGAGAGGGAGAAGCAGAGCTCCCCACTGAGCAGGGAGCCTGACTTGGGGCTCCATCCCGGGACACTGAGATCATGACCTGAGCTGAAGGCAGATGCTTAACTGAGCCACCCAGGCGCCCCTCATTTAAGTGATATTTTGACTGAGCTTAGAATGACAGAATGGAAATTATTTTCCCTCAGAATTTTGTAGGAAATATTCCATTTTCTTCTAGCTTCTTGTGGTCTCTAGAGAAGTCTTATCTGCTTCTCTGGAAGAAATCTTGATTGTTTATATTTAATCTGTTTTCTTTCTTTGGAAACACTGTGAATCTTCTAATTGTATTCTGAGTTCTGAAGTCTCATATTTAGGAACCTATTATAAGTCTATTTTTTATTAATTTACGGACATTTTCTTTCTTTTTTTTTAAGATTTTATTTATTTAATTCAGAGAGAGAGAGAGAGAGCACACAAGTGGTGGGGAGGGGGAGAGGGAGAGGGAGAAGCAGACTCCCCACTGAGCAGGGAGCCCAACATGGGACTCGATCCCAGGACCCTGGGATCACGACCTGAGCCGAAGGCAGATGCTTAACCAACTGAGCCACCCAGGCACCCCTGGACATTTTCAATGTGGAAATTCATGTTCTTCATTTAATTTTGGGAAATTTCTATGAATGTTTCTGTTGGTGATTTCTACCTCATCTTCCCTGTCGTCCTATTATTCAGGTATTGGATCTCCTGTATTTCTCTTAAGCCTACTCCTGTATTTTCTGTTCGTATTTTAATCTGAGTTCTGGGAGAGTTTCTCAATTTCCCTTCTAATCCATTTATTGAATTTCTCATTTCTGTTATCATACTTTTAATTTCCAAGAACTTTTTTCTTTTACATTTTTCTGAATATTCCTTTGTAATAGAATCTCCTGTTTCACGGATGCAGTATCATCTTTTATTTCCCTGAAAATTTTAATGGTAGCTTTTTAAAAAAGTTTTCATGTCCCTCTGTAGTCCAAGTTGCAACTTACTTTTTTTCTTCTTTTGGTTCATTTTGGACTTTATCTTTTATGTTGGAAGTTTCCCTCAGATATCTAAGAATCCCGAGCTGCTTGATAATAATGAAGAATGGATTGCTTAAAAGCTCAGTGAAAGTTCTCTGGTTAGCCTGGGAGGCCTGATGACTATGGGTCTTGCTGCAGAGTGATCAGGCTGTTCTGTTTATAAGAACTCCCAACCCACATCAGTATTGCTAGGTCATTTTTCTTGGCGGGGTCAGATTTCCAAAGAAGAACATTTAGTAATCCTCCCTGAGTTTATAAAGCTGGCTGCTTTCTGGAAGCCAGGTTTGGAGGCATGCTGGCAGGAGCTTCAACATTTAGTATGTATACATATTTTACTTCATCCTCCTCTTTTCAATGTAGGGTCAACATTAGTCACTGCTCCTAGGCCTCCCTCCCCCCAAGTCCAGAGGTCCTCTTTCTCCTAGCTCAGGTACTAGTTCTCTGCCAGGTAGGAAAAGGGATGGGATCTAGTTACATCCTTCTACCACTCTTCCTGTTTGCAGTTCAACTTCATATACATTTTCCTAAGTCTCTGGGGCCATCATTCCCTGGGGCTTTAGAAATTCATTGTGCAAAGCATGCTGGGTTTTTTGCTTTCCCACCATTGCCTTAAGACTCTACTTTCTCTGGTTTACTAGGTGAGGTGCCTGTTGTCAGCTTTCCAGCTTCCAACATTCTGTTGCTATCCTATCCTTTCCTATTGTCTTTGAGACTTTATAGCTCTTAAAAAAAAAAAAAAAAAACTCCTCAAAACCATCCTAATATGATACTTTCTGCGAGTTTTGGTAAGGGTGTCAGAGGAAATGTGTATGCTTAACCTGCCATCTTTAGATGGAAGTCCTACATGCGTTTATTGAGCACCTACCCTGGAACTTGCTATAGAACTTTAGACTGTTGTTGCTCTGTGGAAATGAGCAGTCCAAGTTGTCCAGGGAAACCAGAAATCTGTATTGAATATGAAATATTGAAATGAAATGTTATAAATTAAATACTAAAATATTAATATGAAATAGCCCAATATAAAGTTTTTAACTATTAGCAAGCAGTTAAAAAAATTTTAAACACTGTACAAAGAAAACATTTGTGAACCAAACTGAATTGTAGATTTCCAGCCTATGCCACAGTTCTATTTATCTTGGGTTCACTTTTCAAGATTATATAAGGTTAGTCATTCATAATTTTAAAGGCAAGTGTCACCCTAAATTTTGATGTTAATTTCTGGGGAATAGTAAGCTTGCTAATATGTGAAAGAAAAGGAGATTTGGACCTACTAAGAAGGGAGCCTAGGGCGCCTGGGTGGCTCAGATGGTTAAGCGTCTGCCTTCGGCTCAGGTCATGATCCCAGGGTCCTGGGATCGAGTCCCACATCGGGCTCCCTGCTCCTTGGGAGCCTGTTTCTCCCTCTGCTTCTCTCTCTCTCTGTCTCTTGTGAATAAATAAATAAAATCTTTAAAAAAAAAAAAAAAAAGAAGGGAGCCTAGAAATTCTGTATATTCTTTGCCATGAAGGAACACTATTTTCTTATATAGAGTTGACCCAACTCCTCAAAACCAACCTGATTTTCCAAGGACCTTCTGATCACAATGGATCCTGTAATACTATCTAGTGGCAGAAAGGATGAAGTTATCTATTGGTAGGAAAAGATTGACAAGATACATTGTTAGGTTAAAAGAGCAAGTTGGAGAACAATATGTCTAATATACTTTCTGTGGTAGAGAAAATATAGATGTATTTTTATAGTTGTTTGTACATGCATGAAGAAAATCTATAAGGTTACATACAAAAATTAAGAATGACCATTATTAACCTATGGGGTGGGAATGGGCAGATGAGACAATCTGGAGAGGAGGCTTGCGCTTTATGTCATTTTCTTCAGGTATGATATTATCACCTTTTTGAAAAATTAAATTTATTTATTTATTTTAAAGATCTTATTTATTTATTTATTTGAGAGAGAGAGAGCATTGAGAGAGAGAGAGACAGAGCACACAAGCATGGTGAGGGGCAGAGGGAGAAGCAGACTCCCCGCTGAGGAGGAAGCCCGATGTGGGGCTCCATCCCAGGATCCTGGGATCATGACCTGAGCCAAAGGTAGATGTTTAACCAACTGAGCCACCCAGGCGCCCTGAAAACTTAAATTGAAGAATATATACTATTTTAATGACAAACCCATATCCATCTTACTTAAATTTGAAAAGGTGTTTTGATGGCTTATGTACTGGAATTTCTGTCAACTCTCAGCTCCTGGGTGTTGGCTGCTCTCTCTTGCAGCAGATGACTGCCTCAAATGTTCAGTAAACATGGCCACAAGATGCATGAGTCATAGGCTTATATTACTCTGATAGCTTCAAAAGAAGAGAAAACATCTTTCCTTCTCTGGCAGCAAAGGCCTAAGAGCTCTGGGCCATCCTTCTTGATCCCTGAATCAATCAGGAGTTAACATACTGTTCTCCAATTGGCCATGCCTAGGTCACATGGGGTTGCCTTCACTTGGACCACACAGTAAGGGGAAGAATATTCCCCCAAGCTAGGAGAGATGTGTAATGAATGCATATCTTCTGTAGAGCCAAATGTGCTTAAAACCAGAACAAACCTAAAGGCTCAAACCTTTATATCTAGACTTGCTGCAGAACCCAGGGAACCATGATGCTAGGGACATGGAAAATGGCCATTAACTATCCATAATTATGCTCTCCATTTATGTGGGCTGAGATGTTGAAACTGGAATATGACATCATTCACTAAGACCCTACCTGACTGAAGTCACTGTTGCAAACAGGGAAACACATTAAGCCCCTTCCCCTTACAGACTGTTTAGTCCCTCCTGGTATAAATAGTTTTTGAGTCTAAACTTAAATGGTGAGACAAAGGAAAATATCTGCCAAAAGAAGGAGCAACATAAGAAGCTCTGGTTTCAGAAATGCTGAGTAAATCTTCACAAAACTGCCAACTTTTTAGAAAATAAAAAAACTCAGCTAAGTTCATTAAAAAGTCTTCTAACCTGGGGGCGCTTGGGTGGTGCAGTTGGCTAAGCATCCAACTCTTGATTTCTGCTCAGGTCATGATCTCAGGGTCCTGGGATCAAGTCCTGCACTGGGCTCTGTGCTCAGTAGGGAGTCTACCTGTGACTATCTCTCCCTCTCCCTTTGCCACCTCCCCCCCACCAAATAAGTAATAAATCTTAAAAAAAAAAAAAGTCATCTAACCTGATGACTGAAGACAAAAGCGTGGATGTGCAGTTAGCAAGTTACCTAATGCATGCATCTTGCAGCTTTTCCAGAACCTTGGGAGAACCCATCTGCTTCAAGAGAGAATGCAGTTCTACTCAAAACTAGCTACACGCCCCATGCATTGTGAGAGGAAGCAGGGTGAGCTAAACCACTTGAATCCCTGAAATATCAGCTTCCTCAACTATTAAATGGAGATGATGAGTCTGTTTTGTAAAACTGTGGAGAGTTATATAGTGTCCTATTGCTGTTATAACAGATTACCACAGATTTAGTGGCTTAAAACAACATGGACTTACCATTTATAGTTCTGGTGGTCAGAAGTCCTAAATGGGTTGTCAGGACTGCATTCTTTCCAGAGTCTCTAGAGGGATAACCCATTTTCTTGCCTTTTCCAACCTGTAGAGGCTGCCCACATTCTTTGGCTCATGGCCACATCACTCCAACTTCTGCTTTTGTGGTCCCATTTTCCTTTGACTCTCTTTCCGCATTCATATAATGAACGTGGTGAATACATCGGCCCACCAGATAATCCAGGTTCATTTTCCAATACCATGATCCTTAACTTAATCACATCTTCAAGATCTCTTTTGCCATCGAAGGTAAGAGACAGGTTTCAGGGATTAGGACACGGGCATGTTTGGAGGCCATTATTCTGCACTACTACAGGAGTATAAAACAAAATCATCTCTGTGAAGATTTTTAGTGTTGTTACTTGACCCAAATGCCAATTTGCAGATTTTAAGTTTTGACAATTCAGATATTTGACTATGCATCCAGTCCACCATTCAGTTCTTACATGTTCAATAATCTAGTGGGGGTGGGATACAGAATTCTGTGTTCTCATGGATGCCAGCCTAACTTGTTTATATTTATGAGCTCTGTGTACAGACCTCAGAGATACTTTCTGCTCAGAAGTAAAGGACAGCCCTGGAATGGAACTATTTTAAACAGCAAAATAGTTAATATACAAGTTCTCTACAGTGACCCTTTAATGAAAGCCAAACAAAACACATAGGTTGTAGAGAATTTTCAGAAAATACTCCGTGTCCTAAAAAACATTCCAGCTTGTAAAAGATAAAGTGTTATTTCATCAAAATATGTTATAGGAGATCAAGATTTGCCAATACAGATGTTTGTGCCTCAGCAGATCTCCTCATTTGTACTGTCAACAGTTTCCTAGGGCATCCCCATATCCCTCCTCTGGGGAGGGTCCTGCTGACCTTAGGTTGTACTCAGCACACCCCAGTGCCCTGAATCAGGGTGGTGGATGCTCAATTTCGATGTTTTTCTCATGACCCCTTATACTCCAAGGACCTCAGTGGCTAAGTAAGACTCCCCATTACTTTGAAGATGTGCAGTGGCCTTTGAGAGCCTCCCAAAAAGATTCGTGAAGCTTTGTTAATACATCTAAAGAAAGGTAAAGATGAAGGCGTCATTAATTTTATTGAAAAAAAGAAACATCCATGATACCCAGAGGGGTCAATTTTTGTGGTAATGAAGTTTATATTTGGTATGATGGGCCATCCCTAGTATGTGTTCCTTCTGGTTAATGATAGTCTTTGTTTGGTAGGCACTCTCCTAGGAGGGAATGCTAATGTAATACTCACTGAGTTTTCTGCTGCTGGCTGGGAATTATCAATAGGTCATAAATAAACTACCACCACATAGGAAAGACAATAAGATTACATATACTCCTACTACCTCCAATTACAGTAAGAGCAACAATTATAAGGTTGTACTCCTACAGCTACCCTAGGGAGAAAATGAAAGGAAAATGTTCCATTAGCTTAATGAAGAGAGCACAGCAGAGCTACAGTCAAATTTTCTCACTATTAGCACCTACGGTGTTGCTCCAGCACACAAGGGAAGCTCGATACAGGGTAACAATTAAACGTTCTGACAATTAGCCTCTACAATGTACATTCCGCAAACCCAAAGGAGACATTTCAAAGAATTACATTTACATTTTTCTCACCTCTTGACTTGAAATTTTAGTGAGTCATTTGCTTATGGAAATGGAGTTGGGACTGAAAGTTTATCTTACGGTTGATGATAAAGTGTCCTTGGCAGGCTTGCTGGAAAGTACACATAAACTGAATGGTACAGTTTGTAAAAGGGAGGGTTATGAAAGATGGAAGCAGAGAAGTGGTCACACTGACCTCATTAGGGAACAGATGGACTGGATCAATGTTAGTAATTTCAATGTTTAGAGAGTAACTTCACTCTTACCTGTCTAGGGGTGGTGCTGGAAAGAGAAGTGAGGTCTCTCATTCCAACTGCCAAAGAATCGGGTCTGCTTCCTGGGAGGCACTGTATAGAGAAGGGAGTCCCTGAGCCTGGTTGCCCTCTGCCCAGATTCTGGTCCACCATTCCATCTCGCCAAACTCCAATTTCCCTCCTCTGCAAAATGGAGGTACTAAACTTTCATGGGTTATTGGGAGGATTAAAAGAGAAAATGCCTTGAGATTAACCAACAGTAAGTGCTTAACAAATGTTAGTTTTTATGATCTATGCTCAGAATCAGCCTAGAACATTATGCATTTGTATGACATAAGTAAATATTTGTGTGTAATGAATACTCAAAATTTCCCTCTGGAGACTGAGATTTAAACTTGGGTGGTAGAGAGTGAACAGTTCACTTTGTTTTATCTCACTTTAAGAAGGAAAAGATGTTTTTGCAATTTGGGGATGCAGCTACCTGAACTTCTCTACAAATCATCCATAAATATATGGATAACTAGGGACAAATAATAGGTACCCCACCACCCTCATTATCCAGAGCACGAGAGGCTTTTGCTTGGTCCAACTTCACCCCACGAAGTGGAATACTGACCTTGACCACACTAATCCACTACTGTTATTGCTTCTTATTGCCACATGGAATTGCATTGAAAAATGGGTGCTCCACTGTCCAGAAGGCCCCACCTATACCACAAGGAAGTCTTTGGGCAAGACAAAGCAGTTCTTAGATGAAGTCCAACTCCTCTTCCCTGGAGCTAGCTTTGACCAAAGGTCAACTCCAGTGTAAGCCTTTTCCTGTTTTCTACCCCAGGACCACCAGGACACCTGTTGGCCTCCCAGTAACTCTGGATCAGAATGGGTTCAACACAGAAACCTCTCTCACCACCTTTCCCTGGAGTTCACCCCTCCAGGAATCAGGTAACATCTCAGTTTAAATCCTACAGTTACTGATAGAAAGCTGAAAAGAAAAATGTCAAGTCAAATAGCAAGCAGACTATATCTTATTGAGAAAGAGCATTCCCTGGGATAGGGTGTTTCCAGCATTATTACCCTTAGTGTCTGTGGATTTTGCTGGTGTTTCAGAAGGTAATGTGCAACCGCAGTTAGCATTTAGGTGTTTTGTGAAATTGCCACAGTTGTTTTATTTTTTTAAGGGAGGTTTTTGTTATTTGTCTATTTATTTATTTATTTAGAGAGCATGGGGGGAGGGGCAGAGGGAGAGGGAGAGAGAAGCTTAAGCAGCCTCCATGCTCAGTGCAGAATCCAACGTAGGGCTCAATCTTACCACCCTGAGATCATGACCTGAGCCGAAATCGAGTGGGACACTTAACTGACTGAACTACCCAGACACTCCACCACGGCTGTTTTAAAATCATTTTGTTTGTATGAAGATACTGAGTTTGAAAAGTAAAAGCACTTCTTAATTATACCTTCATCTGTCCTTGTGACACTTGCTGTTTTGTGATAAGCAAGGTCACTTCCTGAATGGTGTAGAAGCTGTTTTTCATAGCACTTCCTGATCACCAGAAGTTTACTCTTGCCCCCTGCCACATCTGCCTTCAGTTTCTATGACAATTGTACATTATTAGGTTGTCAAATTGTACCCCACTTCCATCCCCCAGAACTCTTCATTCTTCGTCTTTCCCCCCCTTTTTTTTAACTCTAAAGAATTTATCATTACTTCTTGTTGTGATTTTGTTAACATTCGTTAAGTAGAGCCCCAGGGTATGGGATGGTGGGCCACGGTTCAACAAAAACCATAGGGAAAGTGAAAAGGAAGAGAAAGAGAGAGAGAAACCCAATCAGGAAACTTCCATAAGAAAGATTTTTATAACTCCACAACTTGCTTTCCTAACCACGAGTCCTGTGATCATTGTCACCACCATCATATTTTCCTATTATTAACAATTTGTCTCTTCTCTTTTCCCAAAATTATGTGCATAGAAATGATAAATTTGGTTTATATAAAATTTGTTTTATATGTACAATAGAAATATATAATGTGATAGGGACCTTAGAGATCATCTAGTCATCTTGCTTTCTTCCCACGTTTTTCAGATGAAGAAACTGACAATAAGTGATATAGTCATGATTGTACAGCCACCAGCACTGCCTTTTGTTTTAGTTTTGGGATAGAAAAAAGTCCTGTGACTTTATAAAAAGATTTGAAAACCTGTCCTCACCAAGATAGAAACTCCCATAAACTCATGAGCCCTAATGCCCCATTTGCAATCTTAAGGTAATGACTTGGGCTAAGTCACTGTATCAGATGGACCATGTGAGTAAAATGAGCAGAGAGTGGTTGACGTGGTGTGATTTGAGAGGTGGTATGAAGGCCCCATTACCCAAGATACAGAACACTCTCAGTGTCAGAAATTGCACCTTTGGTCTTTGTGCTAAGATTTACTCACTCCGCAATGCTATTTGAAAAGTGAATCCTCTGAATGGTGGAACACAGAAGGTTCCTAATACTTTAGTCGGGACACAGAAACTCTGAAGTGATCCCAGAAATCAAGGATCACAGTAGCACTGAGATTCTAGGATTGGGGAAGGAACAGAGTAGAAACCAGGAATGTGCTCAAATATGAAGCAAACATGCTGAGAGTCTGCTGCCTACTTAAGGCCAGCTGAGTTTCTTCTCCAGTTAAATGGGGTTAAAAAAAAAAAAAGGTTTTATAGTGTTAATGGTAGGATATGATGTAGAACTAATCATGTTGTACAATGGCCCTGGGAAGCAGTGACACACAGTTATTTAACAACTGTTAATTTTACTAATTAACCCTCGGTTTTCCTCACTAAGTGAATACTGATGAACATATAAAGATTGGTGCAGAACATCTCTGGATGTTTTCTTCAGTTGATGTACCTGGCACAAAACAAAGCCTGTCTTGCAGGTCAAGATGAAATGAAAGTATGCCGTCATGTGTTGAGGGTAGGGTGGTCACCTCCTGATGTAGGCATTGTCTGTAGAGAAGCTTAAATACAAGAATAAAACTGACCAAACATTGGTCTGCTTTTTATTGTCATGTGCCAACAATTCTAAACAATGTTAGTGACAAAACAATCCTCTCCAAAACTGTCTCTTGTTGGTCTAAATTCTAAATAATTACTGTGGTTATTGTTGAGTTGAAATAAAATATATGTAAATTACAGATTGGCACATCTTGATAACCTATCCTTTAATAAACAATGCATCCTGCATGTAAGTTAATTTGGAGAATTCCCAATTATACCATCAGCCCCCACACATGGACTTGGCTGCATCCATTCCTTTCCATAGTAATAGCAGTTGAGGATTGTTAAAGCCTGCTTTGAAGGCAATTTCTATCTTCAAACTTCATGGTGCTACATAATCCTTTGTTTAAACAGTATACTTGAAATTAATAATTTAGCACAGTGATTTTAAAGATTAAGAAACAGAACTTGAGTCACTTCAATCCAGTAATTCTGTGAAGTTTTTATTACAACAGTGAGACAACATGCTAAATCTGAAGTATGAACTTTTTGCTTGAGAAGTGTAAATCTTATTTCAAACATTAAATCTTTTACTAAATTTGAATACTACTTTTTATTGTTAATCATTTGTGTTAAAGTAAAGAATAACTCAAGGAAATAGAACGCTACATAGTGGTATGATGTAGTTGTCTAAATTGTACTTTTTGCAGATGTTTTGATTTGATTAAAACTATATCAGTTACTGCAACGCTATTACGCATTACTGTGACAGACCACTATGTAGGTATAAATTCGCCCTTTTAGGGGGGAAATCGGAGGGGGAGATGAACCATGAGAACTATGGAATCTGAGAAACAAACTGAGGATTCTAGAGGGGAGGGAGGTGGGGGGATGGGTTAGCCTGGTGATGGGTATTAAGGAGGGCACGTATTGCATGGAGCACTGGGTGTTATAGGCAAACAATGAATCATGGAACACTACATCAAAAACTAATGATGTAATGTATGGTGACTAACATAATAAAATAAAATTAATTTAAAAAATCCAAAAAATAAATTTGCCCTTTTAAAATGCACTAATGGGGGCGCCTGGGTGGCTCAGTCGTTAAGTGTCTGCCTTCGGCTCAGGTCATGATCCCAGGGTCCTGGGATCGAGCCCCGCACCGGGTTCCCTGCTCGGCGGGAAGCCTGCTTCTCCCTCTCCCACTCCCCCTGCTTGTGTTCCCTCTCTAGCTATGTCTCTCTCTGTCAAATAAATAAATCTTCAAAAAAAATAAAATGCATTAATGTAATTTATAAATATTTATATTTTTATTTGTTCTGTAATAAATATTTCATTTTATTTTTTTCCACTGGCATGATTATTATGCCAGTAAAAAGAAAACTCCCCAAATATCCACATACATATGGTCAATAAAAGACAATTGTCACTACCTGAACTCCTTTCTGGACATCATTCTTATTCCTTTCATGATTATCACTGAAAATAATTTTGTCACATGGAGGTGATAAGTGTTAAAAATAATCCACTCCAGGTGCCAAATACTCTAGTATTCTACTAATATCTACACTGATCCTATATGAGATCTTCAACTAGGATCTCTAGTAACTAGTTGCAGCTTTGCAAATAGGCTTTGCACTATGGTTGATTTTTCCAGTGATCACTAAGCCAATGAGCCATATAAGTACAATTTGAGTTCCATTTTTAACTTCATCAGAAGAAAGGAGTTCTTATTATTGCAATTACTTTGTCTTTACTGGTTAAATTAACATTCAGCTATTGAGGTTGCTGTGCAATAGATGATATTATTTTACTTACTGTGTGTAGTCTTGTCACAGTAACAGCATGCTAGCATGAAAAGCCTTATAACAAATAGGTAAATACATGTCTCTTGTGAATTAAAAGGGGGTAATTATGTCAGCCTTACTGCATTTGTGCGTGAACAGCTAAAAATAATTGAAGTAAAAATGTCAGGTAATATTTAACATTAAATACAAATAATCACAAGATTGTTATAAGAATGAGAATGACGTATAAAACATAATTTTTAGTTTCTCTTGATAGAGTATTCAAATTAGAATATGAAAACACATGCATAAGTACTCCTTTATTTTCCCTTCATTTTAGGCAGTCCTAGTCCTATACACTACAGGTTCAATTGCTGCAATTTTCCCGTCAAAATAGATCTTTCCTATAAAGACCCCCAAATTATTATATTTAAAAAATTTATTTTTATGCTTTAATCAAACAAAACTCAAATCCTGATACTGAAAATATTTTGGCTTCCTAGAAACATGTAAATTATGCTGTATGGGATGTGCTTATTACTGAGATGCATTTAGAAACACTCAAACTTGCAACAGAGCTTCAAAGTAGTCTCTCTGCTTAACTAAACACTAATTCCATGGAGTCTGTCATAGTACCAAAACTTTCTGGAAATTCCTTTTTCTTTGTGAACAGGCTTCAAATCATGTGGCATATTCTTCCAAATATTTGATTTCTTAAAAATTGAGTCCCATGAATATAAGACAGTTGATTAAGCTAGATAAAGTGGGTTTTATTTAAAGAGAAGAGGCAATCATAAAGTTCATTTTTCTTCTGTAGCTTCTAAATTAGCTTTGAAGACTTTTGCAAAGAGAAATTCCCCTCATTTTTCTAGCTATGATGGATTCACCAGAATCATCTCTAGAGGAGACTAATTTGAAAGACAGTATGTATTTGAATACATAAGCTGGTAGAGTTAGTGAAGTGAGTCTCATTTAAAAAAAGATAGTCAAACAGATTCTAATGGCTTTTGATGTAAAGCAATGATTGGTGGCATTAACTAAGTTCACTGTGTTTTAGCAAGAATGAACTGCTTAAAGTTATAAGTCACCAGGGAACTGTCTGACATGACCAGTTTCAGGATCATATTAAATTCTTTCCAATCTTTTTCTCTTAAATTTTGCCTAGAACATTATCAGTGGCAGATTAATGACACTATTTTGCACATATAACCATTCTTAACCTTATTCTGAAAATGATTTGAGGAAACCAACATTAAAGGATATAATGACAATAAAGATCAATTAATAAAGATCCATATAATAGGATAGGGTAGTACAATAAAATAAAAAATAGGTGGGCGCCTGCGTGGCTCAGTTGGTTAAGCGACTGCCTTCGGCTCAGGTCATGATCCTGGAGTCCCTGGATCGAGTCCCGCATCGGGCTCCCTGCTCGGCAGGGAGTCTGCTTCTCCCTCTGACCCTCCCCCCTCTCATGTGCTCTCTCTCTCATTCTCTCTGTCAAATAAAATAAATAAAATCTTAAAAAAAAAAATAGGTACACTGAAGCAAAGAGAAAATAGAGAATAATAAAAGGAACACAATATAAGATAATAACCAAAAATATATTTAAAAAGCTCTAGAAAGGTCAAATAAAGGTTAAGATTTCAGCTCTTAGCTTTTAGTTACCAAAGCAGAGAAGAAAATTATCTGTTACAAGAACGTCTATGCGTGTAAGTTCATTTACTGTGTGCACAGAAGGAGAAGCAGTGAGACTGGTTAGCTTAACTAGATGAAAATCTACATCTGACTTTGCCAGTAACACAAACTTTTAACTTCTCTGTGCTGCAGTAAATATGGGAATTCAATATGCTGTTTTTCCTATTTTGCTAGCACATTACCAAAAAAAAAAAAAAAAAAAATTGGAATGGAAGTAATTGTGACCTACTTCCAGTTCAGAAATCATGAATAGAAACAGCTGACATTATTCGAGGGTGAGTCAAAAGGAATGAATGAGCATCACCTATGTACTTTCTCTATGTGCTATGCCATTTAATTCATACACCCATCTTATGAGGTAAGACTCCTAGCTTACAAATGAGGACCCCGGGCCCAAGGTTAACTTACGCAGAGATGGCATTTGAACTGTGTCTGCCTAACCCAAAAGCCAGAGTATATTCTCCACAGACTGCACTGCTTATTAGCCCCTCTGAGGACTTTACTGAAAAACTATCTTGAGTAGCATAATGAAGAGTTATTCCTA
Organism: Mirounga leonina; assembly: GCF_011800145.1. Taxonomy (NCBI): domain Eukaryota; kingdom Metazoa; phylum Chordata; class Mammalia; order Carnivora; family Phocidae; genus Mirounga; species Mirounga leonina. The sequence continues at coordinate 41,513,064 of NW_023270825.1, forward strand.
TTTTAGATTCCCTAAGTGTCAAACTTTGATTCAAAACACCCCCAAATAATTTTTGTGCACTCATCTGCGTTTCCATCTTTCTGTTCACCATATACCACCTGAACTATTATTTACTCAATATCTTTCTTTATGTGTTCATTTTCAATTTATTTTTTAAATTTAATTCCAGTATAGTTAAAACTGTTATACATTCATTTTTTATTTAAATTTGAGGAAACTTTATAGGACTATTAAAATTGTAAAAATCAGTGTGTTTGCTAGAAATAGAAGCATAAAGAGAAAACCTGTTAGTAGCTGTGGGTTCATGCACCCTTAGGAAGCTCTCAGGCGCCACCAACTGGGCATCCCTACGGAACCCTCCTATGCAGGACTGGGAAGTGGGGAGTGGTCTTCAGCGGGAGTTCCCTGAGGGTCTCAAAGGCCTCGATGTTATCCTGCCATTCACTTTTCCACTTTCAGACATCAGAGAGGCTTGGCATTGTGGTAGAGACTCAGACCTGGGGAAGATGAAGGAATATGCCCACCTATTATTAGAACTCTGCAGCTGCAGCTTAGCTTCTATTTTATTCAGTAGAGCTAATTTGGGCAAAAGGGCCAGTAAAACAAAGCAAAACAAAACAAAATGTCCCATTCTGTGGGGAGAGAACAAATTATTTTCAACCCTTTTTAGCATTTTAAGATTTAAGTGCCCTTGTTCTGTAACTTCAGATTTCCAGGAACTTAAATTTGACAACTCAAATAGTGTTTTATTATATCAATAAATCAAGCAATTTGACATTAAAAAAAATTATGTTGTCAACTAAATCAACATTTTCCTTTTATAGGAAAAAGTATTTCAAGAAAACCCCAGAGATACAAGGGGTTTTATATCTTTTAGATTATAAATTCTGGGAAAGCAAGCTCTTAATCATCGCATTTTTCCCTACAGCCTAGTACAGTATGTCACATAAATGTGTTTCAGAATATTCTGTATATATTCATTTCCTTACCAGACATCAGACTCCAGTTTAATCAGTGGTTCATCTTATGAAGGAATGACTTTCACATGTAACAATTAGTTATGAATGGCACAGACTACATCTTGGATGACATACAGAAAGCCTTCTAGAATCAAGCACTATTAAAGGTTTGTGGGCTATTATTGTATTTGTTCAATGTTCCTGTGGATGGATTTTATTTTCACTCAGTCTCATTTTTGACAGATGACTGTTTTTTCAAATCTTATGAATTTTGAGGGAATGTCCTCCTATGAATAATGACGAATTGTTAAACCTTAGTAAAGTTCATAAAACATACCCACATAAGTGATGAATCACTGAATTCTTCTCCAGAAACCAATATTGCACTGTATATTAACTAAAATTTAAATAAAACAAAAAAAAAAACACCTCACTCAATTCTACAGCAGTTTTATTAATTTCAAGGACCCAGTCAAGCAGTGGAGTAGTCATTCCTGCAATATAACATATAGCTGAACATTCAAAACCCAAGCCAAAAAGGGACACCTACCTGGTTCAGTCAGTAGAACTGTGACTTTTTTTTTTTTTTTTAAATGGTAGCAGGAGGGTTTATTAGACCGTGCCTTAGCATGGGTTCTGGGGCTTGCCCATGGTGCTCTTGATGATAAAGCCCAGACGTTCTGCCAATTCTTCTTGAGCAATGACACTAGGAAATTGACAGCTAAGGGGATGTTGTACACAAGCTCATCATCTGTCATCTTCAAATGGCCAACAGCCACTGCAAGACACAGCACCTTCTTCATCTGGAATTTGATGATGGACTTCACTTCATCCACTTTGGCCACCATGTTCTCATTGTGGGTCAGCAAGGAAGGGAACTTGCCAGCCTTATTCAGGCCTGGGCCCAGGATTCACGGGATCTTCTTGATCAGAGATTCTGAAGCCAAAAAGGCATCATTCTTCTTGGCCAGCTTCTTAACTCATTTTTTATTCTTGTTGAGTTTCTTCAGCACCTCAATGTCCATATGGGGAATATCCACTGCCTTGGCCTCATCACAGAGCTGCTGGTTCCCCAAAACACATATGCAGAACTTGGGGCAGGGAGTGGACTTAAGCCTGATGGTGCCTGAGAAGTTTGTCCTTGTGAGGGTCATAGTTCTTCTGGCTGATCTGCAGCTCCACCATCTCCAAAAACTTCTGGCGCTTGTGCTGGTTCCCGTGTATGACTTCCTGCACTGCCTCGTACAGGGTGTTGTGGGAGACTTTGCTGCTCATGGTTCCTCAATCCGTAGTAACCAGAAAAGAGCAGAACATGTGACTCTTAATCTTGAGGTTGTGAGCCCATGTTGGGCTTACTTAAAAAAACAAGAACAAAAACAAAAAACCCCCACCAAAGTCAAATGGACAACTCATATAATTTTGATAATCTGAAGGTATAACTAATTATAGGCAGAGAAAGTTACTTGAAAAGGCCATTCTTAACTTTTGATCTAGAAGGGAAAGAACATTGATTGAACACCTATGTGGAGAACTTGGTATCATTTAATGCAATAACCCTATGAAGCTAGGAGGAAAGGGAAGATCACAGAAGTAATTTATCCAGGATCACCCAGCTAGTAAGTGGCAGGTTTTGAAATCAGCTGTGTATGACTTCAAATATTGTATATTTCCTCTACACCACTCTGCCTTTGTGGTTAATGGATATGTTCAAAATAATCACTTGGAATTCTTGGATATTGGTGACTCTATTTCATTAGAATATGGGAATCACTGAAAGCTGTGGCTTTATGGGATGAGAGGAGTCATAGCACATCAGGTCACATTATATTGAACAAAATCAGGATCAACTCTGGTGAATAGTGGGGGATTCACAAAGCCATTATAGAAGGAGTTCCAGAAAGGATTTCTAAGAAGGGAGTGCCAAGGGCTTTAAGGTTCACTGAAGCATAACCGCAAAGAATGTGTCCTATGATGGGCAGCAACTGCAGGCCTCAGCTGTTGCTGGTCTAACGGGCTGAGCCAAAGCTCTGCACAGTATGCCTGAAGAAGTGTCACAAATGGTGACAATATCTCTGAATGGTGGTACACATGGCAATCACAGGGCAGAAATCACCTGTGCTGAACGTGGACTGAACCACTGTTTGCACAATGAACTTTTTATACACACATGCAAAACCATAATCACTCAAACATCATTGATTTGTTTTAGGTGCAAAGACAATCTGCTTTATTACATATTTAACATTTTGCTACTTCACTGAATCAAGACTAAGCTTCTTTTGTGTTTCTCGTGGCACTGGGAATACAAAGATGGGATGATAAATGTCATTGTCCTCAAGAAGTTCAAAATATTGGTGTGGGAGGTGCGGGAAAGATTTGTAAGCTAGTAAGTGAGACCAGTGCTCAAGCTTTTATTTCTCTTGTTTTACTTACTTATATACATGCATACATATTCAAATGAAACAAGGCTAAGAATATATTCCAAAGGTGTAGGTTCTACTGTAGGTGAATTAGAGAAAATGTTAGCTTATCAAATACAATATATATTACCCTATCAAGTTATATAAGTTCTTCACTTATATATTTTCTTTATATTCCTATTTATATATCATTCTATTTTATTCATTGATCATACAGAGGCAAGTCTCATACCAGCACATGTGAATATGCATTCAAAAATATCAAGGAAGGGGAGACAGAGTGGAGGAATGTAGATTTTAGTAGGCAGAAGTGCTTTTGTATTTGTATGCTAGGGTGGAAATTAAATATAGCAATAATTAATTTCCTTAGAAATTTGTATTTAATGGGGTGGCTGGGTGATGGACATTGGGGAGGGTATGTGCTATGGTGAGTGCTGTGAATTGTGTAAGACTGATCAATCACAGACCTGTAGTCCTGAAACAAATAATACATTATATGTTAATAAAAAGAAAAATAAAAGTGAAGATTTGAAAAAAAAAATTATATTTATCTATTCAAATCTCAAACATTTAGAACCAAAAAAATATTCTATGTATACACTTACTATGTTAGATGTTCAGGTTTCTGGAATTCTGTTTGTCGGACCTCACAGATAGGATGTTGACCTTGGATGCCCTTCTGTCTTGTTTGCCTGGGAACTTCAACCATCACTTCTTTGAACAATTTCTGTATTAACGAATGTGCAGAAGTAATCTTCCATATTACAGTGCTAATACATTGTGGGAGTCATAAGGCACCATGCAAAATCAGAGACTATTTTTTGTCTTTTTTTTTTTTTTCTAAAGATTTTATTTATTTATTTGAGAGAGAGAGAATGAGAGACAGAGAGCATGAGAGGGAGGAGGGTCAGAGGGAGAAGCAGACTCTGTGCCGAGCAGGGAGCCCGATGCGGGACTCGATCCCGGGACTCCAGGATCATGACCTGAGCCGAAGGCAGTCGCTTAACCAACTGAGCCACCCAGGCGCCCCTATTTTTTGTCTTTGTGTCTAGTTTTAGAGTGGCATATAGTAAGAGTACAATATAATAAAGTTTAACACTGAATTTTTATTAACTAAATTAAGGTCTCCATTTCAACTAGATTACTCAGCAGTTTTTAATTTCAAGTCATACCTTATGTTCAATTATGTTTAGGTCTTTAATATTAAATAAAATGGCATGTTCTTTTAATAGAAGGAAATCCATATTATGGGCATGAAGCCACTGATATCCCCATCAGTTAAAAAGTCCCCTTGCCACTATTAACTAACCTATGCACATTACTAACCACTTTTCCTGGTTACTTTCTTAGAAAAGCAGAGTTAGAGGCTTGGTATTTACTTTATTTAAAAAATAATTTTTTTTTTTAAGATTATGGACCAAGTTCCTTAGGAAAATGTTAAATAAAATTCATTTTAAATATAAACTTCTATACAGTAATTCATAACTTTTAAGTAATTTTTATCAATTCCTTCTGGACTACAAAGTAATAAAAACATAATACTCTGTAAATATATGCTACAGAAGTGGTAAATAATATCTGGCTAAGAGGTTCTCAACAGCCTACAGCATGGGCTAATAATCTTTGCTAAGTGTGATAGATAAATTTTTGGGTTGAAATGTAGAAGACTGACAACCTGTCCTGTTGGTGAATCTAAGAAAACGTTTCTTCAAAAACTACTCAATGCATAAGAGACTGCAGAATACTGAACTGCATTCATAAACACTTATTAAGAGACCAAGCAAAATATGGTACTTTAATCCCCATTAAGTACTATACTTTTCCTACTTCTAAAATATAAAAGTGATTTAAATTGTTCATTTTAGACAGGTGAAAGCTAAAATTCTTTCTGAACTTTTAATTATTAATTTCCCATTTTACCAGTACATATAATACTTCTTAAATTCTTAAATGAAAGACTGACATGTTATCATTTGCTGTCTTGGCTATTCTCAACTTGGTTTTTATGAAGTAGTTCAAGACAACTGTAGCTCACATAAGTGCTCACAGTTATCATGCTGTTTCTCCAATGCACATACTATGTATTGTTACACACTCACTTCAGCAATTTCACAGCTGTTTTCATTTTTTTATTGTTTTCAGCCCATTATCCCCTATGCATTGTTGTTTCTGGGAGGAAAGTTTCGAGCATTTGGAAGTAACTGGAAGGTATATTCAAGCAAATGAGTCTTTTTTTTTTTTTATGGATGTATTTCTTAGATGAAAACCTTCAAAAAAGAAAGTATTGAAGTCTGATGCATAAATATTTTGAAGATAGTTCAGAAACATTTAAGTTAAATGTCAGTTATCTTTCTAAAATGTACACATGACTCATTTTTACTATCACTCATGCACTATACTAGTCTGGAGAATAGCAGGTTGAAGATGCAACAAATATTCTTTGAACACTTCAATAAACACAATGCAAACATTCACTTTAATAATGTTGCCTTTGTTAATACAAAACTGAGTGCATTTTTTCCTTGCCTCTGGCTGAGCCATGACTAGCTGAGTAGCAACAGCAGAGTGCTGAAAGAATTTTTCAACAGCAATTTGCTTGTTCTAATTTACTTTTCAAGGTTGATGATCAGGATCATTATGATGCTTGCAAAAAGATCTATTTCTATTAATTTGACCCAGTCATTCCCCTTGTTCTCATCATGTTTAGTTTCCCTGGCAGCTTTAAGTGAATCAGAAGTGCCACTGGCACTCCAGTTCTATAGTGTATATACAAAATGAACTCCTAAATCCTTTAGGAACAGAACTGCTATACCTGCTGAGAAAGTATGGGTACACTGAAATGAGGGACTCAATGAAACCTCTGCTTTTTGCTCTTCAAATAGAAATGCTCTTTCTAGTTAGCAGACCTACCTAATAACACAACAAATCATTATCTGTTCAATTCTTTCTTTAAAGAAATTCTAAGAAGCCTTGTTTTTTTAACTTGAACACAATCATCACTCATCAACAAGATCAATACATAGAACTTGTATATAATTTAAAAATTTTACATGATGCATATTGAAAAAGGCTTTATATCAAATGTATAATACCCTAAAAATGTAATGGGAAATAATCAAGTTATTGCCTACATCTCCAATAAATTTCAAAAAGCTGAATGTTTTCCTGGTCTCCTTTTTGTGAGGGAATGTTTATTATTAGTTCCAATGTGTATGGTTCCAACATTTAAAGAGCCCCAGCTAAGTGATTTGGAAAATCAATGGTAATATTCTTCACACTAAACACAAACTATAAAACTGACAAAGGAATTCTTGCTTCAATCACTGACAAATTAACAAAGCTAACAATATAAATAAAATGGATCCCACTTAATGCAGGCTATGCTTCTAAAAGGGGAAAAAAAAAATCACAGGGTTTAAATACAGTCATTAATTATCTCTTTATAGCCTGCAGAGGGCACTCAAGTCCTTTCAAAGAAAAAGTAAAAATTTTAAGAGGAATAATCATGATTTATTTTTATTTTTATTATTAGTAGTATGTTAACTAAACAATATTGTTTTTTACAGAACTATCATTTAAAAAGAAGACATTTAAAGGAAACATACAGTTCGACTTCAAGTGTTTAATGGATTATTAAGACATACAAATTTCCACATGTCTTACTGGAAAAAACAATTCAGCAGGTGGTTTCCATCCCAGGGTACCTGTCAATCCGTAAATGCTATGCATCATACATTAGCACCACACTGCCAACAATTACACAGATTAGTCAGGGCCTAGAGAAATCAATCTGGACCTCAGAGTAAACTAGTAGTATGGATAAGGCACTGACTGCTCCAGGCTATACATAGACAATAATATTATCATCTCCATAAAACAGTTGATGAAAAAAATTAGAAGGTAGTTGAAAAGGCTTCAGCTCCTAAGTGTTGTAACCATTTTTGAGAGTAATTGCATGAGTTCTCTGTTAATTTTCATTTTAATGAACCTCTCCATTACTGTTAACAAACATGTTTGGAGAGAAGATTATCTGACTTTAAATATTCTTCCTTTGACATGATACACAAACATTTCATAGGGCAACCCACCAAGTCAGATACACTAACATATATATTACACAAATATACACACATATGTGTATACATACGTTTAAATCTAGATTCTTTGATGGCATACTTCAAAATATATTGCAACATTTATTAACTAAATATTGACTGCAGAAGAGTAGTTAATTATTCAAAATACTAGTTTCTTAGCAATATAGCCAGGGGATCCTGCTCTTCTAACTTAAATCTTTTTCTGCTTCTCAATTTTGCTTTGGTATATGTGCTGCCCAAGCAAGCACATCAATTTTGCTTTGGTTAAGTAACTTGCTATCAGAAGGTATTTAGAAACAGATTGGTTACTAAATTGAAACTAGAGAGACTGGTTTGGCACCAACATGAATTCAATGTGTACAAGTCATTGTTTGAGTTTAGAAATTGGATCACAGAATGTTTGAGACAAAAAAATGTGTGGGAAAGTTATCTAAATATGTAAGTTGTATTCTAAACTGCTAATAGAATAATGAACAATTATAAAGCATTAAAAAAAGCCTTGTCAGTAATAATAAAATTAATCAATAATTTAATATTTTAAAACTATTTTTGTTACAAATCATTATGTTTCTTCTTTTAAGAGCCAATCTTAAAATATACTTAAGGAATAAATCTCCAAATTTGATATCTTGGAAGATGAATATTGACACTGATGTTGCTAATAGTTTTTAAAAGCAAATTCTTTAAGAAGCCTAGCATAAAATATTTATTCTTAAAATACTGTACAAAATTCCATAAAGTATCTTAAATTTTACAGTTATGGAAGAAGAGGTACCCAATTAAATGAGAAAAAGGCAGAAGAAATAGTAAACAATACAGTGGAAAGTAATTATTTTGATAATTTAAAATAATTTGGATTATTTTTGTAATGGCATCATTTACCTTTATGGAAAAAACCCCTATCATTCTGAAAAAGAATGTGATTATTCTTATGGTGGCAATATAACAAGCCCTTTTTCCTCAAGGAAGGACAAAGTTAACAAATAAAGCTTTGAAACCGCAAGTCTTAAGGTGAATAATTGTGTATTACAATATGTTTTCCCCATTGGATTTCTTTACCACATAGCATGACATTTTTTAATGGGGGGAGGGCGGGGAGAAACCATGCAGTTTAATAAAATAGAAGCATTTTCTCAATCTAAGTTGTAGCCACTGCTTTGATTTTTGGTTTATCTCAGAGCCAATAAGTATACACTCTAGTACATGAAACAAAACTAGAAGATATACTTAGAATGTAGTCTCTGTTTCTTCTTTCTTCAAAGTCTGCATTTCCTAAAAGCATTGTTAGTCAAAGCAAAAAGAAATGTTTGTTCTATTACGTAAGAAATAAACTTCATTTGGTATTCAATTGACTTTCTAACTTAGCAGACAGGACTTTACATCTTCAAATACTGAAAATAAATTGCATTCTTGGCCCCTGCTTTAAAAGGTTAGAGAGAATAAACGCACACCCTGGTAGTGTTCTAGTGATCTCCCTAATCTCAGTTGCACTTTGTCAGAACGAGGTAACTGGTAGTTAAGTGAAATACCCTAGATCAAAGGGGGATTAATCACCAACTGAATCCTTGCTGAATAAACCTGTCATTCAAGAAAATTATTTCCACTGAACTTAGCAGAGGATTGAAGGTATTTGCATAACAGGGACCAACGTACTTCAGCCAGGTTAAAAGGTTCAGAATTCATCCCATGTTTAGCTTTTTGCCTCCTTTTCCTTTCAGCAGCCGGGTACAATGGTTTCTAATCTGATAATACAGCTAACTATCTAAATGATGTCAGAACAGGAAAGTATTGCAAAGTTTGGATGAGGGATGGATCAATTTCACTTTCAGTAACTCCTAAATCTGATTTGTTGGAATTTAAGATGTAATCCTAAAAAAGTCCCTTAAACCTGAGGACTGTTTATTAACATCCCTTTTCTGACCTTTGTCTTAGAAACAACCGTTCTGCTATGGCAGCAGTCCCCACAGAGGCTCTGGATGATAACTTGACCTACCTACCTCTCAGGGGTGGTACAGGAGTCTATGAATGTCTCTAAAGCAGTGTGAAATACTATAATAAAAAAATAAAAGAAAAATATTAGTTGTTACTGGGTATAAAATTGTGCTTTGAAAGACCTTAAATCATACAATGTATAAAAACCACAATAATTTTAACTCAGAAATACTGAGTTGCTGTGAAAAAAATAAAGTTTATGAGACAGACTATTGTTTAATAAAAAAAAAAACTTTTTACACAAATAATTCTCTTAAGAATTCCTGATAAGGCTATTTACTTCAAACCTGACATTAGAATCAATAATTTAAAAAGGAAAAATAAAAAGTGCCCACCGCTGTAAGGGTATTAATTACCTTACACTATAAGAGTATTGCCAGCTTTATAAAGTTTTAAAAATATTGTTCAGTAAAAAATGAAGAAGGGTTTTACGAAAATCATGAACTACTTTTTTTAGAGTACATTTTCAGAAATTTAACACTTTTTTACCTTTTGGGTCTACTGAAGAATAATTACCCTTATGATAGACATCAGATTTCATAATCATATTTTGGCACTAAAAGGGAATTTAGCAATTTTGCATCTAGAGTATGTCTGACACCATCCAAATCTTTCACTGGAAGTAGATGCTCATATTCACCACAAATGCAAAGCATCTTTCAAGTTAAAAAATGCAAAGAATAGTTATCAAAGAAAATGAATAAAATCCATAGATAATTTTTTAGAAAATGATTGAAGTTTTAACCCAAGAAAGGACTCTTAGAGTGTCTTATAGCTTAGAATAAGAACATGTCAATCACGATTAAGCTTCTGGAATCGGAATCCCTTTGAAATGCAGCTGTTTCTTCTTTAATTGTGGCAGCGGACTCTGAAGAAAAGAAAGGTCCAGCCTTAAAGATGAGTAAGGAATACAAAATAGCTCAGGATTAGTTGTGGAGTTCAAAGGTCGCTAATTACACTAAGGAGTTCCCAGACACAGGGAAAACATTAAACAGGTCACCTACCAAACGGGAAACAGACTTTGTCTTCAGAAATTATCCTGAAGTGACAGGTTTCTAGACAAAATCAAAAGCATCACAGTGTGCCCAGCTGATCTCAACAGGATGAAAACATGAGTTGGTTTTAGTTCTGTAGCGTTATGTTAGAATGGAATGGCAACAGATGGCATCAGGTTCCCCTTCGCCCTACACTTGTCCAGTATTCCCTTGATTTTCCTCAGGCTTCTAGAAATGTCAAATCAAAGATTCACTAGTTTTTCTGATTGCTTAGAAAGAAAGTTTAGGGGATTATTATACTGGATATCTATGTACTTACTAGATAAATGCCTCTTGCCTATCTTAGTGTACTTTACTCAACATTTATACAATCAAGATGTCCAAATGGCTCCATTAATATTAACGTAAGTTAAACGTTAAGCTTTCCTTGAGTTTAAGAGAGATCAAATAACTTAAGTGAAATGTTTTTTTTTCTTCTTCCAAAAGGAAAATTTTAACTACTGATTATCTATGATTAAGCCAGAATAATAAGTTAAAGTCCTGGTCAGGCAGTTATTCTATTTTCTTTGTTACTTGGGATAATTTTGAACATAGAGCATTCTGCCATGATAATGCCTTACAGAAAATGAGAATTTATAACGAGTGAGATTGACCTTAATTAAAAAGCCGTATTTCAAATCCTAAATTTATATGCACTCTCCCTTCAAACTATCATAGCTCTCTTTCAAGGAGTTAGAAGATTTTTCTAAGCTTTTCCTTAGGAGACTGATTAAAAAAATAGAAACCAAGAGATAATTTAATTGAATATTAATCTGTAATGCATATTTTTTATAACGCTTCTAATTCTGTTCCATAAAAAGAAACTTGACATAGATTAACTTTTGAGGATCTTGAGATTTCATCTTTTCTTGAATGGCCACTTAAAGTCCAACTTGACAAGGAACTGCTTTGAAAACAGAATGAGACATATAATTTGTAAAGACAGAGAATAAAAAGTATGACAGGGTGGTTCCTGAAGAAATCAAGAGAATGCTAGTAAGAAAGCAGGAGTGATAAATTTCAAGGAAAGAGGCTACACGACACTGAAATAAGATTAAGTAATACTCTCTACCCACAGAACAGCTTTTGAATTTTTACTGAATTCATCAAGAATTTTCATATAATAAACATGAAAAACAGTATTACACCTAAATTTATCTTTAAAAAATTTGGCTGCAGGCATTAAGTGATCACAAAACACTAGGCTCATTTTCTAAAGGTATCCCACCCCTCTTAGTATGCTGACTGACATCCTGAGCAAAATGTTATTGTGGCAGATTAATAAGTTTACCTGAAAAGTAACTCTAGAACAGAGATAAACAAACACCTTAAATAGAATTATTCAGATTCTTTATTAGTCAATAAGAAAGTTCTGATTAAGAACAGGTTACTATTTAAACAACATTCCTTTGTTTTCATTGACTGGTTATTTTTTTTTTTTCCCCAAGAGATTTACAGTGGTTTCTGGTATTCTATAACAATACATTGTACCAGGATCTTACTTCTCAGGTTGGAAAGAGCAGAGTTTTTTATCTTGCACATCCATCTTTTAATCTACAATCCATCAGGAGTGGCTGTTTGCAGCTCTGCAATGAGAAGGAGCCTGAGCCCGTATCCAGGAAGGCTCAGTGGAGAAAGAAGGCTACAACTGATTAGCCATGTCTGCCACAGGAGCAGGAAAGTATATATGGTAGGGTGACCCAGGACTAGTTTAAAATAAGCCTAAAGTGAATCACTACTGTTTTCTGCTCTGAATCATATTTGAGTAAAATCAAAGGGTAACAAAAGAGGAAATATTAGTCTTTAAAATGTTCTTTCAAACTATGTCAGGCTAAAAACATTAAACAGGAGCATTTTTATAATTAAATCAATGACTTTTTTCATTCATAGGTTATATGCACACACATTAAAAATAAAAGACTAATGATTTAATTTATGTTACCATTATATAAATCCTATTTAAGTATGAGATAATTACAGTAATAATGATCCATATGTTATTGGCGCAGGAGCTTTAGAATTCCAGATGTAATAGTCAGAAGAAATTAGTTTCCGGTCTATTAAAAAAAAAAGAAATAAATGATAAGACTGTATTACATTAACAAAAATTCAATGAGAGAGCAGTCATGATATTTTAAAAATGTGGAACACAATGATTTCAAGAAAGGCAACACTTTGAAATACTTATTTTAATTTCACTTTATCAAGGCATTGTAATTTTTACAGCTTTAAAAAATGGGTTTATTAAATATTTAAATCTATCTTTGAGCTTGTTTATGCCAAATTTATGCCAATATCTCTCATTTATTCCACTTCTATCAATTTTTCTCATGATTTCCTTAAATTCTGTTTCTTATGGACCATGACATCAACTACAAAAAAAATTTAAAACTTTTTATTGGTTTCCAATTATGTGACCTCTCTTCACCATGGTCCTTATCCTGATCTTGCTGTTCTTTACCCATTCCAAGTTTTAGAGACAGAAATAAACATTCCACTTTCTAGTAATACTTTTAAAAAGTTGCTTCAATGGTTTCTTAAAGTTCTGATCAAATTTAAGTTTTCTGTTTTAATAGCTTTATAGCTTTGGACAAATGACAACCTCTTTGAACTAAAGTTTTCTGATATGTAAATTTGAGCTAATAATGCTCATTTGGAGCTAGACCCATGTAAATTCTGATTATTACACACATTAGTGAATATCTAATTCTGCCTTTTCTACCTTTCTTCTTCATGCCTTTCTTCATAATGAAAAAGATAGAGGTAAGATGTATTACCTTGTTATTTATTTATTTATTTCTTCAGTCTGAGAACCTAGTAAACATTGAAAAGCAACACAACATACTGGCTCCAGAGCCAGACTGCTTGGTTTGATTCCCAGTCCTGCCATTTATTAGCTACGTGACCCTAATCCCTCTGTTCCATCAGCATCCTCATCTGTAAAATGGAGATAACAATTCTCACATAGGGTGTTGCGAGGATTAATGAGTTAACACACGTAAAATACTTAGAACTGTGCCTGGCACACGGTAAGCAATAAATGTTAGCTATTATTATTTAAATTAACATTATTATTGGCATTAATATTTTCAGAACTAAGTTGTATATGTTGAAAATAAATTGTATTGTCAAGATGATGGCAAAATAAAGGTCTTAGTTGTACAAAGTGGTAGTCGTGTTCTGAAACTAACAGGAAGGAAATAAAAGACTGGTCATAATGATGCATTATAAGATGACCTCTTTTATTCAAGATATTAATATTTTATATTAATTTATATTAAAATATATTAATATTTTACATTAAGCAGGTACATTACGGAACCACCCCATCCTGTATTATGCTTTCTGAGAATTGCTACAATATGTTTAGTTAATATTAATAAGATACTTAAAATATTTAGACATTACCTAAAGAGAAAACATATCTCCCATACAGTCTAAAATATTGGTCTGTTTGCATTCAGTATTCCATAGATAGAATCCAAAATATTTGCATTTAGCATGGTTTGTCTAAACTGATATAACTATATCATGCCTTCAATAAAAAAATGCATCTTGAAGACTCTTCCATGTATATACATTTCTTTAAAATACAACCAAAAAACGATGCCTGAGAAAACATAGGGAAATCCTAAGGAGGTAAAGAATTATGACTTATTCTGATTACATTACATGGAATTTATTACTGCCATTCACAAGTAATCGCTTAGAATTCTGTAGTTCTGAGTTCTGTAATCCTTTTGAAACTTTCATGTACAAAGTCCTGTCTTATCCTACCTATTTTGGGGATCCTAATCCTTAGTTTAAGAAATATTTATCTAGGGGCATCTGGGCTCAGTCAGAAGATCTTGGGGTCATGAGTTTGAGCCCCACGTTGGCTGTAGAGATTACTTAAATAAATAAAACTTAAGAGTTCTGCTTATGTTTAGCTAACTTTTAAACTCATTCTAGTTACTTTTCTGTTCTATGCTACTATAAATATTTGATCTGAATTAAATAATTCTGAATTCATTTATAAATTATTTTGTCTCCCTGTGTTTTCATATACAGTATATATGTTTACTGACAACCAATAAACTCACCAAAGGCTGGAACCCTTCTTTCTATTGCCCTCCTACTTATAAAATGGAGAGGGCACTAAATAATGCTCATTGACTATAGCATTTGCTAAAAATATTTAAAATTTTAAATAATAATCACATCTAACATTTATTGAATCCATGCTACATGCTAAGCATCATGCTAGGCACTTGGTCAATATAATTTTATCTAAATCTCGTAACAATCCCGAGATAAACAGTACTATTATTTCCATTTTATAGATGAGGAAACGAAAACTTTGAGAAGTTTACTAACTTGTCCAAATTTACACAGCTAATAAAATGTCTGAGCCAGACTCAAACCCTTGTCGGGGAACAACTTCTGAATAAAAAAGTATATTATAACCAGAGCAAAACAAATCCAACTTTATACTAAAGCCCACCTCTATACCAATTCTTGCTCACCCAGACCATTTTATAAACAAGAGAAGGCAGAGGCCAATGTAAAGTACACATACTGTTACACAGGATAGGATCAGGTCAGAATTTTTATAAAGTAGGATTATTCTCTGATCTCTACTCCATTTTAATTTTGTCTTAGGTAGTAATTGTATAGCACCATTTTAATTCCCTCAAGTTAGTTTGCATCTGTACAACTTACGTGTACTTATTTTTGGTTTTCCTGATGCAAAAACTTGAACTGAATGCTGATCCGCATAACAACCAGTGAGTGTATAATCTAAGATCTTAAAATGAAGCTAGAAAAAGAAGAGAAATACACCAAATTGAGGTGATTATTTGATAAAAGCGATGGTCACATTTTTTTCCCTTGACACAATTTTAGCGATTCACTTCACATAGTTCACAAAATAAAAATGTGTGTGGTGTGCTTTCGTGCATACATACACACATACACCTTTCCCCCTTTGCATTAGGACCATTTCTTTGTAATGTTGTCATTAGGAAGTGCTTAACACCCACCAGATACTTCACTAATATGGACTGTAATCTATGTTGCAAAGCATCCCTATTTTAAAAATTAGGGCACTGAGGTTCAGAGATGGGAGCAACTAGCATCCCAGAATTTAAGTAGCAGAGCTGGCATGTGAACTCAGACTCCACTGACAACAAAAACTGGTGCTTCTTCCCTTAGGGTGTCTGGTATTCTGCATATTCTCTTCTATCTCTAAGGCTATATGATTGTGATATATTTCAGATCATAATTCTTTTACAGGCAGAAATGTATACACTTTCTAGCAAAACACAAGAATACAATTACTAAAAGTGAAACAGTTTATCTCATGTTTGGAGGGAATGAGATGTTCTGCTTAATTTTCCAGAAAACTAAAATTCAATTTTTCTAGAACTAAGCTTAGAAATCATCCTTTCTCTCACCTATGAAACCTTTCTAAAATGTAATCCGTATTTCTGGATTTAATTGATAATGTGGCATCATCAGTATAAATGCCAATTATTATACTGTGCTATTTTAGAAAGGGCCATTATTAGTACTTTCTCTGAAGGCATAGTGGTGGGGTGCCTGAGTCATGGTGATATTCACATGAACTATCAAAGGTCTGTGTCTTATCAAGGGAGCTCCAGTGTCCTTCTGCTGTGGTTCTCATATTTGCTGTTAAAAGCTCCTGATTTTGCAATATCCTGTTATCTTTTCTACACTTCTTCTTCTATCTCCCATCCCTGCAAATTTCTCCTACTTCCTAACTTTCTCCTTTTGATTGCCAAATTAACTGGGCCACATACATAGAATGTAAATTTTGTGATCTTTTAAGCATTTTTTTTCCTATTGCAATTTATATTATCTCTAATTGTAAAGGGCTTCTGCTTGCTTGTTTGGTATAATTCTGGATTCTGGAAGTTATAATAAGATTGATTTCCATATAACTAAATATTATAAAAATAAATCTATTCAGTGAACACAAATATGTATTACATGCTTGCAATGAGATTATAACTGAGTAGGTGATGGTAATGAATAAAAAAAGTCAGAATCCCTACCTCTGCAAGACCTACAGTGTAGTAACATCCCATATTTTTTCTAAAAAATATCCGGAAGTAGGAATTTTTATAACAATCCTTGAAACAAAGCTGTGGATATAGCTGAAGCCAAGATAGAAGAAATGAGTATCACTAGTGTACTTTTTTTTTTTTAAGATTTTATTTATTTGTCAGAGAAAGAGGGAAAGAGAGCACAAGCAGGGGGAGTGGCAAAGGCAGAAGGAGAAGCAGACTCCTTGCTGAGCAAGGAGCCCGATGTGGGACTAGATCCCAGGACCCTCGGATCATGACCCAAGCTGAAGGCAGACGCTTAAGGGACTGAGCCACCCAGGTGTCCCTGCACTTCTGACTTCACTACCATTTCTTCTAACTGTTATTATATAGATTTCAATCTCTCTGATTTCTCTACCATTCTATTTAGGTTTTCCTGCTACTTTTCTGATCATCCCTTCAATTCCTCTCACTGGGTCTTCTAAATCATCTACTTATTTTCTTTTTTTCTGATCTTACTCACTTCCACTGCCTCAATTATTTTTTTCTCCACAAGGTAACTCCTGTATCCTTATATACTGTTGAATTCTCTCTTGAGAATCTAGCTCTAGGTTTTCAGCTACCTACTAGACACTTACATTGGGATACGTTGCTATTACCAGCAATATACATGATATGTATACCACTTCCAACTTTCTCCATATTAGTACTTTAAGTATATTCATCCTTCATCAAATATTTATGTGGTAGGTAATAAACTAGATGTTGGTGATAAAAATAATGAATGAATGACACTCATATGGTCTCTGCCCTCTTGGAGCTTCAAGTCTGATTGAAGCTACATTTTTTAAAAAATGTTTTTAAATCTTGGACTTAAAACTATTTTTTGTTTAATTAGTGACAAATGCTTTACCTTTATCACAGCTTCTCCAGGAGTCTTTCTTTCTTTCTGTGACACTCAGCATCATTAACTTACAACCTTTCATCGGGAATCAAGTTTTACTATTTTTTTCCTACTCACCTTCTCACATCCATTCCAGATTGATCTTCATAAAGTATTGTTTTCTGAAAGATCTATATAAAACTAAAAACATTTTCTAACAAAGGAATAAAAGTCAGAATGCAAACCCTCCAAAGCTACAATCTAGACCTAAATCACTTATCCAGCCTGATGTGTTACTACTATTTCTAGCACTGGTTCCTAAGTGTGCCTTGTCATCCTTCATTCCTTTGATTAAGTCATTTATTTACCTATATAAATGTTGGTCAATCTTCAAAATTTCATTTTCATGCTTATCTGGGCCTCAGAGTTTTGCTTAAACTCCCATCTCTACTGCAAAGCTTTCCTTGACCACTCTGGTCAGAAATGCTCACTGTTTCCTTCAAATACCAAAAGCAGTTAGCACTGATCAATTACTGACATGCATCAGTGGAAAACTTCTAGAGGGCAAGGGCTACATCTTATAGTTTTTGTATAGGAATCTTAAATGTGGTAACTAAGAGCTGGGAAATAGAACTTGGTTACTTTGACGTGTTAAGGTTAAACTTAACTGTTTCACCTTAAAAATTTTTTAAGTATTAAATGAAATAGAAAGTGACTAATACTAAACAAAAAGAAATCTCACAAAAATCTAAAGAGACTTAGCACAGACAAGAAGTTCTCCCACAAAAAATGGCTAGAATACATTAAAAATCAATTAGATATATGCAATTTAAAAACAAAGGAAGGATTTCTAATGTAGTGAGCCACATAAATGTATTTACCTTTAAATATGCTGTACCTCCAATGCAAATCTCATCAAATGGCTGCTTCTCATGACTCTTGGCTCCAAAAGTGACTGTTCCAGAAAGACTAATTTCCATTGATTTGGGGAACTTCTGTCCTAAAAACACAAACGTACCAGTTAACTATTTTAAAGTAAGTAGATTCTACAACAAATGAATTTAAAAAGTCAATAAATAAAAGCTCACCAATAATCCAGATCAATAAGCTTCTCTCTCGAAATACTTCAAGCTGGCCAAAACTAACTTTGTATTCCACATGTGTGACTGGACCTCTTTAAAAAAGAAAAGGACAAAATAGAAAGAAAAAAATGATCATAGAAGAGTCTAAAGAGATCTAAGTCAAATCCAGCTAGTGTTACTTAATAGAAGGACTGCATAAAAGCAGATTTATATATTGAAGTTTGCAGAATAAAGTAGAACAAATAATAAATATTATATCTCAAAAAACACCAAAACCACAATAAATATTTTTGGTGATGATAGACATTTCATTATTAATTCTGAACACAACTATAAAATCATATAGAACATATTAATACAGTCATATGGAATGACATAACATTAAAACTATAATTTCACTGTATCTTTAGGCATCCTATGAAAAGAACTATGCTGCAGAACAAATTTAAAAGCAGAACTGTTGAGGACGTAATCTTATGTTACCATTGGCTTAATTCACCAGGTAGCTGATAGTTGGGTTTGACTTCTATGTAGAGCACAGAGAAATTGCTAGAAATAAAGCTAGTAGTGAAATAATCCCTAAAGAAGTTACATTGGCTTAAGTTTGTATTTACTAGTAAGTTTATTTATTTATTAACATTTTTAAATTTAAATTCAATTAATTGACATATAATGTATTATTGGTTTCAGGTACAGGTCTGTGTTTCATCAGTCTTATATAATACCCAGTGCTCATTACATCACATGCCTTCTTGTATTGACTAGTAAGTTTAACTAGAGAAATGAAGACACATTTAAAGGTAAAGAGATTATTTTTATGACTGAATTTTGGTTCAGAATCAGCATTCATTTGAATAAAGTTTTTAGATCTTAAAGATAAGGTAAAAAAACAAAGATAAATAATTTACTATAGGGCAATGGGAATGTACTAAGAAAGGCAGAAATCATGGTACCAGGTTGTTTTATTCTTACCTATTATAAAAAGGTATACGAGCTTCACAGAATTCAAAATTATTTTTCACACTTTCATGAAGTTTTAAGTTAACTGTTATTTTTACTTGTATTTCTTCCTCTTTCATTTGATAAAAACCCAAAATTGGTGGGACTGGGACCTGGAAACAAACATAAACAAATTTTTGTATAATTCTCAGGTTAATGGGTCTAAAATACCAATGATGATTGAGAAAAGGGCCTGTAGTAATGTAGTTATTATGTGTAGATTACTCTACACTGTTTTGATAATAGATGAGGGAGCCATTATCGTTCTAAAGGCAGGGATTTTTCCTTCTCTGTTTCCAGAGATAAGAAAGGTGCCTTACAAAGGTTTGCAATACATTGTTTTTCCTTGCTTGCTCATCCAGGTTCCCCTCCTCCAGGTTCTCTATGACCTGCAACATAAGATGTGCACTAGACATAATGTTCACTGATGCCCTGCTCACAGTTCCCTATGTGTATTTTGTGACTCCCCCACCCCCAGCTCAGCAGTAGCTTACTCAACTGGTTATCAGTAACTGATTGAAGGAGAAACTATCTGTAGGCTGAAGTAAGCCAATCACTCTTTCTGGTATATTTGAAGTAATAAATAGACTCTATGTAGCATAAGGTTTTAGAGTTATAGGTCATGTGGAAGCAGAGAAAACCAGCTGGAAGAGAAAACTGAGAGATGAGACAGACAGTATAGACACTTAGTACAGGGTGATTTTAATTTTGATTTTCTGGTTCTATTCCCAGTACAGGCTGGGTCTACTTTTTATCCTTGAATGACGCTCAGATTGCCTCTTATATTATCAAAATAAATTCCCTTTATGTAAGGTAGCTTGAGTAGGTTTTCTAAACTATTGATTCATAATTAGGACAAAAGACAAATGGTATAGTAAAAAGGAAGTTGGGTTTTGGAGTGTGGAAAATCTGGGTTCAATCCAGACTCTGTTACTTATTAGTTATAAGGCCTTAGGCATGTCATTTAACTTCTCTGAGACTCTCCTTATCTGTAGAATGGGGCCAGTAATACCTATATTAAGGGTTTTAAAAGTACTGGAGAAAAAACATGTAAAGTGCCTAGGACAATGTCTGACAAAACAGTTATTTAACAGACAGTATCTATAAATAATATTATGTATTTGTTACCCCAGTTGCCTGGGATTACAGGAATTTTATGTTATAATTCAAACCATGACTAAGTTATATCAGGATCTATCCTATGACCATGGAGTCCTTATTAAGGAACATTAAAAAAAAAAAAGATCCCATGACTTTGAAAACCATTCAGTGCTATTACAGACACCAGAGAGAAGAAGTATCTTATTCAAAGACCTGAATCTTCATCTTCATTCATCAATTACTATCTGGTTAATAATGAAAAGTTCTCATGTGGGCCAAAAGTATGAATGATTTGCTTACAACAGAATTCATAAATATGAAGATTAGCAAAGTCCCAACTTTTCCAAGGTTGTTTACCTGCGAAGTATAGTAGCATAAGTTGAATGACTCTAAAGGAGGAGTGAATGGAAATTTGTAAGGTCCACTAAATGCAGAATCATCCATTGCATCAATGCTACTAGAAGTCAGAATAGCAGAGTCAAGAGAAGTCACACAAGGATGAACTAGAATATCCTGAAGTGGAGACCCGTTGGTGGGGAGACTCAAGCTGATGGTAACATTTGGCATGATTCCTTCTAAGTCACACTGTAATGGAAACAGAAACAGATATTACCAAGATCTTAGAGGCATACATCTTCTGGGTGAGGCTTTTCTAAATTTATCTGAGTCATTTCCCGTAACTTAACTCATTTTTATTTCAAGGTATTATTCTTGCTTTCTGTGTTCGGGTTAGTGGTTCTGTTATACTCTCAGATACCAAGCAGGAACTAGGAGAGACTTCTTAGAGCCCTCTGCTTACATCTAAACCCTTAAAAAGCTATTTTAAGTCCACTGACATCTCTCCATTCCTATTGCAAACACACTGGTACAGGCCCCTACAATTTTTATCACAGCCCTCTAAATGCATCTAGATTCGCCTTCCTCTAATCAATCCATCTTCTGGAACCAACAGAATTCTAAATATATGGTATCCATGCTCAAGATCTTTCAATAGTTTCCCCTCAGTTTTGCATGACTTTTAAGCCTTTCATTGTTTGGCTCCCATCTACCTCTTTAATCATTTTCTACCCTGCAACTGGGAAGCCAGTATTCTTGGAAGGTTATGGAAGCTGGATATGACAGCTTCACAGACCTCTCAGCTCCTGCTTTAAGGATGTGGTGGCCAGATGCAGCACTTTTCAGAACTTTCCATGAATTTCTGCTTTGAGGCTGTAACAGATAGACATGGTGGCATCTCAGACTTATCTGTGAATTCTGGCTTCTCCAGACTAAAGTCATTAGTGACTGTTTCTGGAAGGCTGCAGCCAGAAGATCAGAATTTTTATTCTCTCAACTCCTCTTACACCTGGTATGAGCTTCACAGAATTCAAAATTATTTTTCACACTTTCATAAAGTTTTAAATTAACTGTTATTTTTAGTAAGCCCTAAATCCTATATTAAATACCTTTACTCCCAAAACCCTTGTAATGGCTCTTTTTCTGACCTAACCAGAATGATATACCTTACTTGTGTGTTCATGGTAAAAAGGCTCTTCCTTTCTACCTCAACTCTAACTTGACATTTACCTCTATTAAAGCACCCAATTAAAACTAGCCAATTGGGCCATAGAAGGCTTATTGATGTGTTTTGTTTGGTAGATCTGAATTTTTTTTTTTTTGGAATTTTTTTTTTTAAATTCTTATGTTAATCCCCATACATTACATCATTAGTTTTAGATGAAGTGTTCCATGATTCATTGTTTGTGCATAACACAAAATGCTCCATGCAGAATGTGCCCTCCTCAATACCCACCACCAGGCTAACCCATCCTCCCACCCCCCTCCCCTCTAAAACCCTCAGTTTGTTTTTCAGAGTCCATCGTCTCTCATGGTTCGTCTACCCCTCCGATTTCCCCCGCTTCATTCTTCCCCTCCCGCTACCTTCTTCTTCTTTTTTTTTTTTTTAACATATATTGCATTATTTGTTTCAGAGGTACAGATCTGAGATTCAACAGTCTTGCACAATTCACAGCGCTTACCAGAGCACATACCCTCCCCAGTGTCTATCACCCAGTCACCCCATCCCTCCCACCCCACCCCCCACTCCAGCAACCCTGTTTGTTTCCTGCAATTAAGAATTCCTCATATCAGTGAGATCATATGATACATGTCTTTCTCTGTTTGACTTATTTCACTCAACATAATACCCTCCAGTTCCATCCACGTCGTTGCAAATGGCAAGATCTCATTCCTTTTGATGGCTGCATAACATTCCATTGTATATATATATACCACATCTTCTTTATCCATTCATCTGTCGATGGACATCTTGGCTCTTTCCACAGTTTGGCTATTGTGGACATTGCTGCTATAAACATCGGGGTGCATGTACCCTTTCGGATCCCTACTTTTGTATCTTTGGGGTAAATACCCAGTAGTGCAATTGCTGGATCATATGGTAGCTCTATTTTCAACTTTTTGAGGAACCTCCATACTGTTTTCCAGAGTGGCTGCACCAGCTTGCATTCCCACCAACAGTGGAGGAGGGTTCCCCTTTCTCCGCATCCCCGCCAACATCTGTCGTTTCCTGACTTGTTAATTTTACCCTTTCTGACTGGTGTGAGGTGGTATCTCATTGAGGTTTTGATTTGGATTTCCCTGATGCCGAGCGATATTGAGCACTTTTTCATGTGTCTGTTGGCCATTTGGATGTCTTCTTTGGAAAAATGTCTGTTCATGTCTTCTGCCCATTTCTTGATTGGATTCTTTGTTCTTTGGGTGTTGAGTTTGATGAGTTCTTTATAGATTTTGGATACTAGCCCTTTATCTGATATGTCATTTGCAAATATCTTCTCCCATTCTGTCGGTTGTCTTTTGGTTTTGTTGACTGTTTCCTTTGCTTTGCAAAAGCTTTTTATCTTGATGAAGTCCCAATAGTTCATTTTTGCCCTTGCTTCCCTTGTCTTTGGCGATTTTTCTAGGAAGAAGTTGCTTCGGCTGAGGTCAAAGAGGTTGCTGCCTGTGTTCTCCTTTAGGATTTTGATGGACTCCTGTCTCACATTGAGGTCTTTCAACCATTTGGAGTCTATTTTTGTGTGTGGTGTAAGGAAATGGTCCAGTTTCATTCTTCTGCATGTGGCTATCCAATTTTCCCAACACCATTTTGAACAAATATTTTAAGAGTTAATAGAATTTAGCAGGTATAATGCTTAGCTGCAAATGCAAGCAGGTAGTTAGTTCTACTATCATATACATAGTCCGCATCATGCAATAACTGCTCACCCCCTATAGATATTTGTCTGTGCCCTGTTTGTTTCCCTCTTGAAGCTTTAAGTTCTTTGAGAGCAAGAACTGTTATATTTTTCTTTGTATTTCTAGTGCCTAGCACATTGCTATATACAAGAGACACTCAAAAAAATGTTTACTGAATGGGCATCTTTCTCTAACTGTGTACCCTACCTTTGTTTTCCATTCCAATGTGACATGATTCACTTTCTTATGTTTTATCTACTGCTTGACATATGTGTGAATTCAAGAATATATCTGCTATACAATGTAAACACTTAGCCGGCAGGCATTATGAACAGTACCAGGTAGTAGTACCTCATAAAGATTTTTTGGTAACAGTTACAATAATGTCTATCACATTTGAAAATAAAGATGTCCAATAACCTTACCACAAAACTTAAAAATACTTTAGTGTTTTGTATGGTGATTAACATACCATAATAAAATAAAATTTAAAAAAATTTTAAAAAGTAAATAAATTACTATGCAGTCATGAAAAAAAATATTTTAATGTTTTGAGTTTCAAACTCTGCGACTTCACTCTATATGTGAACTAGAAAGAACAAAAAAAAGTTGTTTTTTGACAGATATTTATGGAGATAATAAAATGAGCAAATATTAATAGCAAATACTATTATAATATTTAAATATTCAGTTTATGCTTATTAAATCAGTCTAAGATTCTTAGAGGGATCAGAAAATTGCAGCCATTACGGAAGCCACCAATGGATTATCTGCTACCTAGTGATTTAAAATACCAGATCATCAGTCATTTCCTATAGAATGAGGACAGTCATTCTAGATGAAACCTGGGTACTACCCTTTAAGCCAATCTGGCATATGTAAATCTCACTTTTAACTAGGTGAAGGGAAAACAGAAGGGACCTAGGAACTTACCTGATTTTAAAAATGAGAAAAGATTGTAAAAATTATGACTTTTCCAAAGACACCAAAGAATTAGTGGTGGAATGAGGACTAGAACTTCAGTCCACTGGCTTTTGGTTCACCAGGTTTTCTACTAGGACTAAGATTAAATGAAGATAATTATTTCCATTTATAATAGGCTTCATAATAAAACTTTAAATACTAACCTCCTGAAGAACTTTAAAAAAAATGTTTGGCTAACAGATGTACTATTTACATACAAGCTTAAAGAAACATTTAGTGCATGGATTATGGCACACCCCCATTCTTTTTATTTTTAGAAGAAAGTTTTTTAAAGAAGAAAGTTCTCCATCATGATAATTTGTATAGAAACCAATCCAAAATTCCCATAAGCAATAAACTAGGGTCAGTCAGCCTATCAATGAGCTGAGATATTTAAACACCATGATATTAATTAGTAGCAAATTTATATATAACATATTCCCTATTTATTGCCACAGAAGGGAAAAACAAAAATGGTGAATTTTCCTTTTATTTCACAGACTTATGAGAAAGAAGGGTTCAACTACTTTAAGATTTGTGAATGACATAATCCATGCACACCTCAATTTTAGAGCCATTTATAATAGTTTTTTGTTTTTTGGTTTTTTTTACTGGGGGTGGGGTGGACAGATGAGGGAGAGAGAGAATCTTAAACAGGCTCTATGCCCAGTGCAGAGCCTGACACAGGCCTCGGTCTCACAACCCTAAGATCACGACCTGAGCCAAAATCAAAAGTTGGATACTTAGCCACCTGAGCCACCGAGGCGCCCCATCATTTATAATAGTTATTTCTAATAAGTTAATAACTGGAATGTATTTTTGATCATGATAGAAGTGAGTTTAAAATAGACACATAAACTCTTAAGTTACTTTAAGGTTAAAAGGAAAAGAAAGACCCAATTTGTCTGCCAGGACTGTTCTAATTTTCTGTTCTTGAAATCTACTTTTATCTAGAGCATTTGTACATAGCCACTCAACATTTTTATTAAAAAGTTTATATTCATAAGTGCAGAGAATAAAGGATATCAGAAAAATAAGGACATATAAAAATATTATTGATATGTACTTGCAGAAATTATGGAAGGCTTTAATTTTTGATCATTATTCAAAATGGCACTCCTCACTACTAATTATATTGTTACTCCTATTGCCGTTTCCTATTTTCTATCCTGAAACCAGAGAACACTATATTAACCTACAAACTTTTTTAAATAATATAAGAGCCCTTCAAAATGGTTTTAGATATTAATTCAAAGATTTGTCAATTTCATCCTTTTAGAGGAAATGGAAAATATCAAATATGATGGTTTTAAAATATTTTCACAAATTCTTTTACTCTTTTCAAAAGGTGAAGCCTAATTCTAGTCCCCTTGAATGTGGAGTGGGCTTAGTGACCTGTTTCTAATGAACAAAAAGTGGTAAAAGTGATGTCATCTGTCCTCAGCTGAGGTAATAAAAAGAATAGCTTCTACCTGTGCCTTCTCTTTCTTTCTCTCTCATCATTTGATCCATAGGAAACCAGTCACCAAGTTGTGAGGATATTCTTAGACTACTGAGAAGTCCACATGGAAAAGAACTGAGCCCTCCCATCAGCAACCAGCACCAATTTGCTATCCATGTGAGTGAGCCACCTTCCAAGTAGATTTTCCAGCCCCAATCAAACCCTCAGGTAACTATAGTTCCAGCTGCTTTGACTGTGATCTCATGACTCCACACTAGAAGTTCCTAGCTAAGCTGTTCCTGAAGTCTTAACCCACAGAACAATGACGATAATAAATGTTTATTTTGGGGATAATGGAACAATTCAGTATGCAGCCATATATAACTAATACAATTCATAAGGGGCTCAGTCGGTTGGGCGTCTGCCTTTGGCTCAGGTCACGATCCTAGGGTCCTGAGATCCAGCCCCGCATCGGGCTCCCTGCTTATCGGGGAGTCCGCTTCTCCCTCTCCCTCTGCCTCTCCCTCCAGCTTGTGCACTCTCTCTCTTAAATAAATAAAATCTTTAAAAAAAATTCAATTCATAAGGAATACAAAAAGGTAATGTTGCAAAATTTCACACATTTAATGACTGCTGTTTATGATAAAAATCAAGAATGTCATATAACAATGTAAAATAAAGTTAGAAAATTTTACTTTTCTCCATAGGTGTTCAATGGTATGATAAAACAAGTATCAGAGAAAATCTCACCTTGCAAGTGACAGCTCCAACAACCTGCCACGTATCTGCTATATCCTGTTTATCATATTGCATGGATTTTACCTTTTCAGTGATAGAAATAGAAACTTGTGGTTTTCCTTTGTATGTTCCAACTTTCCAGGCCGGCTGTTTTTGTGGATGTGTCACAGAAGCAAAATTAATACTATCCAATGAATTCTGTAAGTTGGCATCTAACAAAGTTCCAAATGGACAAGCTTGTAGAAGCAAATCAGGCAGTTGGTTCAATTTTGTGTTTAACTCAGTTTCATTTTTTTGACCCAAGTGAAGAAAATCCTGTATCCCAAAAAGAAGTTCAAAACTTTGTGAAATTCCACTAATGCTAATTAATGGTGGACGAGGGGATAAAGTTTGTTCAACTAGTGGAACACAAGCATATATCATGTTATTCTTCAGAAAAGCAACAACTGGCCAGAGTTCTCCACCTCCTACTAGGAGTCCATAGACAGATGTTTTATTGATGTGTGAACAGCTATCACGACTTTCTACGAAGTCCTTATCATCATCCAATAATCTAAGTTCAAAAAACAGTGCTTTAAGAAAGGGACCATCTTCAGGAATAGGCACATAACTTGTTCCATTGAAGACTTTGGCTCGTTTTTCAACAGTTGGATACCGTCTGAATTATGGAAACAGAAATATTATAAATGGTTCTTCCAAGGAAAATAAAAGTAGAAAAATCCAAAAAACCCCCAAAACAAAAACAAACCCAAAACACAAGACTAACAATAACAACAAAACACACAATAATACATACACCCACAAAATCCACAACCAAAACAATGTATCACACGTTAAATTTCTACTGTAGTAACTAACTGTTGTATACTTGGTATATTATCTCAAATTATAATGTCATTATTTATTACTGAAAATAGATCAATTTAGTTAATTTTTTAAATAGGTAAAGTACATGGTTCTAATTCAAAATTCTAGTTTCTTGGTCACTCAGATTCCTGTTTGGTAGGCCAGGAATGTATACTTGGACACTTTTTAGGCATCTACTAAGGCCTTTTTTTTCTTTTCTGATTCCATCTTAGTAGAGCAGAATCAAAGAAGTGGTTCAATTTAACCTGCCATAATTTTGGATTCACTAGCTGAGATGATACAAATGTAAAAGGAATGTTCTATTCTACTCAGTTAATAGTGAATAACAAATACCCTGAGTCTTCTTGCCAACTCCTTAAAATGTAAGAATGCTTTAGTAATAAAAATGTTTATCTTTATGGCCCTGAAAGATATTATGAGGTAATAGAAATAAAATCTGAGTAAGATGCTTTTACTCATTTACAAAATGTTATGTCACATTTTCTTAGTTTAAAAAAAAGATGTACTTTCCCTATTCCTTTTCTCTCCACTCTAATGTCCAGAACAAAGTCATTTATTAGTATTAACTTCTGTGTAAGTCACCTAACTTCCCTAAGTCTATTTTCTTATTTGTACAATAAAGGAGTATCTAAATATATCAGCAATTCTCATCAAGAAGCAAAGACACACCTGGCCAAAATAATTTTTTTTCATTAATACCCCTAATAAGATATTGATGTTTACTAATAATTTTTAAAAAGAAAAATAGGAATGTATTCAAAGTTATCTCTATATTAGTTATCATTCACATTCTGATGTACTTTTTTGATTGAGAAAGGAAAAGATTTAGCTAGCCCTCCAGTAATGGCTTAGCAGCTGAATGCCATTTCTTTCTCTGGGTCTCAGGATAAGAACAGTTGAGAACTGTGAACTAAACTCCAGCCCAGTGTTTTACCCTTTGGTTATCTAGAGGATAATTAAAGTCCTTCTTAAGTGTAAGAATCTCAATATTGGATGTAAAGATAAGAAGTTAATCTGGGACTGTACACAATACCTTGTATGTGCTCAATAAATATTTTTATTGGATGACTCAACCTATCATTTTAGATTTATTCTAGACCTTTTCTAAAATAGCACTCAAACCTTGGCCCTACAATTATGGGGTACAATACCAAACTAAGCCATACTGAAGCTGATACTATTACTATATATCTGGACAGCAAACTTCTAAATCTGAATCTAAACCAAGTTTTGTTTTGGGAAAACATAATTACATACAGGAACGACCATCTGCTTTTAAAAATCTTAAATGATGGCCATTAACCTTTGGCATATATGTGGGTAATATGCCAGGGTATGTATGCTTAGCCCTTACACCAGGCCCAAGAGCTCAGAAAATGGAAAATAATAAAACTAATTTCTTTAATGATGCAAAATTAATAAGTGACAGATGAATTATTTGAACCCAACTTGCTGCCTCCACAGAGATGCTGAAAAACCCACCCAAACATATCTGAATTTTTCTTCTGAAATATCCTGAGTACAATGAGAAAAAAAAAAATCTGAAAGCAACAATGAGTTCTTCAAGGAACTTATTTTTATAAGCAGTAAAAAAAATCTTATCTCTGTAAGGTATTAAGATAAGTTACAAAGTCACAGATATAAATACAGTATGGTACTGGTCCAAGAATAGGCAAATAAAGTAATAGAACTGAAACAGACCAATATTTATAAGAGAAACATAATCAACTATCAATAGTCCCACAAATCAATGAAAAAAATATATATATATACCAAAAAAATACATTTAACATACAGGAAAACTGGCCCACACTATAGAGAAAAATATAATGGATTCCTCTATTAACATGACATCTGAAGATGGATTAAAGACCTAAACATGACAGATAAAATGATAAAGTTAAGAGACGATAATGTAAGAAGATGGCTTTGGAAAATAAGGGTAGAGTATGACCTCAACAAAACCCCCAAAGTACTACTCTGACTGTAATAAAATTAGTGGTTTGTTTAATCAAGTGATATATAAAGTTAAAAATGACAAAATGAGAGAAAATATCTGTAGTAACTAAAAATGACAAAGGCCTAGTATCGAGAATATACGATGAATACATAAGAATACACAATGAATTAATTTTCAGGAGAAAATTAACATGAAAACCAACAAACAGACAAATAGCAACTCTCAAAGATAAAATGGACAAGGATATGTACAAGCAATCCACAGAAAAGGAAATCCAAAGGGCTAAGAATCACTGCTACACAGAGAAATGCAAATGAAAATAAGATATCCTTTATAGCAATATTGACAAGAAGTAGAATAAATGTTAGGAAAGAATGGAGATACAGGAACATTTGCTCACTGCTGATGAGAAGAGTGAGACTGGAGAAAGTATTCTGAAGAGCTAATTATTTCACAATATTCAGTCAAAATCAGCATAGATAGGCCCTATGAGCCTTTTGAGGATATCTACTGCATCACCATTCTGATGGCTGAGTTGGAGGCAACCTGGGATTATCATCACTAGGGGAAGGGGACAGGCAAAACATAGAGGATGTAAACCATAGAGTACAAAAGAGCAATGGTTTAGATCTGCACTGTCCAAAACAGGAGCCACTAGCCACATGTGACTATTTAAACTTAAAATTAAACAAGACTGAGTTCCTCAGTTATAATAGTTACATTTCAAAAGCACAATAGCTACATGTGGTTAGTGGCACAATATTAAACAGCATAGATTTAGGACATTTCTCATGCCCATCACTGCAGAAAATTCTACTGGACAGCGCTGCTCTGGATGAACACAAAGTAACATGGATGTTTCTTAAAAATAGTGCTGAGAAGTCTGGCAAATATAAGAAAATGAAGTCTATAGCACACTTAATTGTGTAATTTGAAAAATGCACCAACAAACACAAAATAAAGGGATAGCAACAAACATGTAAGAGTTACCTGTGAGGAGGAGGAGAATGGCAGAAATAAAGATACTCAAAGGAATATATAAGTACTTTGGACCAACCAATGAGGCTCCTGAACCATATTAAATATTATTAAACTCCTTACTTAAGGTACAACAATAAAGCAAGCCAGGTATCCTGGGAGAAAATGGCAAACTTTAACTCTGATACCCTCAGTAACAAAAAATGTTTAGGTTGTGAAGAGGGAATTTTTCATATCCACATTGCCAACCACTTTCATTTAAAATCACACTCATCTTTATTTGTCTCAATCTCAATGCAGAGCTATGCTACCTCCCTACAGAGCTTTCCTCAGGGAAGAATAAATATGATGGCAAGAAAGAGCTGTCAATAGCCACCAAGAATAAAAGGTGATACAGATTACAGACTGCCACTTATATTTTACCATGAGTTATTGTATAATTCTCACCACAGAGCTATTTTGATAGAATGTGGCATATTCTAAAAGTGGAGCCAGATCAGCCTACACAATCTAAGAAAAAGTGAATATGATTTTATTTTTTGTACTTTTCCAATTTTCTTCAACAATGAGGAACTTTCAAGTAATCCACCTGAAAGTTTCTAAGAATGAAACATAATATGAAAATAACAGTCTTTTACTGCTCAGCGAAGATTTTCCTGAAGAATGAGCTAAAATGTCCTTGAATGATCTTTATTAACGAAAGTAGAAAAATCTGAAACATGTTCAGTGCTCAGTAAGTTTCCTTTCCTTTCCTTTGGTCATCTCCATCTCAATCCCAAGCAGGTGAAGTTAATTTTTATTACAGTAATACTAATATTGAAAAACACATAATAATATGTGCCAAACATCAACACATTTTATTCTCACAATACTATTAAGTAGTGGTGTTAAAATTTCCATTAAACAGATGAAACAGAAGTTAAGTAACTAGCCCAAGGCGGCGGACAAAGACACATCCCCAAACTACAGTACATTATCAATCCCTCCGATCCATCACCCCTGAGAATTCGAACTGCATTTACCTGGAGAATCTGACGGTGCCACAAAGTGGAGTTCCCGGCTCGTGGCTTAGGAGCCACACTGCCCGCTGGGCCATGACAAGCCACTAAAGCATCAACTCATCCCTAAGGTCGCCACGGAAAAAGGACGCAGACCGGCTTTCTCAGAGGGGCTCCTACCAGAAGATCCGAGGCTCACCCAACCTGAGCCACCTTCTGTCCCACCACAAACAGGTTGGGCTCAGCAGAGACGCTGGCTCCTTCAGGTGGCGTGACTAAAACGTCTGAGTCCCTCCTGTCAACACATGCCACAAAAGTTCTGTGAATCCTCATCTAGAATGCCGAGAAGCATTCCTCCCCAGGAACCCCAGTACTTTCTTCCTCTAAGGGCCACTTCCGGGACGGTGGCCCGCAAGGATCATGGTTCCTCGCTCGCCCCAGCGACGAGCCTCTCTGCGGTTCACCGGCTGCAGGCCTCCCTCTCCGGCCCCTCCCGACAGCCAACCCCGCGCGCGCAGCTCCACTTCCGGCGTACGAGGCGGTGACAATGGGAGCGGCGCGGGCGGCGCCGGGAGGCAGCTGACAGGCGTCTGCGGCTTCGCTTCATGGCCGCCCTCCCGCCCCGCTTGGGCTCTGTGGGGAGTGGGGGATCCCGCGGCGGCCCGGAGCCAGAGCTGGCGAGCCGAGCGGGGACCTGTGCGCGGCGCCGCTGAGGCGCAGCATGTGAAGAGGAGACGGCTTCCAGTGCGAGGCGAGCCTCTCAGCCGGCCGGGATGGCTACGACGGCCGAGCTCTTCGAGGTGAGTCCCGGCGGCTCTTCGGGGAGTGGCAGGCCCGGGGTGCGGACAGCGAGGTGGGCGGGCGGAGGAGCGGACGCAGCCGGGGGAGGAAAGGTGCGAGAGGCGAGGGGTGGGGTGGCGGCTCCGGTGGCGGCGCGGGCGGAGCGTGAAATGGGGGAGGGGTGGCTTGGGGATGCGGGCGGGGAGGTGAGCAGGGAAGGGAACCTGGAGTCCGAAAGGAGGAGGGTTGGTTTTGTCCGCAGGCTGGAGAGGAGCTTCGGAGGTTTAGGGGTTGGAAGATGTACTCGGGATGAGAAGTGGGGAAGGCTGACTCAGGGCGCGGAGAGAGGAGCCAGCAGCCTCAGGTTGGGCGAGCCCCGTCTTGTCGCTTGGATCCTCGAGTAATATTCTAAGGGGACCACCTGAGATTGGGACGACTGGGGGCTTCTTGCGGTTGAGTAATTAAAATTATTCCGTTAGTAAACGTTACAAGTGGCCAGTTTTCCTTTACATTCGTAAAGGCTGAAGTGGTTTTTTAGGACAATAACAGGCCTACTTAGCCCTTGAGACTGAAAGGGGAGGCGAAACTAGAAATTAACATTCACGTTCGGGTCTCAAGGAATTTAAATGTATTTTAAAACCACGTAAAGGCAAGCTAGAGAATCCTTAGCTCCTGAGACAGTGAGCGTTCAAACGTGTTTCCTGGAGCATTTTCACTCTAAAACTTAAAATTTAATTTAGTGAAATTCAGTGTAAGAAGAAGCTGTGATGTTTGAGATAAATAGAATAGGAAAATTCCAATTGGACCACCAAACAACGAAACCTATGAAGGATCTCTTTTTGTGAAACAAATGAAAACAGATGTAAAGAAAAAGGAAGCAAAGACCCTTTTTGTGTGTGCTTGTGTTTCAAATTGAATAACAAAAGTGTAAGTAATAATTGAGAAGACTGCAGTTGACATTAGAGAATTTCTCCGCGAGTGAAGATTTGATTCTTTTTCTGCTTAAGAGTCAGCAGTTTTTTTGGCTTAAAATTTGAATGCCACAGTTTTTACAACAATTGGGAACTTTTCATTTGTAACTGTTACTATATTTGGGGTTCCTGTCAGCTCTTGGATAGATAATGCTTTTTGTTGAGAGGAATAACATACACCATTGTTACAATAACTAATAATCAAATAGTAATTTGTGAGTGAAGGATTATAATTACAAGAAAGAATTTGGAAATATTAATTGTATGTTCTCAGATGTAAGTGTTGGGAGGTATATTGCATTAACTTCTCTAATTCCAAAATTGTGCCGTCTCTTTATTGATTGATGCAGGAGCAGGGAGATTGTTGAAAGCTTTTACTGCGTGTTTCTGGGCAAGATACTAAATAGTTCTGTCGTTCCTTGTTTTATCTTTCACATCTTATAAAGGTAGAAAACTTTATGAAGTTGAAATCTTTAATTTGCTAAATGAATACATGACCAGCCAACTATTAATAGAAAACTTACTATTTTCTTACATGGTTCATAAGGCATTAACCTGTGATTTAATGAATCCTGCTTGACATTCCCAGTTGTATCTAAGACCGTATTATGTCTATTTTTCTTTAAATGTTTGACCACATGAGTCCACCTAACTTAATTGAAAATATATTTGATTTCTGCCCCCCTTCCCCCCAGGGTAAAGGGGAGAGAAGGTAGATATATATACATGTATATATATCTATAGCTATATATTTATTTTCTTAGAAGTAAATATATATTTGCTTTCTAGGGTCATGCTATTTAGTAAAGTAGTTGAACCAAATTAGGGTTTAGTTTAGCTGAGTGACTTGTTATGCATAGCTAGTAATATTCACTTAACTGATCAGTGATGACAGAGACAGACCAGTCCTGTGGCCAGAGGGTTCATAGGGCAACCTTAAACATGCTTATGGATCTTAATTCATGTGACCTTCTCTTGTTGCTTCATCAAAATTAAAAGCCTGTTACGTTAAAAGTTATAATTAAATGTTAATAGTTACAATTAAGAAATGTATTTATCTTTTCAGCCCCCAGTGGACTCTATTCTTGGATAAGTTTTCATCCCTAAGTGAAAAGTTTGTCTTTGCCTTAGAGTGAGGAGGCAAACAAAAAACAAACCTCAGTCATCACTGCCATTTCCTGTTGCTACTACCATAGGATCTAGATTGTAGGACATATCAGGGAGTGTCTTTTTCTCTTCCCTTTCTTAGTCACAGCTGGAGAACTGTAGGAAACAGAGGTCAGGATGTAGTCAGGATATTTTGTTTTTATACATCCTGGTCTTAATGCACGATTAAGTTGAATTCTGCTTTCATTTCCACATTGAAAAAGAGGTTAAATCAATACAAAATTATGCTTTGAATCCATGAAATTTCATAAGTGTTAACTCTACTTCTTTTAAAATCTTATTGTTGATCCTATGAGACTTCCTTTTATAACATAAACACCCTCATACAACAAAATCAAACTCCAGGATATTTCTTCAGTTGGCAGAAATGCTTTAGTAATAGATGATTCAGTTACTTTAATAGTGTATAGCCTCGAAATTGACAAGAATACCTTCATAGTTTCAACCCTTGTTGACAAATTTTCTGAAAGATTCTATCTCCAGTGACTCTAAATGATTACCTCAGGATGGATGTTGTAAACAGGCATTCCTACGTGGTTTAGATTAGTTCCCTGCATATAAAAAGTGGCTGGGGTAGTAAATTCCTCTGTTGTCACAAGTATTCCTCTCTTC
Organism: Mirounga leonina; assembly: GCF_011800145.1. Taxonomy (NCBI): domain Eukaryota; kingdom Metazoa; phylum Chordata; class Mammalia; order Carnivora; family Phocidae; genus Mirounga; species Mirounga leonina. The sequence goes on from NW_023270825.1 coordinate 41,548,384, forward strand.
TCTTACTGCACTACTGAGGACATTGTACTCCTCTCTCACTTGCTATTTTTCTCTCCTGTCATTCTTGGAGTCTTCTTTTTGGGCAGGCTGCCTTTATGGTAGAGTTCTTTGTTAACCAGGGTCAATTACCCATTCATTCAACAAATATTTGTTGAATACCTATTAAGTTCAAGATAAGGTGCCAAGATTAATGAGGCTGCATGTCTCAAAGGCATGCCATAGAAATAGTAATACTATGAAATGTGCTGCAGAAAACCCAAAATGGTTTAGAGGCCAAGTAAGTTTTGGAAATGGGCATACTTTGTTTTGTTAGAAAGTTACAACATACCTTAGTATATTAAAGGTTCTGAGAAGTTTATTTCCCAAACTAGTTGACCATGAGACTGTTATATTTTCTACTGCTTGTTAATTTTGTGAATTCCAATGTACTTTGGACAATGTTGAGTTAATATAGAACCTGCCCTTATTAATGTGGGAAGAGAATAAAGATGTATAACTGTGTACACTTGAAATAAAGTTATAAATGGTGTCAAAGATAAAGTGCTATAGGAGTTGAGAGAATGGGAAGATTACCTCTAGAAGTGGGAAAGGAATAGGAAGGGGTATTTGAATGATATATTAAGGATCTGTTAGATTTGAGTTTGTGCAACTGGATGGAAGGGACTTTCTAATAAAGCAGACAATAAAATCCAAGACATAAAGGGAAGTAAGTGTAGATCCTTGAGGCAAGGGAAGAGTTCCACTTTGGCTGGAGTATAGCATGCATGAAGAAGAGGAATGGCATGTGAGGTAAATTGGAGTTTAATTGTGGAGGTCCTAAATGCCAGGATTAGGAACTTAAGTGTTTTCTTTCCTGTAAATGGAGGTGCCTTGATAATTGTATTTGAGGTCAGGTAATTTGACTATGGTAACAATGGTTGTTTGACCTCCAGATTAGAATTTAAATAGCCAAGAACACATTTTTGCACACAAATACATTTATGTTTCTTGGATTTTCAAACTAAGTTACAAAGTATTTAAACAGAGTTACTGAAAAAAGATCTCTCGTTCAATTAACTAGCTAAATATATAGTAATGAACATGAGATACAGAAATGTGGACCACCCCCTTTACCTTCTATTTGCTGAAATGCTGCTTCTTTTAGCCATATTAGCTGTTAGATAATTGTGTGTGGAACCTGGCTACCAATTAATTAATTATCGTGCATTTGAGAAAATGTGTTCATTCAGCAAACATTTATTGAGTACTAGGGCAGAAGTCATCTCAAGTACTGGAGTTAAAAGACAGTTTAAGTTAAACACCTAGTTGGCGGAGTGAAAGGAAAAAAACTCTTTCTCTCAGCACTACGACTAGTCTCAGTACTTCATTTCTGACACCAGATGTGTGGGGATTTTACCTACAACATTTCAGTTCAGTTTTCCAGCAGACACTGACTGGATGTTCTACAATTCATTTCAATTCTTACGCTGTCTACCTGGAGTTAGCATCAGATCCCACAAGTTGAGGGCTCAGTACCACAAGTATGCCCCCACTTCAGATACTAGTTGCAGTCCAGGTTGTCACCTGTGCTTCTGACAGACTAGCTAAAAATAAGAGTTCTCATGACCCCCTCCTCAGGTTTGATAATTTGCTCGAACAGCTAACAGAACTCAGGAAAACAATTTACCAACTAGATTACTGGTTTATTATAAAGGGATATGACTCAGGAACAACCAGATGGAAGAGATGCCTAGGGCAAGGTATGGGGGAAAGAGTGTAGTACTTTCAAGCCCTCCCTGGGTATACCACCCTTCCAGCACCTTGATGTATTCAGCAACCTGGAAGCTCTCTGGACCCCATACTTTAGGGATTTTTATGGAGGCTTCATCACATAGGAATAATCAGTTATTAACTTAGTTAACTCAGGAGTAGAGGGACTTCTAATCATGCTTGATCTTTCTGGTGACCAGCCCCATCCAGGAGCCCTGTTGCCTCAGTAGAATAAAAGACACTTCTGTCACCCAGGAAATTACAAGATTTAGGAGCTCCACATAAGATGTTCCTATCAGGGGTGCCTGGGTGGCTCAGTCGTTAAGCGTCTGCCTTCGGCTCAGGTCATAATCCCAGGGTCCTGGGATCGAGCCCCACATTGGGCTCCCTGCTCGGCGGAAAGCCTGCTTCTCCCTCTCCCACTCCCCCTGCCTGTGTTCCCTCTCTCGCTCTGTCTCTCTCTGTCAGATAAATAAATAAAATCTTAAAAAAAAAAAAAAAGATGTTCCTATCAACCACATCACTTAGGAAATTACAAGGGCTTTAGGAGCTCTGTGTCAGGAACCAGGGTCAAAGACCAAATATTAGAACAAAAGATGTGCCTAGCACATTTATCACTTAGGAAAAAACAAAGATCTTAGGAGCTGAGGACAAAGACTAGAATATATATTTCTTAAAATAAAATATACATTTCTTATTATGGTATCATAGGGAGACATATGTTAACAGATAATACAGTGTAGTACGAGTACAGAATCTCTTCCTGGGATAATGAGGAAAGGTTTCGTAAAGTAATGACATATGAATTGGATATTGATAGATTAGAAACTTTTCAAGCAGGAGAAGGGCATTCCAAGGCAGAGACAGAAGTGACTAATTTTTTTTTTTTTTAAGATTTTATTTATTTATCTGAGAGAGAGAGAATGAGAGAGAGAGCGAGCATGAGAGGGGGAAGTGTCAGAGGGAGAAGCAGACTCCCCGCTGAGTGGGGAGCCTGATGTGGGACTCGATCCCGGGACTCCAGGATCATGACCTGAGCCGAAGGCAGTCGCTTAACCAACTGAGCCACCCAGGCACCCCAGAAGTGACTAATTTTTAAGATGAGGTGTATTCGGGAAATACTGAGAAGAGATAGGGTCTGTGTATGCATGTTTTAGGCATGTGGAGTGGTGGTTCATAGAGCCCACAGAGGCAGTTTGGGGGAATCTTCGAGAGGGCTTTAAGGCTATGCTTATGGGAGCTGGTGTGACTTTTTTAGGGAGGAGTGGAGAGGCAGATAATTTTAACGTTACTGTGAAGAATGGCTTTCGATGGGGAAGAGATTGATAGTTGGGAATATAGAGGGTGTACCCTACCTGGCATAGTTCTTGTCATTTAGTAGGTAGTCCAGAATTGTCTGTTGATTGATTAATCTAGGCAGGTGAAATTCTGACCTAACTCAGTGGGGACAGAGAAGACAAGAAATTTGGTAAGACATTTTGAAGAAGAATCAAAAGAATTTGGTTACTGAGGAGTTAATTCCAAATTTTTGAAGTTGAGAAAGTAGGTAATTCATTAACTGTGATGGAGAAAATAGGAAGGACCCTTTCAGGGGGAAGGAATAATGTATTCATTTTTAAAAAACTATATTTTAAATTTTTAGTAAGACATCCTGGTGAAGAAGTCCAGAAGGCAGTGAGAAATATGAATTAGTAACTCAGAAAAAGACCCCACCTAGAGATACAGATTATCATGGGAATTGTTATCCATTATGGGTGGCAGTTTAGACCTAGGAATGGATGACATCTCTCAGCTTTGTCCCTTACTATTTTGTGATCTTTGACAAGTTACCTAATCTTCTCGTACCTCTTTTCTTATCTATAAAATGGGGATAGTAACAGTACCTACCTTAGAGGGTTATTTCAAAGATTATATGAGTTGATAAATTTAAACTGCTTGGAAGAATGCCATAGAAGAATAGTAGCTTTTTAAAATTAATATTGGTAAGGGGATTGAGAAGAGGACTAGATTGAGAATAGGTCAGGGAGAAAAAGCCTTCAAAGGAGCCTAGCAGGAAATAATCATAGAGGTAGGAGATTACAGTAGGAGAGAATTACAAAAAGGCGCTGTGGAAGGGTGTGTTTTTCAGGATGGCTACAGATCTGCTATCCTATAACGTGATGTTGACACTCCTCCCATAGAGAGATAGGGCCCATGCTCCCTTCTTGAATCTAGGCAGGCTTATAACTGTATCAGAAGTGTTGCTTATGTGATTTCCAAGGTTAGGTCATAAAAGGTGATATGCTTGACCTTCTTTTGATTCCCCCTCTTAGAGCCCAGCAACTGTGCTACATAGCCAATTGGGAGAATCCAGGCTTTCCGCTGACTGAACTCCCAGCCTATAGTCAACATAACTTGGTAGCTTGAAAGTAGGTCTTCTTGCCCCAGGTTGAACTGCTTCAGCAGATATGACATGGAACAGAGATGAGATTTCCCTGCTGAGCCCTGCCCAAATAGCAGATTTGTGAACAAAGTAATCATCATTCTTATTTTTAAGCCACTAATTTATTGGAGTGGTTATTATGTAGCAATAAATGATTGGAACAGGGGTTGATCAACTCCACACCAAGATTACCACTCTCATTAGAGTGGTAGAGGTAGAGGCAGATGCTTAAAGAGTAATGGGTTTACATTTAAGTATTTTGTAGTCTGAATTCTCTAGTCAAACCAACCTGGCATTTAACTTTTGAAATGAAAAAGTCTTTAAGTTGAGGATCATTTATTGACTGTGTGTGTATAATTAGTGTAAAATATTGAGTCCCTGGTGTGCTCAGGAGTTGAGTGGTGTACAGTTTAAAAGCTTATATATATACGATATTTTTAAAATGTGTGCTAACTTTTCTGATGCTATTTTCTTTCCTTGGAATTGAAATACGAAAACAGTAATAAAATATATATAAAATAGTAATAATGATGTAGTTAACTTTATCATATATATACATCTTTGCTTACTAAAGATATAATGAATCAAAAAAGTGAATGACTCCAGGGCGCCTGCGTAGCTCAGTGGATTGAGCGTCCAACTCTTGATTTCATCTCAGGAAATCAGGACTCCCTGTGCTTAGCAGGGAGTCTGCTTGGGATTCTTGCTCTCCCTCTCCCTTTGCCCCCCCCAACCCCCCACTTGTGCTCTCTTTCTAAATTGAATAAGTCGGTAATATTTTTTTTTTTAAAGTGAACGATTCCTTGGATCCATTTGCTTAATTTGATCCCAGAGGTATTTGTTAAGTGTGTGTAAATATATTTAATGTGTAAATTTGTAAATATATTTAATTTGATTTGAAATGCTAATGTAAGATTTTTTAGATACTTTAGGTGATAATTTTCCTGGTGTTTGTAGAATTTTAAAAGACACCATAATAGAGTGGGAAAATCTCTGGTTAGAATACTGGTTTAATACCTTGACAAGACTTAAATTTCATTGCTTCAGTTACTTAGGTATAAAAATGAGATGAAGGGACTAGGGTAAGATGATATTTAATGACTATTCTAGCTTTAAAAATTTTTTTAAAGATTTTATTTATTTTAGAGAGAGAGAGAAGAGAGAATGAGTGGGGGGCGGAACAGAAGGAGAGGGACAAGCAGGCTCCATGCTGAGCACAGAGTCGGAGGTGGGGCTTGATCCAAGACCCTGAGATCTATGACCTGAGCTGAAATCAAGAGTCAGACACTTTAAACTACTGAGCCACCCAGGCACCCCTCTAGCTTTGCAATTTTTAAACCTAATCCTGTGGTTCTTTTGAGACTGGTATAAAAAAAAATACTATAACATTCTGTTACCTTTTCTTTGGGGCATAGAAATCAAATATTACTTTTTTGTCAGAAGTGAGATATAGTCTATCCTGAAGAGAGATTTTGCATAAGAGAATCTAAAATATTTCATAAAATTTTAAAGTACCACCATTTGATCATCTTCAAAACAATTCTAATATGATTAATTGGCTAATTTTATCATAGTTTAAAGAGCTGGCATCTCCTTGAAGATCGAACGTTAAAATTGACTTTAAAAAAGTAAAACTATTCATCTCATAATGTTGCAGGTAGTTTTCAAACTTACTTTTGCAAAGTTTGCCTTAGTTGCTTTTAAGGGTCTTAATATGCTTTATCTTCCTACTTTTCCACTTTGCCAGCCTGACACAAAATGAAAGAGTTTATAGTACTTTAAAGAAAAAAATCAGTACTCATTAAATGTAGTTCATCTATTAATCCCCCATAAAACACATGGTCTCGTGAAAACCAAATCAAATGAGGTTTAAAAGAAGAGGCTAAATGTAATAAAATTTGTTTAGTTCCAGTGCCAGAATTGCATAAGGTTCATATTTGGTTTTTATTAAAATTTTGAATTTTCCAAAATTGGGAATGCTTGTTCTTTATTTTTGGAGTGTGGGTGGTAGTACTGCTTTTTGTACTGGCTTTTTGGTTTTGGATATATGGATCAAGGCTTGATTTTTCAAGATCCTCTGCAGGGGATTTGGCCATGGCCCCAACTAGCAAGTGTTTTGACTTACTCTGTATCTGTGGTGCTCAACATTATTCTGTTGACCACAGTTGGAAAGCAAGAGAAGTGTATGACAGATGATACCCTTGGTTTCAATTTAAGTGTGGAGAAGAGTGAAACTTAAAAAAGTCATTATAAAACAATAAATGACAAAAATGACTAGTATATTGTTCTGTGTTGAGATTTGAATTTTTAAGCCTTGTAGGGGTTTAAGAGTGAAAAAATGAGGGGAGGTCATGTAGGGAAGGAACTCTTCAAGGCATAAATAGGAATTGAGCTGGAGTAAATATATAAAGGTGTTTGGATTGTTGGAAGAGAAAGAGTATCCTTGTGGGATGAGTTACCTAGCCACAGATAAGGAAGCAGAAGTAGCATGGAGGTGAAGAGAAGACTGTAATAGGCTGATGGTAGTGTGGCTGTTCATTTTGGGGGTAAAAGAAATTGGGTAGGACGTGTAAGATGAGAACCTTAAAGGGTAGACATAAGAGTGTGAACTTGATAATTTAAGAATTGCATAGGGAAGTTTCTGACTAAAAGAAAGCAGTGTTTTAAAGATTAGTTTGGCAGTGGTATGCACAATAAATTTAAGAAAAATACTTTATAGGTAGTACTTGTGAACCCGTGGGTTAGTTGGTTTCATAGGACCCAGAAATACTTCTTTCTGAAATCCTCTGAGCCTTATTTTTTTTTACCTAGGCTAAGGGAAAATATTAGTTTTTTTTATTTTGTGGGTGGTTGTAACACATTGCATTGGATCTATTTTTGGGAAAGAGGCTATAAGAAAATATAAAAGTTTAGTTTTGTCAAAGAAACAATGTTAAATTAGGGATTTATGTTCCTGTCCAAGGGCTTGATGTCTTATTTTTAATAGAAATTTCTATTTTAATAGAAATTACCACAAACCCCATATTTTCCTTATAATCGGTAGCATTTGTAAAAAATACAAAATCATTTTAACAGACTGACACAATAATCAATTATGTAAAGTTAAACTTAATATGACAGTATTTTAGTCTATATTGCATACTTCTGAGGTTTTTGTTTTTGTTGGGGCAATTTTTGCTTTTTTGTTACTGTAGTAAAATAGAAGGTAAGGATATAACTTTGCCAGGTTTATGAAATTCTAAAAGATTTTTTGGGGAATTGTTTACAGGTACCTTTGAGAATCCTTTGGGGTGACTTGGTCAGTTGGAAGTCTTAGAATCTGTTAGTTTGGCTATCTTATTGTAAATGCCTTTGCAACAAGGTTAAGTATTGGAGAGCGAATTATTGGGATTTATTTGGTTTTATAAGCAGAAAGGGTTTTGTTTTGTTTTGCTTTTTGCTTTTTTGGAGCTTTCATTCCATTGAGAGGAGTAGCTGATTTATCTTAAACTCTTGTGATAATTTGATTGCCTTAGAGGGTAGAACTTGTACTTTGCTTCCAGGACACTGTTCTCTCCTGGTTTTTCCTCCCTCTTCTACTAGTCCCTCCTGCTTTGTCTCTTTTGTTGGATCCTTATCCTCCATCTATCTGAATGTTGTTGACATGCTCTTCTCTTTCCTAGATGTCATCTAGTTATGAGATTTTAAATTACTCTGATTTTATATCTAGCTCTAGTTTCTTCCCTGTAATACAAACTTGTTTTTCTGATTATGTGCTCTACATTTTCACTTACTATATATCGAATAGACATCCACAACAGGTCATATGCAAAGCAGAGCTTGTTTCCTCACTCCCTCTTTCCATCTCTTTCCAGTCTCGGTAAATGACACCACCCACCATTCACACAGTTGTTCAGGCTGCAGTTCTCCATGACTAATCATGATTTCCTTTTTAAATTTCTCCCCACATCCAATCCAGCAATTTGTATGAATACATCCTTTAAAATGTCATGAACGTGATGATTCCATAGCACCTTAACCACTGTCACTTTCGTTTGAACCATTATCTCTCAACTACTGCAGTGTTGCAGGTTGAGTTCTCTGAAAAGCAGACTTTGAGACAGCGTTTAGTGTGTAGAATATTAACTAGGAGGTACCCTTGGGGTGAATGTCTGTGAAGGGGCAGGGTAAGGATGCAAGATTGGGCCTATGGAGAAATAGAGCTACAATGCTGGCCCACTGACAGTGTTATTGGCCCCAGTGGGGAGTTCTGGAACAAAAATGAAGTGTCAGAGTTGTCCTGCTTTGGACCAAAGTTGTCAGGCCTTTATATCCCTATCTTAGGTATTGATAGATCACACTGGGAAAGGTAGGACATTGAGTGAATCGGTTCTCTGCAGCTGAGGTGATGCCTGAAAATACTGCCAGCCAAAGCCTCTCTGTTGATAGCACAGCACTGCTGGCAGCTAGAACAAGACCCTTCTTGAAGGGAGATCTGGATGACATATCACTGTGTCCACCACAGACCACTCCTGTGCCACAAGACTCCACTTTTTCATAGACATTTGGGGAGCAGCTCCTCTGGCATTCCAATTGGGAGGAAAATTAGAAGGTTAGTGGCATGAACTATGGCTCCCACTATTGTGGCTGGTTTCAGGTTGCAACTGATACTCATTTCTCTAGTCTGTTTCCTTTCTCTATTCTCCATTCTGATACCCCCTTACCTTCAGCTAATGCCTCTGCTACTCTTGGTGGCTTTACTGGTTACCATACCCTTCTTAGGCCAGGGTTGCTATGCTTGTTTGTGTACTTTCAGAATTGGTCAAAAGAGTTCCAAGAGATCTCCATTAAGAGATCTGTGTGTCACAAATACTGTTCCTGCACCTATTACATAATAGCAGCCCTACCTCCTGATTAGATTCAGTTGCCTCTGCCAAAAAAAATGGTCACTCCTCTTCTTGCTTTTACCCACTGGATATAAGCAGCCAAAGTGCCCAGGCAGCACTTGTAGTTATAGTTTAATGGGACTCTTATTATATTCCCAGGTGAAGAGATCTTTGCCTTTGGGGATCAAGACCTTTAACCCTCTAGATCCCGAAATTGTAGGAATAGCAAGCACAAATTGAGAGTCATCATAAGCAGGATCACTTCTGCTTTTGTGCTTTGTTCTCAGACCCATGTTTTTCCTGTGGGAACACAGCATCATATAAAGGTTTTAAATTCAGAATATATACTGCATCTTGGAAAGTAGTGCTCCATCTTTATAGTTATTGTCTCTGAACTGACACTTCAGCTGTGCCTTCAGCAGGCTGTTCCAGTGCGCTATGGACTAGTAGCTTCTGGGTGGTGTAGTTTGTGATATGACCAGTAGATCCATGGTCACCTCCTTTGCTGTAAAATGGGTCCTTTGGGCTGATGTGATATGTGGGATCCAGTGCCACAGAAACAACACTCCCTCTGAGGAGAGGCATACCCAACTCAAATGTTTCTATTCCTGTCAGAATGAATTACTCATCTAGAATGGAAAAGAACTAATGTAATCAACTTGCCACCATGTGGTTGGTTAGTCTACTTGAAGGATGTGGCTGTTTCAGGGGCTCAGAGTTGGTCTCTGTTACTGTTAGGCTAGATACTGAGCTTGGACAGTAACTGGATCAGTTTTGGTAGGAGAGTTCAAATGGTCTTGAAGCAAAACTGTAAATGTGTACCATTGTCAGTTCTATGTGACTGAATTGTCTGATCCTCTTTTTTAATAGGGATAGAAAATAACGTATTTTCCAAATCATTGGCCATATACCATGAGGCTGGGAGATACTACATCTGGCATGACAGATGGAATGGGCTACTTTTTGGTTGATTTTGAGATAATCACCTTCCAGGATTTGTCTGGTTTCTATAAGACCAGACTAATGAATTAAATAAGAAAATTATGGGGAACATAGCTCCAGCATTCTTTAAATAAGGGGTTGGCAACTTATAGCCCATGGGGTAGATGCCGGTTTTTAAAGTTTTATTGATACACAGCCATGCCCTTTTGTTTACTTATTGTCTGGCTACATTTGTACTATGGCTACAGAGTTGAATGGTTGTAAAAAAAAAAAAAAGACTATATGGCTTATAGGCCTGAAATACTTATTGTCTGGCTTCTTAAGAAAAAAATTGCTGATCCTTGTTTTAGAGCTTTAAGAGTGGCACCAAATTTTGCCATTCCACTTGATTTACTACATTGAGTAGAGGCAATTTCAGAGACTTCTTGGACTTCCCCACTATAAAAGCTCTTACTCTATAGACCAAGGACCCAATATGGGAGTTACATCCACCATCAAGTGTGTCTGTCACTGTTACATGTTTGCAGACTGGGGAAATGGCCAGTAGTTGGGCTGATGGATCCATTGGATCTTGGCTAGGAATTTGGTTTATTACTTGGTTCCCATATGTCCTCACTCTCTTGAATCCATGATACTTGGAGTCAATCAAGTATCAGTATCACCTGGGACCTTGTATATAACGGACCTCAAAATGTTTGAGTGTTCCCCTTTCCCTAATGCACAGTTACTCAAGTAAATGGTCATAGCTCTTTGGGGAGGGGGGAGGAAGGAATAGTAGAATCATTACTGCATATATTTGCTAGCATGTTGCAGAGTCCTCCCTTTCAGGAACCTGGCCTTTTCTTCAATAAATAGCTGGAAATATATCGTAGTACATCCTACAGGACCTTGATACAAGCTCTGGACTCTCACCACCTCTTTTGTACCTCATCTACAATTATTCTCCCCTTTGCTCTAGTCACACTGGCCTCTTGTCATTGCTCACATACTAAGTTTGTTTTCTGTACTTGGAGCATTGCTTTCCTACGTGGCTTATGCCTTAGCTGCGTTCAAAATATATTTTCTTAGAGAGGCCGTGCCCGATCACTTCTACCAAAATAAATACTTTAATCCATCACTCTGTATCCTCTTTAGTTTTCTTCATAGTTCTTATTTATCATGTATCTGTTCATTTGTCTCTCACTCCCTGTCATGACATCCATAGGGGCAGAGATTTTTCTCCTGCCTTGTTTACTGACTTTTGTAGAATAGTCAGTAACATGTAGTAGGCTCTCCATGAATATTTGTTGAATGAAGGCATATTGTATTTTGAGAAAATTGAAATATTTCATATGAAAAAAATGCTTATTTTTTACCATGTCAGTAATACCTGTGTTGATGTATAAATTTTTGGACATACATCATTTAGTAGAACTGTTACATGGAAATTAATGAACAGTGTAAATTTCAATGAAATTTAGTTGAAAATTGCAACTACTGAATAATAAATGAAATTAATAACACATGAGAACTATGATTATTAAGTATTTACATAGGTATGCATGTATAAAAAGTGACAGGGAAAAGGAACATGATTACTATGTAAAGTTATTTATGGGAGTATTGTGGACTTTGGAAGAACTATTTCCTAAATTAATTTAGCCTCTTTTAAAGAAAAAGCTCTGGATTTTACCAGAAGTGAAAATTTGGACCTCAGAAATCAGATGAATCTGTGTGACCTTGGATTAAATAACTTTTTTGTATCACACAATTGCATAGGTATAAAATGAATCAATATTGATAAAACCTACCTCATAGACTTGTAAGTATTAAATGAGATTAAGTATGTAAAGATAAAAATTAGCTTTTCTCAACATTTCATCATTATTTAGGAGTATTTCATATGCTTGTCAGATTTTAAGTTTCTAAGTAGCTCAGTTTCTGAAGTTCTAAGTAGCTCTAAACATAAATTCCTTTATCTTGAGTCAATGTTTCCCAATTTATATATGTAAATTAAGAATTGTTAGACATACATAAAACTTTTGTTTCAACAGAAATGAATTAGAGAAGAGGTATGATTATTTAAATGATGATATGTTTGCTAAATGAGTTAATTATATTTCAGAGGGCCAGTATTTTTCCTTTGCAGGATATCTAAATTATCCTTAGGACTTAATTCTCAAACATGTTAGCACATGGATAAACTGACTTTTTTTTTTTTAAGTAGCTAACAATCTTGTTTATTTCTATGCCTTCATCTAATCAGATAGCTTTCCTATAATGGAAATCTTAGAGAAACTGGATTAATATGACTGCTATTTTTCAGTTATTTGACTACTCTAAAAGAGACTTTTATAGGTAAAATGTAAAGTCTTTAAAAATTTTTTAATACCTATTTATATTGTTTTGTGTTACTGCTTGATGTTAATTTTTTTCTTTTAGCAATTAGTGATACTAACAGTCATAAAGGTTATATGGTTTTCTTATAAAATATGAACCAGTTTGAAAGTTGATATTGGATTCTATCTACAGATAGGCATGTGACAGTGTATCAGTTGTCTGATAAAATTATTGGTTGGTCATTTAATTAGAATGTTTATAAATATAAGTAGAAATTTTAAAAGACATGATCAGTGATGTGCATATGCCTTCGTGTGGCAGTTTTTACCTTTTTAGCTTCACCTATTATCCTTACCATCTAACTTTAGGTACAAGGAACTACTTGTAGTTTCCCATAGTTGCCATTCAGTTTTACATAGCAATAGAACAGAATGATTTAAATCTCAGCTCAGCTTGTGTTACCTTGGTTAAGTAATTAACCTCTCTTAACCTTTGTTTCCTCATCGTAAAGTGGGGGGTAAAATAGGACCTTCCTTACAGGTCTTATGAAGAGAGTAGTAAATGAGGTAATACGTGTAAAGTGTTTATGTGAGATGTTATTTTTGTTGGTACATATTCCTGTTCTTATCGTGATGGTTATTCTTAGTCTGACTGAAATTCATCCTCTCATTCCTCCTCTCACATCAGACTGGTGAATGATTCTCTCAAGTACCAGTGTGGTGGTGGTGGTGGTGATGATAAAAAAGAACAAGATTATTATCTGTTGGCCTTAATTGTCACCTCTCATGTTCCTCCAGATGTGGTCCTTGTCATCTAGTCCATCTGCTCAGTTCCCCTAATAGGCTAAGTTCTATCTACTCTTTCCCTAATGGTCGGGAAAAATATTTGTTCCATTATTGTCTGGCTGATTTTTCTTCTTTATTCTAGTCTCAGTTTAAGTGTTGGTCCTCAGAAAGTTTGCCTGATGTAATGCCTACTTCTTGCCAGTCTTCTACCCTTTCTATCTTCCTATCATGTCTGTTCCTGTTGTATAGTCTTAGATCCAGGACTTTTCTTTCGCTTACATTTATCACAGTTGTAACTAGTTATGTCTGTACTTGTTTAATGTTGGCCTCCTTACCTAGAAGATCATTTCTATGAGGCCTTGCAGGAACCCTGTCTATTGAATTAACATCTATATTCTTAGTGCCTACTACTATGCCCAGCACATAGCAGTTGCTCAGCAAAATTTGCTGAATTACTAAATACCGCATTTCTGTTGCCCAGCTACCTGTTGAGGTAACAACTTAGCAGTATTGATATTAAAGTTTGCACACATTCTTAATTTTACTTATCATATACGATTGCATTCTTTATTTATAATTTTTCCCCTATTAGGCTGTGAGTTTCTTGAGGTTACAGTTTTTTAATATATCTTTTTATTCCAAAGCCTAATGGAGTGCTTGGCACTGGAGATTTTATTGTTCAGTGAATGTTTATCAATGAAAATATGTTTTTAAAATATGATTAACAAATGGAAAATTTTGCAGATACTAGAATTCAAACTGGAATCACCAGCAAATGCTACTAGTTTAAGTTACATGCTAAGAGGGCGGCAATATATGATACCCATTTGCATGAAAGAAGGTAGTATGAAAAATATGTAAATTAGTGTGTATTAGTTTAAAAAATTCATTGTCAGCTGATGGTGAATATTTGAATGTTTAGTTTCTTGATTGGGTCTTCTACTCTAATATTCTTTTTTTTCATAATTAATGCTTTTTTCCTGAGAAAATTTAGAAAATTTTATCCTGCTTTTTTGTGAACATTTTTTCTCATTGCATTTAATTTTTTTCAGCATGATTTTAATAAGTACATAGTTTTCATCCTGTAAGTTTGTCATAATTTTTCAATAATTATTTTATTGAATATTTATGTAAACAATTTTTAGGTATCATACATAACACTCAGTGAACATTCTGCAAAAATTGTGTTCATATCTGCTTTTCCCGTAGAATTTTAAAAGTAGAATTACTGGGGTGCCTGGGGTGCTCAGTCGTTAAGCATCTGCCTTTGGCTCAGGTCATTGTCCCGGGGTCCTGGGATCGAGTCCCACATCGGGCTCCCTGCTCTGTGGGAAGCCTGCTTCTCCCTCTCCCACTCCCCCTGCTTGTGTTCCCTCTCTCTCTCTGTCTCTCTCTGTCAAATAAATAAATAAAATCTTAAAAAAAAAATAAAAATAAAAGTAGAATTACTGGATTAAAGGGTATGAGCATTCATAATACTGTTTATGTTATCAAATTGTTACTTGTTGTCCTCCAAAAATACTGTACCTGTTAACGTTTCTAATAAAAATGAGTGTCTGAATTTCAGTTTACCCTCTCCTGTATTGCATATTATAATTACCAAAAAACCACTTTGTCAGTGTGTTCGAGGTTAAAAAAAAGTGATAATTTGACCTTATTTGATTGTTAGTGAGGCCACATATGTTTCCTGTTGTATGTCTTCTATAAATTGTGTCCTTTGCTCATTTTCCCAATGGGATGTTCTATCTAGTCATAATACTGTTCTAATATTTTAATATCCTAATTTTTATTAATTTGATTTTTTAAAATTAATAACCTTGTATATTTTAATAATAATGTGTTTAAATGGTAATTTAATTCCATTTTAAGCTCTCACATAGTAAAACCTGCTTCATTTTTGCAAGTAACATTAAGATATCTTCTATGAAACTTTTTTAAAGAACATTTATTTTGTAAACTAGGAGCCTTTTGTGGCAGATGAGTATATTGAACGACTTGTGTGGAGAACCCCAGGAGGAGGCTCTAGAGGGGGTCCTGAAGCTTTTGATCCCAAAAGGTGAAGTAAAAATGTTTTTTTCCCCATAGATCCAATCTAATACAAATTTGTGTTTGGAATAAAGGTGACTATTGAAATTCTTTCCAAACCCCTTTTACAGCCTGGGGTTTATTTTCTTTTATATTTCTTTTATTTTAGAGAAGGACTTTAACTGGTGTGAGGGGATTTTATTGTGTTGTAAGAATTTAATATTTTCTCCAATTAGTAATATACTAGAAAAGGTTGGTTATATCTCTAAAATAAAAACATGTTGAATATGTTGTTTTAAGTATAGTTGTAAATTAAAGGAACAGAAAGTCACTGTTCCCTGGAATGCACGCTGTTATTTTTATATACTGTATAAAATTTTTATATCATATATATTAAAAATATATATTTTTTATCTTTTTGACTATTTTCTATAAAATTGATTTCTATTCTGGAAGGTAGTAGATATTCTGGGTGAGGTTTTCATTCATGTCAAAGATAATCCCTAAGATGCTCTCGAGAAAATTAACATAATCATCCCTACCTTAAGGAATGCTTACTGATACTTTATTACAAGTGAACTGGCCGGTTCCTAATGATTAATCATAGATGGATTGATACATATTCTGATTTTCCTCTATTAGGTTATTAGAAGAATTTGTAAATCATATTCAGGAACTACAGATAATGGATGAAAGGATTCAAAGGAAAGTAGAGAAACTAGAGCAACAGTGTCAGAAAGAAGCCAAGGAATTTGCCAAGAAGGTGCAAGAGCTCCAGAAAAGCAATCAGGTAAGCAGTTAAGCTATCAATAGTTTACACAGGTTATCTTTATTTCCTTCCACCATTAAGTTCTTAAAAAACTCTAGTCAAATAATAGTAACTGTTGAGGTTTCTCAACTGTTCCCATACCTGGGGAAAAATGTCAATGAACTGTTATCAGGCACTCTTAGCACACTGACTTGCTGTTGATCAGTGGTTTGGGATCACGGCACTCCCTTCTTAGGTTGGAGTGGTATCCAGTACAGTCACAGTGGGCAAACTTTGAAGAATGACACTGTAGCAGACCTGCATTTTTAGGGGCTCATGATTAGCTTGGATAGTTAGGTAGTCATTTGTATTCTCATTAAGCATAAAACAGAGTAATACCAGAACAGCTGTTGCCTGGATCAGATTTTTCCCTAATCTTGGAAGTTTTACAGAAGTCATGGGGTATATACCCGTGTGAGAACTGTCGTATAACTATGGGGAGAGTGGATACAGAATTCTTCCTCAATCCATTTTGGAGTAAAATCAGTAGCCCACCCCTGGGATAAGTAGGCCAAACTTCTAAGCCATTCTTAAATCCTAAACTGAATCTGGAACCTGTGAAACCCTTTTACAGCCTGGGCCTGATCTGGGACTTGATTGCCCTTTGTAAGTATAGTTGATGGAGTCCTGTTTAGCATTGCTGCCTCCCAGGGGCTGTTCTTAGTGTTAGGTATTAGCAAACTGATTTCTGCTCAAATTTTATTTATTTGATTTCCTTCACTTAAGTACATATGGCTGTGAAAAAATACTTAATAAAGTCAGTAATTTACATAAGATAGAAAATGTGTTTTTAAGTAGTCAAAGTGATAGATTCCAAATACTTATAATGCAGTTTTCTCTTGGTAATAATAATAGTATTAATAGTTAATCTAACAAGCTTTGGAGATAGTCTGTTCTGCCACTTACTAGCTATATAATCTCAAACAAGTTAACTTCCCTGTGCCTCAGTTTTTTCCATCTATAAATTAGGTTGTTATAAGGATTAAATAAGTAAATACATGTAATATGCTTAGAACAGTGGCACAGAGGAAGTCCTTAGTGAATATTTGCAGCTCCCTCCTCCCTCACCTCTTAACTTAAAGTTAGAACAAAAGTGCCATACCATACTGAATTATCAGCAATTGTGTTATTGGCAATTCTAAGGCATTCGTTATACATAATTTTCAAAAACCACAGGATAATCTGTGTACTCTGGAAAAAAGGGAAGAATATATTAGGAAGTATTGTACCTTTGCTTCAATTGAATAATTGTTATAGTCTTTTATGTTTTCAAAACTGGGCAAGAACCATCTTACCTTATTTCATTGCTCTTCGGATACTTAAAAATAAATGTTAAATGCTCTTTTTAATTAGTGCCTTTTATTTCTGACATTTTTGACTCAGTAGCAAGCAAATTGTTCCTATCACTGGTCCCTTTGACACTTAGTTCATTGATTTCAGAATCATTGTTTAGGACTAAATTATACTGGGAATATTGTTAAACAGGATACAATTTTATTGCTTAACAAATGTTCATGATAAAATATTACTTTAATAGTTAAAGGCATAAAAGTGTGCAACTTTGTTAAAAAGTTTTCAGATCAGGCAGTGCTAATGGGCATAAATTGTTTCTGTAGTTTAGCTCACATATAGCTTCTATGTTATCTTTAGTTACCTAAGTTAGAGAGTAGAGATGAGATTGGTGGTCTAGTTTTGATACGAATTCACTTATAAACTGGGTTCTCTGATTGTATTTTATGCTTATGCGCATTTTTCCCAGGTTGCCTTCCAACATTTCCAAGAACTAGATGAGCACATCAGCTATGTAGCAACCAAGGTCTGTCACCTTGGAGACCAGTTGGAAGGGGTAAACACACCTAGACAACGGGCAGTAGAGGCTCAGAAATTGATGAAATACTTTAATGAGTTTCTAGATGGAGAATTGAAATCTGACGTTTTTACAAATTCTGAAAAGGTGAGTACTGTCAGAAGGATAAAAGCACCTGCATCATTAATAACAATGCCCAAATTATGAACTACATTTATTACTTTCCAGTTATTACTTTCAAATCACCGAGTAGCTGACTTATTAAAACTTTTTATTGTTCTGAAGTGTGTTTAGTATACTTGCCTGCAGATTACTGATGAAGTTTATATATTCAGATTTTTAATTGCAGGATTGTCTGGAATTTTTGTTTATGAAATTATATGTGAAAATGCTGAGGTAACTGTGTTAATAAGTATTTCTTTTCCATTGTTGACTTTTAATATTAACAAAATTTAATAGTTATATTCCATTGGGGGAGGATATAGTCTGACCTAAATCACTGATAGGCAGAAGTATCTTTCTGCAAAAGGAATTCAGAGCTTCTAATTTCTGTTACTTGAAAAAGAGTGCTTATAAAGAATTCAAGCATAGTTTGGACTAAAGAGAATTGAAAAATCTGAATTGTTTATGTTAATCCTTTTCTTTGCATTAGTCACTTAATACTGGTACATGGTATTGGCTGTTCTCCAATCTTGAAAGGAGGCTATTTAGCTGACTTTCTTCCTCCCAGGGGGGAAAAATCAAAATGCACACACAAAAAAAGACCTTCGTATAGGTAGTATATGCATATGGTAACATTGTCCACTAATAAATAAATACAGTCTCCCTGAATTATTCCGAGTTTACTCCATGGAATATTTTTGATAGTGGAAAGTTAAAAGTTATGTATTGTTAAAGTTTACATTGAATTAAGCAACACATTTTTGTGAGTGGGAACTGTATAGGCTTATAGAATTTATAATTTTTAGAGAACTTTGAAAAAACAGTTACATATACATAATTCCTCTAAGGAAAAGATAGTATTTTAAATAATGAGTTTAAGCAATTATATTTATATTATAAAGTTGAATTGACAGAGTAACATTAAGATTATCATATTTAAACACTTGTTAAACAGTGGCAATATCTAGCTTTTATTAGATTTATGTGATTTTTAAGCATAAGAGTAAATATACATACATACAGACACACACCCCAATGCTTGAACAATGAACTTTTTCAGGATAGTTTTTATGTTTACTAAATATAAACATATATTTATAATATAAAAGTATATATGCATATTATAAATATGTTTTAAATATGAAAAATTATATAATTTAACATTTATAACTTGGATTACCTTGGATTATACCTGTAGGATTATGTAATCTATTTATGCTGTTATAAACCAAATGCAGATATTATATCCAATGTGGGTTGTCCTGTTTATTTGAATGCAGCTCAAGGCAGCCATTTAGGATCTAGGGAAAGAAAATATAACTGATCATAAATATTTTTTTTTTGATCATACATATTTTTAATCTGATTTTTTATTGCTTGCAATATTTTATATCATGAAATTAAGTTCTTTACACTTTTTTTAAACATTTCAATTATCCTCAGGTAGTTGTATAGTTCTTGGTATTATTGTTACCTCTTAAGTTTTGAGGTTTTAATTGAAAGAAAAAGTCTTCATATTGCTAGTTCATTCACTTGGTCACTTAGCTATCTGTAATTTTTGAGGTGCAAGTATAGACTAACAGCTTTTAAGTGAATTCCTCTTCTCCTTTGCTTCACTCTTCTCTATATTCCATTTTCTTTCATTTTGTGTTCCTTTGTTTTTTTAAGATTTAGTTGTTTGGGAGAGAGAAAGAGAGAGTGTGCACACATGTTGGGGGGGAGGGGCAGAGGGAGAAGCAGAGAATCTCAAGCAGACTCCCTGCTGAGCGCAGAGTGAGGAGCCCAATGTGGGGCTCGATCTGATGATGCCGAGATCATGATCTGAGCCAAAACTAAGTCGGACACGCAACAGACTGAGCCACCCAGGTGCCCTGTGTTCCCTTTCTCTTATATTTTATTCCTTTTTTCCCCCCGATCGTCTTGTTTTTCTCTCATGTCTTCCATAAGTTTTGGGTTACTGTTTGCTAATAGTGAATCATTATTTTTGGCTTGGTACTATTACAGTTAATTACACTTAGGAACTCATATATGGTATTAGATTGCTAATTATCAGATAAACTTCTGGCTTTCTCAGTTTCTACCTTCCCAAAGGAAAGAAGAGCCAGATCACCCACATAGCTAGGGAAGTGTATGACTGTGGAAGGAACTGAAATGGGATAAGATATCCACACATCTTCCTGCTCCATAGTCATTTTTGTTTTTTTAATCTTTGTTTTTCAGAATCTTTTAATTTTCTTCCCTAGAAAAGACCTATTTTATGTCCATATTATATATTTCCTCTTACCTCTGTTCTTACAAAATGTTAGTTGTTTTTGTCCCTAGAATCACACCTTACTGTGCTTCATGTAGATAATGCCTGATGACTCTGATTATCTTTAACACTGTTAGCATGGGCGGTCTCTCACCTCACTCTACATGTAAGCAAATTAGATTAGATTGTGGATTTGGCAATTTCTGTACTTACTGTTATAGTACATTTTAACTGATGGATGACTGTAAGAACTGTTGTGCTTTAAATGATTTTTACAAAATAATTACCTATAGAAGTTCAGTAAAATCAAGTGTTATTTGTTACTCTGTTTCCACTACATTTAAGCAAAGTTTGCAAACAGCATACAATGGGGACTTCCATCTCTTAAAAGATAAGAACACATTCCTGATGGAAACAGAACTGGCTGTGGACCAGGCAAGTCTTTTCTGAAGGGGATATTGGTGAGGAGAAAAGGATGGATATTGCCAGTCCAACTAAATGGCATGGTGAAAAGTGATACTGCAGTAGTACCTGTGCCCATGTGCAGCAGGATTGAGTGAGTGATAACTGAAAATGACAGTGACATGCTGACTAGGAGAGAAGAGATAATGGAAACCGAAATGCTATATTCACTATTGTTTGACAACAGTGCTATCCTTTCTTTGGCCCTGCTGTTATCCACTGTTGCTTGCCAGACTTCACATGAGTACATAGTTAGAAAGATCTATAGTAATGTTTTTAGCTCTTCCTTCATGTTTTTAAGAGTCTCTTTATTTTTTAGGTAAAAGAAAGTGAATGATTATAAAATCAATTACTGAAGTATGACAAAATAAATCTCAGTACTTACGTGACATTTAAAGAAAGTGAATATTATATAACTCCCCTACACATTAGTAAGCGCAGTCACATATTTGCATTTTAAGAACTTTAGACCCTTGACCTTAGTCCTTTAGTTTTACAACTTAAGTACACACGTTTTTGTACCATATTTCATTCAGGAGACTTCATATTAAATTCTGTCTTTGCTTTTAGAACAAGTTTTATAAATATATTTATTAAATGACAGGTGTTTTTATTGTTTTATGCATTTAGCTTAAAGTGAGATATATGCAGCAATATAATCTGAATTATTTTCATATATCTTATTTGTCTTTTTTGGGTACATAAACCAGAAGAGACACTACTTTTCAGCAAGCAATGACTTGAATTTTTTCCAAGTAAATTTGATCTGCAGGTTTCATTGGGAAGGGACTGTGGTATTATAAAACCACAGAATTTCAATATCAGAAAGACAAATGTTTATGTTTTATTGACTCATTATTAGTGATATCCCAAATGCCTTTCTGTTGCTCGAAAGGTTTTATTTTTGTGGATTTTAAAAGAAAATTGTTGGAGTGAGGGTCTGTGGGCTATTTTCAAGTATAAAAATATTTTTGATATACATAAGGGCTTTTTTAAAAATTATTGCTTTCAATTTTTTTTGAATAGATAAAGGAAGCAGCAGACATCATTCAGAAGTTGCACCTAATTGCCCAGGAGTTACCTTTTGACAGGCAAGTTTATTTCTCAAGACCTAATTTTGATATGTGCTATAATTTATAGATAAAGTTGTATTTTTCCCTGTATGGTTTTGCTTATTCAACAACAATTTATTGAGTACCCCCTTTGTACAACTCATAGTGTATAATAGTTAATTGAAAAAATATAGTCTCTTAATACCTACATTTAATGATATACCTTGAAATACTTTCAATCCTTTATCTTTCTTCTGAAAAGAAATTGCTGAAGGAGAATTTTGAAATTTACTAACGTGATACTTTGAATTTTCATTTTTTGGACTTTGATAACCTAGGTGGGAGAAGACAGGGAAAATTTAAACATTGGGTCATTCAGCTGTTTTTTCTTATATCTAGATGAGAATTCTTAAACTTTTGGGGTTTTAGACACCTTTGAAAAGCTGATGAAAGCTATAAAGTTTCTTCAAATAACTCAGATACACACAGATTATTATTTGCAACTTCATGGAATTTCAGACTCTTAGCCTATCCACAGACTCCTCCCTAGAGACATCAGGTTAAGAAACCTTGCTTTAGATGCAAGGCCCTAGGGCCATTGCTAAGTCAGGTATTAATGGTTTCATTTTAAAAGAAACTTTATGGAGAAGGAGATTTTTTTTCATGATTTCCTTTAGTCCATAGAATGTCAGACTTTTTAATAAAATCTTGGTAGTAGTAGTTTCCTCGTATGAATGTGTGAAAAAAATAAGTCTTCATGTAACAGACAATATATCTGTTACTACTTTTGGCAGTACTTGGGGATTCTTGGGTACAGGTAGAATGTAAATGTATTGCTATACTTAAAGTTTGTGATACAAATGTAGGGTGAGAATGAATTCCTTACCCCCAAAATATATCTTATTTTATCCCAACTCTGAATCATCATATAGGATTAGCAGTGATGGCCATGTCATTTAGCGATTGCTAATAATAATCTCATATTTTCCCAGCACTGTGAATCATGATTTTTTAAATGAATAGTTCTGTTTTATTTATTAAAATAGTATTTTACTAAGGTCAGAAAGATATTCTCATATGTTTTATAAAGAAGCATTAGTCATTAAAACATAGTTAAATGGGAAAAAATCTTTTGTTATATTACTGCAATTTATTGAAGAGATTTAGCTCATAATTTGTGTTAAAATATACTTTGAGGGGTGCCTGGGTGGCTCAGTCAGTTAAGTGTATGCCTTCGGCTCAGGTCATGATCCCAGGGTCCCAGGATTGAGCCCGTGTCAGGCTCCCTGCTTGGCAGGGAGTCTGCTTCTCCCTCTGCCCCTCTACTGCTCACTCTCTCTCAAATAATAAATAAAATCTTTAAAATATATATATATATACTTTGAAATAAATTAGAAAAGAAATGGGATCTTCAAAATATAAATATTTTAGTATATTGCTTTATCCTCACCAAGAACTATCATACCCATCTCCTTGATTGATTGATTGATTTTTAAAGTTTATTTAAGTAATCTCTACACCCAACATGGGGCTTGAACTCCCAACCCAGAGATCAAGAGCTTCATGCCATAGTGACTGAGCCAGCCAGGCGCTTCATGAGTAGTGATTTTTAAAGTCACCAGAAAAACCTCTCTTTATCTCATTTCAGAGTTGGACCATTTACTTAAGTGGGTAAAATGTGTGGCTCACAATAGGTGCTTGATAATTATTGGATAATCTCTCCATCCTATTCTACATATACGCATCTTCTTTCACTTCTCAGTTACATACATATCTTACAGTTTTGTTTTAGCCTCTCTACTGAGCCTTGGAATTGAATATATATCCTAATTAGATTTAATTTTTTCAGAAAGATCATATGGCCTTACATGCACTCTCTAATCCACCATGATGTTGATACATCAATTTTGTATAACTCTCTAAGTTTTTATTACCTTCTTTATCTGTCTGTGCCATCTCTTTTGCCAGCCACCTTCCTCTCTCCAAACTGATTGCATAGGATCTCTCAACATTAATTTTCCGTGATGTACTTTCTTCCTTGATATTTAAGATTTTAAAAATTTCTAGTGTATGGTAGTATGTGATATTTTAGTTTCTGAATTTGCAAAGATTGAATGATTAGTCTGTAAGACACGTTGCTGGGTCCTTTTTATGACTTCTCTTTTATTTTTCATATACTTATTTTATCATTCTTTTTTGTTTAAATAACAGTAATGGAATTTTGTATGAAAAAATCCCAACAGAAGGGGCAAATAGACAAGTATCAAGGAATTTAAAATGTTAGTGAATGTGTTGAGACAACAGCTCAGTGTTGGGGCTGGTGGAGTTGTCAGTGCCTCATATAGAACTTCTCCCTCTTTAAGAAGTTATTGTTATTCAATGTGAATTTCATAAATGAAAACCAGCTACCCCATCTGAATTGTCCAAATTCAGTTTTGTTTCCTGGCCTGCTTATTGTCAGTACTCTTTCCCTTCTGGCTGGCTGGCTTTCTTCCTTTCTTTCCTTTCTTCTCTTTCTTTTTTTTTCTTCCCTCCCTCCCTCCCTCTCTTCTTTCCTTCCTTCCTTTCTTCCTTCCTTCCTTATGATTACCTTTAGTACAAAGGGTTCCCTTATACCCCCCAGGCTCTTTTTCCCCTTTTATTAACATCTTAGATTACTATGGTACATTTGTCACTACTAATGAATCTTATCATTAATTCTTATCTTTCAGGTTTTCAGAAGTAAAATCCAAAATTGCAAGTAAGTTTTTAATAGTATTTAAATAGTATTTAAAAGTATTTAAAATAGTATTAGTTTTGAATAGATGATAAAAATACTTATGTAAAAGAAAAAAAATAGTAAAAGGAGAGATAGTGGGAACAATGTCATCCTCCCACCCCATCCCTGAGTTTGATTCCTCTTCCTTGAAACAGTCATTACCAGTTTCTTGGGTATTCTTCTAGAGTATGCTCTGGATATATAAGCATAGGACATAAATCACACATGTATATATACACACACACACATCTATATATGTATCTATATCTATATATAGAGAGAATTTAGTTCTACTCTCCCCAGTTATTTTAAAATAATTGGCTAGCATATACCATGTGTTTTTAATTTAATGATACATCTTGGAGATTGTTTTATATCCATACATGTATCCCTAAAATAGGTTCTTTTTCTTAAAAGCCAAGCTCATATGAGCATTTTGGTACCTATATGACTCCTTACATGATTAGTTTTATTCTTTCCAATCTTTGGATTATATTTTAAGTAGGTCAGTCTAGGTCTCTGGGAAAGCCACTATATTTGCAGGCCCCCATGGTAACCTGAGTCACGTTTGGGATGCCACTGCATAGAAAGTTCAAAGAGCCACCTGTTTTCCCAGAAGTGTTATCATAATGACATAGATAGTTGGACTTCCTGGCACTGTTTTTGATTACTATAGATTAGTCCAAAGTCAGGTTTTCATTCAGAACATTAGTAACCTCAGTAATGTGGGGAATCAGACACCATATATTATCTTAAGGTGAGATTTGGTGTTGAATCCACCATTGTTCATGGTAAAGACATCTGATCTCTAGTAAGGAGTTTTATAGTCCCCTTCACCCTTTCTGTAGCTTTAGGTTTAAGATTTTTTCCTATCTCTTACTCTCAGAAATGACATCTAGAGGTTTATCTCAGTCATCTGCTTTTTTAAGTAACAGTGGTAAATGGTAATCAGACCATGGGGGTTCAGCTGTTTACTGGTTGGGAAGATTTTCTTGTCTTGAAAATATAGATTTATATATCATAGTATATTATAAGGGCTAGATTCACTGCCTGTAATCTAATATTGTATTTGTAAGTCTTTAAAAAGAAAGCTAGATCCATAGTCATTATATTTGTAAATAATTCATATGTTTGTAAATAACTTGGATACCTTGAATGTGTCATTGTAGATGAATGACTTTCTTTTTATGTTTAGGTAAATATCATGATTTAGAATGCCAACTGATTCAGGAGTTTACTAGTGCTCAAAGAAGAGGTGAAATCTCCAGAATGAGAGAAGTAGCAGCAGTTTTGCTTCATTTTAAGGTAAATAGTAATAAAAACGAAGTTTAGTTTTCAATATTGTGGAGATTATATAAATTCTATATAGGATAGTCTCTGATTTTATTATAGTTGCGTGACTATATCACAGTGATAATTTTTATTGTTTTGAACAATTTGAATATACATTTCACATCTCCATAAATGTTAAATTTTAGGTATTTAATATTTTATATTCAATAATATTAATATTTTATCAGTTAATTTTTATATAGGTTGACATAGAAAAATCATACTATCTTGTTTTTTAAATTATTTTTTCAGTCAAACATGTACAAAATAGGTCATAAGCAAGAAGATTTAGCCTTAAATATCTGGTAGGATGTAGGAACGAGAGAGTAGATGGAATGTAACTAGTAAAAGATTTAAATTAAATTCAGAGGATCTCAGGTGGTAATACAAAGGAATATTGTCTTCTGGGAATTTGAATTAGGGAAAGAATCCCTGTATGGCATTGTATTTCTACAAAGAAGGTACTTAAAGAAATAGGGTTTGCTTAGTTTCAGACCACGATGCTATGAAACCAAAGTCAACCACAAGAAAACAAATACATGGAAGGTAAAGAACATCCTACTAAAGAATGAATGGGTCAACCAGGAAATTGAAGAATTAAAAAAAATACATGGAAGCAAATGAAAATGAAAACATGACAGTCCAAAACCTTTGGGATGCAGCAAAAGTGGTCCTAGGAGGGAAGTATATAGCTATACAGTCCTTCCTCAAGAAGCAAGAAAAGTCTCAAATACACAACCTAACTTTACACCTAAAGGAGCTGAAAAAAGAACAGCAAATGAAGCCTAACTCCAACAGGAGAAGGGAAATAATAAGGATTAGAGCAGAAATAAATGATATAGAAGTAAAAAAAAAACCAGTAGAACAGATCAACAAAACTAGGAGCTGGTTCTTTGAAAGAATTAACAAAATTGATAAACCCCTAGCCAGACTTATCAAAAAGAAAAGAGAAAGGACCCAAATAAATAAAATCATGAATGAACGAGGAGAGATCACAACGAAAAAACGATAGAAATACAATTGTAAGAGAATATTATGAGCTATTATATGCCAACAAATTAGGCAATTTGGAAGAAATGGATAAATTCCTAGAAACATATAAACTACTAAAACTAAAACATGAAGAAACTGAAAACCTGAATAGACCCATAACCAGCAAAGAAATTGAATCAGTAGTTAAAAATCTCCCAACAAATGAGTCCAGGGCCAGATGGCTTCCCAGGATAATTCTCCAACATTTAAAGAAGAATAAATAGCTATTCTTCTGAAACTGTTCCAAAAAATAAAAATGGAAGGAAAACTTCCAAACCTATTCTGTGAGGCCAGCATTACCTTGATCCCAAAACCAGACAAAGACCCCCACTAAAAAGGAGAATTATAGACCAATATCCCTGGTGAATGTGGATGTAGAAATTCTCAACAAGAATGATACTAGCTAATAGAATCCAATAGTCCATTATAAGGATTATTCACCACCACCAAGTGGGATTTATTCCTGGGCTGTAGGGGTGGTTCAATATCTGCAAATCAATCATTGTGATACACCACATTAATAAAAGAAAGGATAAGAGCCATATGATCTTCTCAATAGATGGAGAAAAAGCATTTGACAAAATACAGCATTTTCTTGACAAAACCCTCAAGAAAGTAGGAATAGATGGAACATACCTAAACATAATAAAGGCCATATATAAAAGACCCACAGCTACTATCATCCTCAATGGGGAAAAACTGAGAACTTCTCCCCTAAGGTCAGGAACACGACAGGGATGTGCACTTTCACCACTGCTGTTGAACATAGTATTGGAAGTCCTAGCCTCTGCAATCAGACAACAACAACAAAAAGGCATCCAAATCAGCAAGGAAGAAGTCAGGCTCACACTTCACAGATGACATGATACTCTGTAGAAAACCTGAAAAGACTCCTCCAAAAAACTGCTACAGCTGATACAGAAATACAGCAATGTCACAGGAAATAAAACTGCAAAGAAGTCTGTTGCATTTCTATAGACCAGTAATGAAGCAGCAAAAAGAGAAGTCAAGGAATTGATGCTATTTACAATTGCACCTAGAACCATAAGATACCTAGGAACAATCCAACCAAAGAGTTAGTAAAAGATCTATACTCTGAAAACTATAGAACACTTGTGGTAGGGGTTCCATCGTGTAATGGTGAGCACTCTGGACTCTGAAAACTATAGAACACTTGTGAAAGAAGTTGAGGAAGACACAAAGAAATGGAAAAACATTCTATGCTCATGGTTTGGAAGAATAAGCATTGTTAAAATGTCTGTACTACCCAAAGCAATCTGCACATTCAGTGCAATCCCTAGCAAAATAACACCAGCATTTTTCACAGAGCTGGAACAAACAATCCTAAAATTTGTATGAAACCAGAAAAGACCCCAAATAGCCAAAGGAATGTTGAAAAAGAAAACCAAAGCTGGTGGCATCACAAGCTATATTACAAAGCTGTCATCATCAAGACAGTCTGCTACTGACACAGAAACACATAGATCAATGGAACAGAATAGAGAACCCAGAAATGGACCTACAACTCTGTGGTCAACTAATCTTTGGCAAAACAGAAAAGAATATCCAGTGGAAAAAAGACAGTCTCTTCAACAAATGGTGTTGGGAAAATTGGACAGCCACATGCAGAAGAATGAAACTGGACCACTTTCTTACACCATACACAAAAAAATTCAAAATGGATGAAAGACCTAAATGTGAGACAGGAATCCATCAAAATCCTAGAGGAGAACACAGGCAGCAATCTCCTTGACCTCAGACGCAGCAACTTCTTATTAAATACGTCTCCAGAGGCAAGGGAAATAAAAACAAAAATGAACTATTGGGACTTCAAGATAAGCTTCTGCACAGCAAAGGAAACAGTCAACAAAACTAAAAGGCAATGAATGGAGGGCGCCTGGGTGGCTCAGTCGTTGAGCGTCTGCCTTCGGCTCAGGTCATGATC
The DNA here is from genome assembly GCF_011800145.1 of Mirounga leonina. Lineage (NCBI taxonomy): Eukaryota > Metazoa > Chordata > Mammalia > Carnivora > Phocidae > Mirounga > Mirounga leonina. The sequence goes on from NW_023270825.1 coordinate 41,577,100, forward strand.
CCAGGGTCCTGGGATCGAGTCCCGCATCGGGCTCCCTGCTTGGCAGGAGGCCTGCTTCTCCCTCTCCCACTCCCCCTGCTTGTGTTCCTGCTCTCATTGTCTCTCTCTCTGTCAAATAAATAAACAAAATCTTTAAAAAAAAAAAAAAAAGGCAATGAATGGAATGGGAGAAGATATTTGCAAATGACATATCTTATAAAGGGCTAGTATCCAAAATCTGTAAAGAACTTACCAAACTCAACACCAAAAAAACCCCCCAAAAAATCCAGTCAAGAAATGGGCAGACGACATGAACAGACATTTCTCCAGAGAAAACATACAAATGGCTAGGAGACACATGAAAAACACTCCACATCACTGGGCATCAGGGAAATACAAATCAAAACCACAATGAGATACCCCTTCAAACCAGTTAGAATGGCTAAGATTAACAAGTCAGGAAACAACAGATGTTGGTGAGGATGTGGAGAAAGGGACACCGTTGGTGGGAATGCACATGGGTGCAGCCACTCTGGAAACGGTATGGAGGTTCCTCAGAAAGTTAAAAATAGAACTACCCTATGATTGAGCAATTGCACTACTAGGTATTTACCCAAAGAATACAAAAACACTGATTCAAAGGGGCACGTGCACCTCGAGGTTGATAGCAACAATGTCCACAATAGCCAAAATATGGAAAGAGCCCAGATGTCATCGACTGATGAATGGATCAAAGATGTGGTGTATGGTGTATATATACAATGGAATATTATTCAGGCATCAAAAAGAATGAAACCTTGTCATTTGCAGTGATGTGGTTGGGACTAGAGTGTATTATGCTAAGCAAAATAAGTCAGGCAGAAAAAGACAAATACCATATGATTTCACTCATGTGGAATTTAAGGAACAAAACAGATGAACATAGGGGAAGGGAAAGAAAAATAAGATAAAAACAGAGGGAGGCAAACTGTAAGAAACTTTTTTTTTTAGATTTTATTTATTTGACAGAGAGCGCACAAGCGGAGAGCTGCAGAGGGAGAGGGAGAAGCAGGCTCCCCACTGAGCAGGGACCTCAACATCAGGCTTGATCCCAGGACTCTGGGATTATGACTTGAGCTGAAGGCATATGCTTAACCGACTGACCCCCCAGGCACCCCAAGAAACTCTTAAGTATAGGGATCAAACAAGGTTGCTGGAGGGGAGGGGGATGGGTTAATGGGCGATGGGCATTAAGGAGGGCACTTGTTGTAATGAGCACTGGGTGTTACATGCAAGTGATGAATCACTAAATTTCTACCACTGAAACCAGTAATAAAATATATGTTAACTAATTTAAATAAAATCTAAAAGAAAAAAAGAACAAACACACACAAAAATATATATAAAAAATCTGTTTCTTTATATTTGTATCTGAGTAGGGAAATAGAAGTTATTTTTTAGACTTTTCATTTAAGTAAAATATCTGCATGAGTATTAAGAATGGCTCTTAAGACGATTGTATACTTTGCATTGCTTACTTGTTTTTATGTATGATTTGTTAATGAATACAAATCATTAAAGAGAGCTTAATATGACAAATTATTTTTTTAAATATGTTCTGCTAAAATAGATTGAATTTTAAAAGTAAATTTCCAGAATGCCAGTTAAGTACAGCTCTGTTCAGATTCTTGCAGGGGAACACAAATGCTTTGAATTCAAGAGAGTAAAGAAGGAAATACATACATGTGTATACATGTATATACATACGTATACTTATGTATGTATATATATATAAGCCTTTTTTCAAGATTGTGAATCTGTGTGTGTGGGGGAGCATGAACACAAATACATGATTTAGAGTTGAAGGAGATGGCTAGGTGATCATAGGGCAAAATGACTGCACGGAAGTCATACCTCAGGGTTCTTCTTTCATTCTGAAGTCCTGCAAGGATATGAACCAGGTGATCAATTTCATAGAAAGCAACTGGGAGAAATACTATATTATTAGTTTTCTACTATTAATTTTATTTAAGTCCAATAACTATTACTATTGGTGATTCATTAGATATAGCTTTATATCTAATGAATATATATATATAGCTATGTCTGTGTCACATAGACATAGCTTTATTACATATAAGAACTTTTTTATTGAGATTATTACTGTTATAATTATCGTTATTAAACCAGAACTGTGATGATGTATTTCTTTCTTCTTCATAGGGTTATTCCCATTGTGTTGATGTTTATATAAAGCAGTGCCAGGAGGTAACATAATAGTATACTTTATTGGATTTTATTTTATTTTATGCTAATTTGTGTTTTTAAAACCATTTAAAAATTATATATTCACTATGTAAAATGCCTCTGTTTAGGGTGCTTACTTGAGAAATGATATATTTGAAGATGCAGCGATACTCTGCCAACGAGTGAACAAACAAGTTGGAGATATCTTTAGCAATCCAGAAACAGTACTGGCTAAACTTATTCAAAATGTATTTGAAGTCAAACTACAGGTAATTTTAAACTGACTAAATAGTTCTTCAGGCAATATGTGATTTTTTTCCTCTGTTTTAAAAGTTTTTCAAAAATTTAGTTTATTCATGTAATGCCCTTTGGGATAGTAATCTATTCAGTGAAGGGGAAAGGAATGACAGTATCATGCTTTTGTAAAAAATATTGTTCATCAAGAAAAAAGGTGCTAATCATACTCACTGAGTATCATCAGAGCATGTTTGAAATTTATTCCAGCAGAAGTAGTAGTTATAACAGGTTGTAGAGGGGAAACCTCAGATTTTTATTTTTATTGGGTCCTCACTTTGACCAATAGATGGCATTTGTGAAATTGGGTAAGAATTACAAGTGCAATCTGTAGAATTTTTTATAATATGTACTAACATGAAAAGAAAAAACACAGTAATTTAATTTACAACCTTGACTCCCATAGCACTGTACATTAAAGCAACATTTCCTAAACTATGTTTACTACCGGATTAAGCAACATTAAAGAAGTGTTTGTTTTTAAAACACAATTCAGGACTCTTAATATCCTTTAACAGCACTAATACGTATTGTGATTCTCTGAAAACAGGAGTCTAAAATTTTAGAGTAATGCCTGTTAATGTCTCAAGGGACACTAGGGTTACCCAGGCCAGTTTGGGAAATGCTATTTCTTAAGGAATTGACTATTATCAGTATAGCCTCAGGTTTTGTTTTTTAAATGTACTTTATGAGGCAAGATAGGCCAGTTTCAAAAGAAATTTTGAAATTTTTAATACTTATTCCTAAGAGTGCTATAGATGAACAGGTAAATATGAGAAGCATTAAAAATTAAAAACCTGTGTTCTTATTTTTTTTATATTGGTATATTTTCTATGCATTGCCTTTTCCATTGTATTTTAATCAGAACAATTCAAGAATGTGGAGTAATTTTAGAGAAAAATATATAATTTAATATTTACTTAATTGATAAAATGTTGACTTTTTTCTCAGAGTTTTGTGAAAGACCAGTTAGAAGAATGTAGGAAGTCTGATGCAGAGCAGTATCTCAAAAATCTCTATGATTTGTATACAAGGTATGCTTTTAATTACTAGAAAATAGGAAAACAGTAACATCTCAGATTTTCTTTCCTTTTTTTTTTTAATAGAAAATGAAGTATTTTTTTTTTTTTGAGTAATAGTTTGTAGATAGTAGTATACCTTTTAGCATTAAATGCTTGGTTATATAGACTACTGTTGTACAAAGAGCAGTATTCTTAGCATGTTAACTTAAGGAATTGGATATTATGCTGTATAGTCATGTACTTTAATGTAACTTTTTTTACGTTAAGACTCAAGAATTTTGTTTCTGGTTTTAATTGTAAGCTAGTTCACTATTCTTTAATTTTTTTCTCTGAGACATAGTATAATGACATTTATCTGGCAGTTAAAACTTTAGAAATTGAGAAAGTCACAAATTCTTAACAAATGACAGTTTCAGCCTTAAGTCTGATATGAAAATTTGCCTTGGGCTTTGTAAATACAAGTGTAACATTTGGAAATATCATATCAGAAGCTGTTTAGGGAGTTTTTTTTCCCAGTCCTATTGTTGTTCATCAGTGTCATCATTTTGAGAGGAGGGTTTTCAAAAGTAACCATCATCAGGAAGTCCATCCCAACAACATTTATTGTGAGCCTATCTTTAATAATGTGAAACAGAAAATTAGAGGAAAGTCCACATGGACAAAGACAAAAGAGAATGAACGGAAAGTAGATCTCTCAGTATTCTGACGTGGGTACCATGTCATGAATGGCATTAGAACATATTGAAGTCATTCTGCCACTGTTGCCATTTCTAGACTGGTTGGTTGCCTTGGTTTCTTCTCCTAAGTCATCCCTAGGAGATTATCCCTAGTCAGTTTTCTAAGCCACAATGTTATTTGTAATATCCATTCTACTTTATATATAGCCCTATGCAGCTGCTCTCTGTATCCTAAGTGCTTTCCAAGGTTTAAGAAATGGTGGTTTAACATAAGTTATTAAAATCACATTGTAAAAATATATATTCCTTAGTATTGTCACTGTACCTAAAATATACATTAATTTTTTTCCCCCTTTTCCATGAAAAGAACCACAAACCTTTCCAGCAAGTTGATGGAGTTTAACTTAGGTACTGATAAACAGACTTTCTTGTCGAAGCTTATCAAATCCATTTTCATTTCCTATTTGGAGAACTATATTGAGGTGGAGACTGGATATTTGAAAAGCAGAAGTGCTATGATCCTACAGCGCTATTATGACTCAAAAAACCATCAAAAGAGATCCATTGGCACGGGAGGGTGAGTGTTTCTGTTAAATGTTGTAGTTAAAACTAAAGATTTTAAGACCTTTATTATATTTGGACAAAGTTGTCAAATATTGACAGTGAATTTTCTGTGAAGAACTCATTTAACCCAGCTTATTTACACCATTGATCAAATCCTGTCTCTTGAACCACATGTTGAAATGACCTAACATAATGTAATTAAAATGTAAAGCAGAATACCAGCACTATAAAGAGTTCTATAGTCTCCTTTTTTTTTTTCCCACACTGAGTAAATTATTCCAGGTTATTAACTAGGAAGCACATCATTTTTTGTTGTTGCAGGTGTGGGAAAAAATAGCAAATAGTTTACAGTTTAGGTATCCTGAGCTTTTTAATACTTGGGCATAAAATTATTTAATTAATACCTTAAAATCTGTGATTATTCGCATACTAGAAGAAAATGATTTGCTATAGGATTGGTGGCATCTGTTATCCAGATCTCAACTGTCTGGGACCAATTTGATTCTAGAATGAAGCAGAATGACTTATGCAGAGCCATATAATTAGAGTACAGAGTACACTCAAATCAGTTTCTTGTTTCCCAGTTTTTTATATACTAAATAGTGATCAGGGAGAGGTTATAATTAGGAATAAGAAGTGACATCTGAAAGGCAGCAGCAAGTAAGGGAAGAGAAAAACTAAAGAACAATCATGAGAATTTAAAAAAAAAAAAATAGGTTGGGGTGTGTGGCTGGCTCAGTCAGTGGAGTATGCAACTCTTGATGTCAGGATTGTAAGTTCAGGCCCCATGTTGGGGTAGAGATTAATTTAAAAAAAATAAAATCTTTAAAGATTTTGTTTATTTGAGAGCAAGAGAATGAGAGAGAGCATGAGCAGGGAGAGGATCAGAGGGAGGAGGGAGAAGCAGGCTCCCCACTGAGCAGGGAGCCTGGTGCGGGACTTGATCCCGGGACTCTGGGATCATGACCTGAGCCGAAGGCAGATGCTTAACCAACTGAGCCACCCAGGCGCCCCAAAAATAAAATCTTTTTTTAAAAAAAAAGTTCATAGTGGTCTAGAGCTAGGTATTCTAGGAGCAAAAGAAATCCAACCTTCTAAACATACCACCATAAAATAAATGTTCAAAGTAACCCTCAGTCATTAAGAAAAGCTAAATTATGTTTAATGTATCTTGTTTAATAATGATAAAGAAATGTGCAATATGCTCAAATGGTTAGATATATTTAAAAAGCACTAAATTTTTAAAGTTTATTTTAAGCAGGACCATTTAGTTATATTAACTTATTTGGAATAGTCCACTTCATAAGGAAACCAAACAAGAAATTTTTGGCTATTGAGTCAGAATTATAGAGCTGAAAGAGACTTTAAAGGTCACAACTCCAAGTATACTCATTTTTCAGTTGAAAATCTTATGTTTAGAGATTAAAGCTTATTTCACTTTACAGAACTAATTATTGGAATTAGAACTTTTATGTCTGGCAATTAGTCCATTTTTCTCTGTTGATATATACAACTTAAGTTGAAGAGTACTTGAAATTGAAATCTGTGTATAGTAAAGTGTTCTCTTTTCATTTGTTTTTATGATGCATTAGTATTCAGGATTTGAAAGAGAGAATTAGACAACGTACCAACTTACCATTGGGGCCAAGTATCGATACTCATGGGGAAACTTTCCTATCTCAAGAAGTGGTGGTTAATCTTTTACAAGAAACCAAACAAGCCTTTGAAAGATGTCATAGGGTAAGAGTAGTTATAAATTTATTTTATTTATATGGTTGTGTTTTTTAATCTTTGCCTTGTTTATAGTAAGATATAAATCTGCTCTCTGGTTAGGAACAACTATTTTTTGTAATAAAAAATTATAGAGGTTTTGTTTTGGAGAACAGAATTATTTTAAAATTATTTAGAAGTGTATTTTAATATAATTTCAAAAGTTGAATATACCAAATTTTTCTTCTGTACAATATATTAAATCAAGATATGAAAGGGAGGTTTAGAGCCATCTCATAAAGAAATAGAGCATTAGGGAAAGAAGGATGTCTTAAGAACCGAGATATCAAAGGAAAAGTTGACTCCATTAAAATTTAGAATTTCTTTCCAACAAATGCACTTTAACAAAGGAAACAGCTTAAGTCACAGTCTGCAAGAAGGTATTTATAACCAGTATTACTAGCAGAAGATTATGTAAAACAAATAATAGTGGCAAATAATTGTATAGCATATACTGTGGGCCAAAGCACTTTAGGTATACATCAGCTCATTTAATCATTGTAACAACCTTGTGAGGTTTTTATTCCATTTTACAGATGAAGAAACTGAGATACATACTTCTTAAGCAGTGGAACTGAGAGTTGAGGCAGTCTTAATTTTTTTATTTGTATTGATATATATGTCTATTTTATATTGATAGACAGTAAATCAATAGAAATTATACATATAAATATAAATCAATAGAAAACAAAGACTAATAAACACACATAGTGGGTTCTCAGTAAATAAAGAAACTATCATCTGACTCCATTATATGTGATAGCCAAGAGTGAGGTCTCTGGAGTCGGCCAGAGGTGGACTCAAAACCTGGCTCGACCACTAAACATGTAAACAAATACAGAAAATGTAAATTACCAATAAGATATTCAGTCTCACTAATAGGCAAATGAAACTTAAAATGGGAAAATACTGTCTCAGTCTGCAAAAATTAAGTCTGATGATAGTAAGGATGTGGAGCAATATAAATTTTCTTACACTACCAATGGAAGTAAAAATTGGTATAGTTACTTCGGATAGTAACTCGGAATTCATTAGAGAAACTCACAGGTCTACATGCCATGTCTAACATCATAGCAGCATTGTTTATCATGGTGAAAAATTAGAAGCAAATTAAGTGTGCCTCGAAAAGAGAATTGATAAATTGACATTGTTCATACACTAGAAAACTGTACAACAATTTAAATGACTAGAGTATCAACATGTTGTATCAACAAAAAAATCTCAAAAATACAGTGTTGAGTGAAAAGAACAAAATGGGGAAAAGATATATTCAGTATCATGCCACTATATAAAGTTTTAAAAAGTAGAAAAATACCCTTATATTGTTTAGGGATATGCACAAGCATAAGCATGATAGATTCAGGGTAGTGTTTGCCATGAGGGAGGAGTACTTAAGGGACTTCATCCATATGTAGGACTCCCCTTCCCCCCCAAAAAAGAAAAAAAATCTGAAGTACATTTGGAAAAAATGATAAGATATGACACATCTGGGGGCGCCTGGGTGGTTCAGTCGTTAAGCATCTGCCTTCGGCTCAGGTCATGATCCCAGGGTTCTGGGGTCGAGCCCCACATCGGGCTCCCTGCTCTGCAGGAAGCCTGCTTCTCCCTCTCCCACTGCCCCTGCTTGTGTTCCCTCTCTCGCTGTGTCTCTCTCTGTCAAATGGGTAAATAAAATCTTAAAAAAAAAAAAAAGATACGACATATGTGGGTGGGTGATGGGTATATTTGGTAAATTATTATCTCTAGTTTTCTGAATGCTGGAAATGTGTTAAAATATTTCTAAAGATCATTGAACCTGAAGCAGTCAACATTATGTTGTTTGAATCATAGTAACTAGCTCAGTGTCCTGACCTTTTACCTGGAAAGTTACAAGATAGAAATTCAGTTGAAGTTCAGCACAATCTAATCCAAGAAACATGTGTTTACTTTGTACCAGCTGCTATGTTAGGCACTGAAGATATAAAAATAAGACATATATATTACTTTTGAATAGTGTGGAGAAAGGAGGTTGACATAGAAATAATCAGTGCAAAATAGGTATACCCTGCTGGGACCAAAGACGATGCAGCCAGCTCTGCCTGGTTAAAGAATTGAGGAAGAGTATTTATTTGAAAAGGTTTCAAAAAGAAGGGGACTTTTTAAGCCTGAGTCTTAAAGCTACATAGGATATCTTCAAGAAGGTGATTCTTGCAGAGAATAGTACATGTAAAAAGTAATATACAAAGATCAGATGTGCAGCATAAAATGCTTGAAATAAAAATGTACATGGGAGAGTAATGAGAAAGGAAATTGCAAAGGTAAACAGAAACTCTTTGTACACCATGGATAGAAATTTAGACTTGACCTTGTAGATGATGCAAACTTTAAAGGATTATTAAAAAAGGGCAGTGTAATGAGCAGATTGGTGCTTTTTTCCTTTTTAAAAAAATAACTTTGAGATACCTTTGACATTCTGTAAAATGCATATATTTAAACTGCACAGTTTGATAACTTTGGTAAGTTATGTCTACATTTCTGAAGCTATAACTTCAGTCAGGATAACGAACTGATCCATCACCTCAAAAAGTTTCCTTTTGTCCTTTTATAATCCCCCTTTCCTCTCCCTTCACTTCTATCCTCAGAGAACCACTGATCAGCTTTATGTCACTATAGATTTGTTTTCAAAAAGAAGGCGACATTTGAGGACTGAGTCTTGAAAGCTAAATAGGATGTCTTTAAGAGGTTCATCAATTTTCTAGTTTTTATAAATAGTATATGGTATGTTATAATATGTACATGTGTTTCTGGCTTCTTTCACTCAGCATGATTATTTAGAAATTCATCCATATTGTTGTGTGTATTAGTATGCTCCTTTCTATTGCAGAGTAGTATTTCCTTGCATGAATATACCACAGTATGTCTGCTTAAACTATTGATAGACATTTAGATTGATTTCAGTGTTTGACTATTATGAATGAAGTTGCTGTGAACATTCATGTATATGTCTTTATGCAGACATATGCTTTCATTTCTCTTGGGTATATACTTAGTAGCAATATGGCTGATTCATATGGTATTTCTTTTAAAGAAACTGCCAAACTATTTTCCAAGGTTGTTTCATTTGCCATTCCTGCCAGCAATGTGTAAAAGTTTCATTTGCTCCCCATGATCTCCAACATTTGGTATGATCAATCCTTTTTTTTTTTTAAGATTTTATTTATTTATTTGACAGAGACACAGCGAGAGAGGGAACACAAGTAGGGGGAGAGGGAGAAGCAGGCCTCCTGCGGAGCAGGGAGCCCGATGCGGGACTCGATCCCAGGACCTTGGGATCATGACCTGACCCTAAGGCAGATGCTTAACAACTGAGCCACCCAGGCGCCCCATGATCAGTCCTTTTAATTTTAGACAGCCTAATGGTGTGTAGTGATATCTTATTAGGGTTTTAGTTTTACATTTAGGTCTATGATCAGTTTTGAGTTAATTTATACATGTCCTATGGTGTATGGATCAAAGTTCAGTTTTTTGCATTTAGGCATCCAGTTGTTTAAGCGTTATTTATTGGAAAGACTATCCTTTCTCCACTCAATTACTTTGGAACCTTTGTCGAAAACTGCTTGACAATTTATATGTGGATCTGTTTCTGGACTCTCTTCTGTTCCATCGACCTATTTGTCTTTGTGCCAATACTACACTGTCTTGATCACTGTAATTATTAAGTCTTGAATTAGGTAGTGTCAGTCCCCTAATATTTTCATATAAATTATTTTGCATCCTTATATGTCTTATAACCACTTTGTCAGTCTCTGGGGAAAAAAAGTTTGGGGTTTTGATTGCATCGAATCTATAGTTCTGTTTGTGGAGAAGTGACATCTTAATAATATTGAGTGTTCAGTCTACAAATAAAGTATATCTGTCCAGGGGCGCCTGGGTGGCTCAGTTGGTTAAGCAACTGCCTTCAGCTCAGGTCATGATCCTGGAATCCTAGGATCGAGTCCCACATCGGGCTCCCTGCTCAGTGGGGAGTCTGCTTCTCCCTCTGACCCTCTCCCCTCTCATGTTCTCTCTCACTCTCTCTCTCAAATAAATAAATAAAATCTTAAAGAAAAAGTATATCTGTCCATTTATTTAAGTTTTCTTTAATTTTCCTTACCAAAGTTTTGTAATTTTTTAGCACACAAGGTTTATCCCTGAGTATTTAACATTTTTTGTGCTATTTTAATGTAATGCAAGTGGTATTTTTTAATTTATATTTTTGATACTCTGTTGTCAGTGTATAGAAAAACAGTTGATTTTTATATGTTGACTTTATACCTGCAACTTAACCAAACTTATTAGTTCTAGTAGCGCTTTTTTTTTTTGTAGATTCCAAAGGATTTTCTAAATAGTCTATCATGGAGTCTGCCAATAAGTCAATTTTACTTATTCCTTTCTAGTATAGAAACCTATTATTTGGTTCTCTTGCATTATTGCATTGCTTAGAACCTCCAGTACAATGATGAATGGAAGTGGTGAGAGCAAATACCTTGTATTATTCTTGATCTTAAGAATAAAGCATTGAGTCTTTCACCATTAAGTATGATATTAATTATAGGTTTTTCACAGATGCTCCTTACCAGATTGAGGAAATGCTTTTATTTTTAGTTTTCTGAGTTTTTATAAGATTAGGTGTTGGATTTTGTCAAATGCTTTCTTTTTATTATGTTAGTATGCTGAATTACATTGATTTCCAAATGTTAACCTTGCATTCCTTTGATAAACTCCCCTTGGTTATCAGGTATTATCCTGTGTATATTTTGTTGGACTAGGTTTGCTGAACTTTTTTTTTTTTTTTTTTTTAGATTTTTATTTATTTATTTGACAGAGAGATAGCGAGAGCAGGAACACAAGCAGGGGGAGCGGGACAGGGAGAAGCAGGCTTCCTGCCGAGCAGGGAGCCCGATGTGGGACTCGATCGCAGGACCCTGGGATCATGACCTGAGCCGAAGGCAGACGCTTAACGACTGAGCCACCCAGGCGCCCGGGATTTGTAAATTTTATTAGTCTTTTCAAAGACTCTGTTTTGGGCTTAGTTGGTTTTTCTCTATTCTATATTTTTTCTATTTCATCTGTTGCTTATATCTTTATTATTTCTTTCCTTCTAGTTTATTTGCCTTAAATTTGGTGTTCTTTTCTAACTCCTTGAGGTAGTCATTAGATCACTGATTTTCTGCTATTCTTTTGCTGAACTTTTGTTTAGAATTTTTGTGTTTGTGTTCATGAGGGATATTGACTTATACATATATTTTTTTCACACAATGTCTTCGTCTAGTTTTGGTTATCAGGGTAATGTTGGCCTTGTAGAATGAGTTGGAAAATATTTCTTCCTCTTTAATTTTCTGGAAGAGTTTGTGTAAAATTGATATTATTTCTTCCTTAAATGTTTGCTTGAATTTACCAGTGAAATAATTTGGGCCTGCGGTTTTCGTTGTGAGGGTTTTTAACTACAAATCCAACTTCTTTAATAGATTTAGAACTATTTAAGGTACCTATTTCTTTTTAATTGAGTTTTGGTAGTTCATGTCTTTAAGGATTTGTATATTTCACATAAATGTTTGAATTTATTGGGATTAAGTTGTTCATGATATTTCCCTATTATCCTTGTAATATCTGTAGAATCTATAGTGATGTCACCTTTTCATTCTTGATATCAGTAATTTGTATATTTTTTCCCTGATCAGTCTGGCTAGAGGTTTATCAGTTTTATTGATTTTCCCAAAGAATCACCTTTTGGTATCATTGATTTTTCTCTATTCTTTTGTTTTGTGTTTCATCAGTTTCCACTCTTTATTGCTTTTCTGCTGCTTGGTTGGGTTTCATTTGCCCTTCTTTGTTTAGTTTTGTAAGGTGGGAACTGAGGTCATTGATTTGAGACCGTTCTTCTCTAATATAAACATTTAGTCTTATAAATTTCTCTCTAAGGTAAGCTTTAGCTGCATACCACAAATTTTGATATGTTGTATTTATTTTCATTCAGTTCAAAATACTTCTAAATTTCCCTTTTGATTTCTTTTGGCCCAAGAGTGATTTAGAAGTGTTTTAGTTGTCAGATATTGGGGTATTTTTTAGTTCTTTCTGTTATTGATTCAAATTTGATCCTGTTGTGGTTAGAGGACATACTTTGTATGATGTGAATCTGTTTTAAATTTGTTGAGACTTGTTTTAGTCCAGGATATGATCCATCTTTGTGAATGTTTTGTGTATACTTGAAAAAAGAAGTGTATATCCTGATGTTGTTAGATGGAGTATTCTATAAATGTCAGGTCCAGTTGATTGACAGGGTTGTTTACATCTTCTGTCTGCCTATCAATTTTCTGTCTACCTCTTCTATCAATTATGCATGGATATATGAATGTAAACAGGAGGAGGGTGAAAAGTTTATTCTTTATTGCTTGTTAAGGGCTGTTGAGGATCAGTGAGCAAAGAAGGGAGGTAAAGGTTGTGGTAGAGCGACTAGTGAAGAGTAAACTTTGAGGTAGTATTAAGAAGATCAGGAAGGGAATTGAGTAATACCAAATCAGTATTTATAATAGGGTTTTTAAAGGGGTTATGCACTTCAGCTCCCAGCTCTTTATATCAGATAATAAGCATTGCTCTGAGAAAGGTAAATGAATAGACTACGAAGTGGCAACAATCAGTTGATAAATAATACAGAAAGCAGTGATAAGATGTTGAGAGGTAGTTTTCTAACTTTTTAAAGAGGGATTTCATTTTCTCACCATAATTACTAATAATTCTTCTGAGTAATCATCAGCAATATCAACAGCAAAATGAACATTTATTATTGTAAGTTTACTGTGTGCCATACATTGTGCTAAAAATACTTTATGTGCATTTTTATATTTTATTCTCACCTCAGGACTAGGATGTAAGTACTGTTAATATTATTCCCACCTTACAGATGAAGAAATTGAGGCCTGGTGGGGTTAAATAATATCTTAAGGGTTTACTCAAAGAGGAAGTGATGAAGCTGGGATTTGAGCCTGTCATATTTTATAGTGCATTTGTTATCGATTTCCCCATTCCCACCCCCCAGAAGAATAGAGAATCCTTTTTATTCTGAGTTTTGCTAGAATAGCTTTTGTTAAAGTTGGTGGCTCTGAAACTTCTTTGACCACAACCTATAAGAAATGGATTTTACATAGCAGTCCAGTGGATCTTTGTTATATGTATGCATATGTGTATGATGTTTTTGTGTGTATGTGTATTTCATAAAACTATATGTGGTTTTAACATGTACATTATACTTTATTTACTATTGATTCTCTCGTCTCTTCCCTCTTTCTTTCTTGTCGCAATCCACTAATGGATTGCAATCCAGGTGAGAAAAATATTGATCTAGTCTAAGCCAGGAGAATTGTAGATAAATACGAAGCATTGTAACTATATGTCTGTGTATGTGAGAGAGGCTTTGGGGGTGGAGAGGAAGAGGCATAAGTTAGCATTTTGATACCTGAATACTGGGTACATCGTATACAAAATTGATTGCTTAAAAAAAAAAAGAAAAGCCCTTTTTTTTAAAGATAGACTTTAGGAGTGATGTATTTGGTTTTTGTTTTTAAAGCTCTCTGATCCTTCTGATTTACCAAGGAATGCCTTTAGAATTTTTACCATTCTTGTGGAATTTTTATGTATTGAGCATATTGATTATGCTTTGGAAACAGGACTTGCTGGTAAGTATATTTGTGTTATATTTTGTGTTAAATTCCTTTGATCATGCTTGATTAACTGTATGCATAATGTTTTGTATATATTCAACTTTTTATATCAAATTCAGTTCAATGCAATGAATAATGCTTTTTGAGCATCTATAATGCAAGAGTTTGTCAGGCGCAGAAAGTTACACAAAGAGTTCTCTCATATTGCTTACATCAAACAGGGCAGGGTAAGCTACATAAGTCACTACAGTGTATGGCAGAATGTGGTACAATGCTACAAGTTATAAAATGTCAAAGGAGCAGAACTGAAGGTGACAGCAATTCTGGTTGAAGCAGTTGAATAATGTAAAGTTTAGAAGGGAAAATATTCCAAAATAAGCCTGGAAAGGAATACATTCATATTAAAATTTTTCTTTTGCTTTTGGTCTTTCAGGTTTACTGGTATTAATAGGATAATAATGATTTCTTCCCTAAATTCCAACCGCATTAATGTAGTTCCCTCTTTGAACTTGCCACCTGTTCAGTGTGCATCTCAAATTTAACATATCCCTACCGAAACTCTTTATCTTCCATTTAAACTTGTTCTACTCCCATTCTTTCCCATGTCCTTAAAAGGCATTACTATTTACTAGTTGCTCAGGCCCCAAACATAGGAGTTGCCATATTTCTTCCTTTTCATCAAACCTGATAGCTAGTCTGTTAGCAAATCCTATACTTCCAAACATAACTCAAATTCATCTACTTTTCTCAAGCTCTACTAATGCCACCCTAATTTAAATACCATCATCTGTATCCATTCCTTACTGGCCTTTCTGTAAACATTCTCAACCTCTCCACATTACTGACTCCACATAACAGTTTGATTATCATTTCCTTGTTTAAGACCTTTTAGGGACTTCCTATTAATTTTAGGGGAAAAACAATAACAAACTTTACAAAAGCATGGCTTTTGATCTGTCTTCCTGTTATGTATTCATCCACTTCTCATATTGTACTTCCTCTCACTACCTTAGCCATCAGCCACTCTAGCCTTCATTCTTTTTTTTTCTCACTCAGGCTTTCCCCCATCCCCCAATCCCTTTTCCTTTAGCACTTCTCATGCCTGACTTTTCAGCCTCTGATCTCAGTTAACTAAGATGTCACCTTCTTAAAGAGGCTTTTGTGGATTACTCTAAGATAGCCCTCTACTCCCAGCCTAGTTATTCATTATTTCATCACTGAATTAATGTTTTTCATAGCACTTATCACAGTGAAATTTTCATCTGTTAATGTCTGCCTCCACTTACCAGAATTCATTCACTTTTAAATGCCTACTCCTGCACTCACAGAGCTTTCATTCCTAGGGATAAGATAGACAAATGACTAGAAAGTACAATGAAGAAAAATAAAATTGAGTAAGATAGTGAGAAGTGTTGGGGAGGTAGGATGGGGGAATTCAGGAGCAGAGAACTTTTTTTAGAGAGGTTGGTTAGGGAATGCCTCTCTGAGGAATTATATGAACTAGAGAGCTGAATGGAGTGAAAGAGTAAATGGAGTATTTGGAGAAAGAGTATTTTAAGAGAACAGCATATATGCTCTTTTGGCTAGGAATCTTATCTGTCTTATTCACCATTATTATCTAGTACTTAGAAAGCACATAGCAGATGCTCAAAAATGTTTATTGACTGTATATCACATCATTTTTTAGTTTTTTAACACTGAAGCAAAATTACCATAATTCAGTAAACTTGATTTATTCTTACCCATTTTTTAATTTGCTCTCATGATTGTAGATTTGCTCTCAGGACAGATTAAAAGCATTTGTATCCTGCTTTTTTTAACTTAATTACAGTAAACTCTTTTTTTTTTTTTAAGTTTATTAATTTATTTTCTTAAGTAATCTCAATACCCAGTGTAGGGCTCAAACTCATGACCCCAAGATCAAGAGTCGCATGCTCTTCTGACTGAGCCAGCCAGGCACCCCAATTACAGCAAACTCTTGACATCAAGTATTTAACATTTGCCATTTGCAAATGACTAAATGTGGCAATTTGTATTGGGATGATAATACCTCAAAGATATTAAGAAGATTAAAGAAGATAATGAGAAAAACTAACAAGAATTTGAATCCATATGGTATGAAGGATTTATTATTTAGCTCATATGGAAATCTAGCATCTTCATTTTAGTAGCTGTATTCACAATTTGGAAGGACTTAGAAAATTTACTGGTAGGATGAAAATGTCTCTTATAATTCATAAATTTTCTTCCCTGCAGCCATTCAGTTAGCACTTACTGCTATTATTTCTAATGATAGTATAAAATTTTGTCATGCATATATATTATAAAGTTAAATAAAATTAACTATCCCCTCTTACTAGACATACTGGTTTTTTTCCAGCAGTTTAGTAATATAAATAATGCTGCAGTGAACATTGTAGAGCTTAAAGTGTTTTCCTTATTTTGAATTATTTTCTCTGTATGAAATCCCAGAGGTGAAGTTAGCAGAGCAAAGTATGTTACCAGAGACACCTGCCTGGCTCAGTTGGTAGAGCATGCAACTCCTGATCTCTAGGTTATGAGTTCGGCCCCCATACTGGGGCTAGAGTTTACTTTAAAAAAAACAAAAAACCAAAAAAAACCCACAAAGTGTGTTACCAATTTTTAAAATTTCTATACATAAAGCCTTTTCCAAAAGGGTTTTTTTTGCCCTAATTTACACTGCTGTTGCATGTACCAGTTCTTCTGCATAACATTGAATATTCTTTTAAAAACTTTAATTTAGTGGTTAAAAATATACATAAATATTACCTTAATTTTAATAACTTTGATTAATAGTAAGGATTTTCCACATGTGCATTGACTTTATTTTTTTCTTTTGTAAGTTTGTGTTGGAGCCTTTAATTTTCTTACCAGTTGGTGATTTTGTCTTTTATGGGAAAATGAAACACCTTTGCTTTCATTTTTAAAACTTTGAAAAAAATCATCATCCTATAAAGAATTCTAGCTATTAATTTTATTTTCTCATATGTGAATATTTTCCCTAGCCCATTATACCTTTTAATTTTAGCTAGAAACACAAACATCTAAGGTTAGAATGGACTGCTCTTCTACAAAAAAGAGGAAACTGAAGTCTGGATAGGTCAGCTCTCTTTTTTGGAGTCAGCATGTTGAGTCGCTTGAATGCCATGAATTTTAGACAGTGAGGAGACTTTGAATATTTTTGAGGAAATAATGGAGAGCAAGATGAGTGAAATGTGTAAGTTTAAGTATGTTACTCTGGCAACAATATATAGCAGAAAAGATAAAGTGATTTGAACCCAGGAAACTAATAAAAAATTATTTTAACTGTTACCAGAGATAATGAGGCCTTGTTATAAGAAAAATGGTGGAAGTGTATGCATGGCTCATGTGGAACCACTGGGCATGAGAGTGGGAAAGGAAAGAAGATACAGTCCAAGATGATTCATTTATTGATTTAATTTTTGGTTTATCTCAGCAAATAATGAAGACTGAGTAGATGGTGAAAATTTTCATGTAAAAATTTTATTCATTTTATTAAGTTACTAAACTTAATTTTACTCTTCTGTCCACAAAAATCATTGCTAATTTATTAAAATAGCAGTGACTTTTATTCATGATACCGTGTTCTTTTTTCTGTTGCCAAGATGAATTTCTTCAAGTATGATTCTAATATGTACATGCCTTCCAATTTTAGGAATTCCTTCTTCAGATTCTAGGAATGCAAATCTCTATTTTTTGGATGTTGTGCAACAGGCCAATACTATTTTTCATCTTTTTGACAAGCAGTTTAATGATCACCTTATGCCACTAATAAGGTTAGTCAAATTGATTTTTTTTGGTATTTCAGTGACTATTATAATGCTCTATGTATAAAGATACACAACAAAAATTTTATAAGATTAATAGGACAGATTTTAATAAGGCATTAAATAAGATTTGGTTTATATCTCAATTTATGTGAACTTTTAAAGTATGTGAGGATTAAATAAGGTAGAATATACGTGAACATGCCTTATAAAATTGTGTGTATACTGTTATTAAAAAGGAAAAATATTTTTTAAAAAGAAAAATAAAAGATAAAATTTTAAACATTTTATTGTACACATTGATATGCCAAGAAATTAATTCAAAAACAGTCTCAAAGATAAAGATCACTTGTGATCCCTGAATCACACTTTAAAAGGAAATGCACTATTTTAAGAGCTGTAATGCCACATAGCACAGAATTCACATAACTATTAGGGTTGCAGATTCCTTAATAGTTTAGGTGTTTTTGACATTTAGATGGCATTCAGAAGGCAAATATGATTGTCAAATTTGTTTTTATAATATAGGAAAGCTAAGTACAGCTGGATTGGCTCTTAGTCTCCAAATTTTAATTAGTATAATTTATTATATTCTTAAGACTCTGGTGATATCCTTTGGTGTTTGTTTTTGTTTACCAAATAATCCCCAAATTGCAAAATCACATATATTTATATTCTTAAGGGATATCTTCTCTTAGATGAAAGTAACAAATCTAAATCTTCCTCTTCCTTCTCGTTTAACTGGTTAATTTTTCCTAGTGTGACTATTGGGCATAGTAATACAACATAATTTCCTAGTATTGAATTGGGTATAGTAATTACTACTTATGTGCTTCTTGGATTTGTGAGCAAAGTAAAATAATATATGTGTATGTATAAATGTTTATAACAATATACATGTGCTTATGAAAAATTTTTATAAGGCTACTAATGTGATTTTTTTTCCCTTTAAACATTCAATAGCTCTTCTCCTAAGTTATCTGAATGCCTTCAGAAGAAAAAAGAAATAATTGAACAAATGGAGATGAAATTGGATACTGGCATTGATAGGCAAGTTGTTAGTTTTACCTTTTCTCTTATATTTTTTATGTTTAATTTATTTACTTTTTAAGATTTTTTTTTAAGATTTATTTATTTATTTTGGAGAGAAAGAGCACTGGGGGAAGGGGCAGCAGGAGAGAGAGAGAGAATCTCAAGCAGACTCCCTGCTCAGCGCAGAGCCAGACACGGGGCTCAGTCTTATGACTCTGAGATCATGACCTGAGCCGAAATCAAGAGTCGGATGTATAACCAACTGAACCACCCAGGCACCCCTTTAAAGATTTTATTTTATTTATTTATTTTTTAATTAATTAATTTTTTTTTTTAAGATTATTTATTTATTTATTTGACAGAGAGAGAGAAAGGACAAGTAGGCAGAGCAGTGGGCAGAGGGAGAGGGAGAAGCAGGCTTCCTGCTTGATCCCAGGACCCTGGGATCATGACCTGAGCCAAAGGCAGACGCCCAACCGACTGAGCCACCCAGGCGTCCCTAAAGTTTTTATTTTAAAGTGGGACTCAAACACAACCTGATACCAACGTGGGACTCAAACACAACCCTGATACCAAGAGTGGGACTCACACACAACCCTGATACCAAACACAACCCTGATACCAATGTGGGACTCAAACACAACCCTGATACCAAGAGTCACACTCTCCACTGACTGAGCCAGCCAGTCGCCCCTCCTTTTCTCTCATATTTTTTAAATTGTAAAAACACCGTTATAAATGCAGCATGAAAAGGTTTTCAGTATGTTTAGGTATGCTTTTAAACTAGATTCAATTGAAAAGCCATTTTTGTAGGCCACCACTTTCTCCTCCTCCTCCTCTTTCTTTCCCTCTCTCCAGACTCCTTAAAAGTGATATGTAACATAGAGGATTTTATTTTCATTTGAATTTTTAGGCTTATATCTGAAATGCTTTAAATAAATATACTTGTTTTCTGTAAGTGAATTCCATTAAGTGAATACAGACTGCATTCAAAAATTTTTATAACTTTTTGTAGTTAATTACCTATTAATAGTATAGAGCAGTGGGTCTCTTTTCTTGAAATGACGTGGTGGGCATATATTGATGATGATGATAGTTACCACTTATCAAGCATTTGGTGTGCGCTAGGCACAGTGCAAGGACCTTTACCTGTATTATTTTATTTATTAGGTAGGAAATACTGTTTCTGTTCTACAGATGAGGAAATGGAGGCTTAAAGAAATTATGTAATGTGCTAAGATAACACAGTTAATGGTGGTAGAGCTGGAACTCAAATTCTAAAGCCCATGCTACTAGATTTGGGCATATCTTTTTCTCTTACTGTAATTCTGTTCCTTTCTCTTCTGTTTAAGAAAGCATATTTGAATGCAGGTTAGTTTCAGTGCTGTATAAGGATAGCCTGGAATCTACTCTAATTTACAAAAAATTAAGAAATTTTTACTTTATCAGTATCAAACTTGCAGCTCACCTCCCAATTATCTTCTCACTAAGATCAAGAATTACTACTGAGTATATGATAATGAAGGTAAGAAAAATAAAATTGAAGAATAAAACTAGGAAAAATAGGGTATTATAAAATTAATTACTGAGACTAATTTACTGAATTATATGCTTAGAATAATCCTAAAACTGGTCTCTCCCTTTTGTTTTTAGTCAGGACCATATGAGAACCATATATAATTTCATTTAATATAATTACAATGTGTATGATATATTGTACACATTATAATCATCACTTCAAGAAGTATGTATTTTCCTAACCTAAATCTCTCCTATTAACTTAATTTGTTTCTTCTTGCTTTACCTCAGAATGCCTGAAAATCATATTTGGGACATAGGGAGGTTGGATATATTAAACTTTCAGAGATATAGGAAAGATGTATTTCCTTGGTGTCTTCTTAATGTCATTCTGTATAAGCCTTAATCTCAGAGTCTTTGCACTAGTTGATTAATTGAAAGCACAGTATCCTGTAGTGGTCTCATGAATGTGAACTTCTGATTTTTTTACCCATGTACCATGGGGCCAAGAGGTGAGCAGAGCATTCACCTGATCTCTTCTCTGATATTTTCAGACCAGTATCCATCTGTAGGTGTTAGGTCGGAACCCTTTTGCCTTTGAAACCCACATCATCTCTTCCTATTGCTGTTGTCTCTCAATCATTTATGTTAGTCTCCTACATTAATTGAGGATTTGGGCATCTGGCTTACAGTTTTTCTTTTAAACTTAAATCTTAGGTTATTTCTACTTCCATGTGTGTGACCCATTCATTTTCTTCCTCGTCTTCATTTTAGCTACCTACTCTCATATCCTACTAGACCTCATTATCATTGATAACAAAAACTTGAAACTTGAATATCCCACTCATTGCTCACAACCTCCTGTTCTTCCAATTCCATAACCTTCTGACCTCAGCAGGAACTCTGGCCCTTAATATATTTATCTTTTGCCAATCTTCTATCCTTTTCTTTATTCATTATTATGCTTAGGTTGTTTGATCCATCTCTTAAATTAGCCCCTTATAATTACCCTAAAATCTGTTTCCGTTAACCTTAACTATCTTACAGATCCAAGGTTTTGGAGCAGTGCAGTCTCTTATTCCCATAACTGGGTGGCTGATTGCTGTTGGAGAATAGCATATAACTTGAACATTATTGGTGCCGCTACAAACCCATGTTCTCATTTCTCAACTGAGTCTTTAGTACCATTTGTTCAGCTTCCTGCTTGCCCTTAGACTGTGGAACTCCTATTCATCTCACTAATTCTTCCAAATGTTGGCCATTTGTCTTAACCCTCTATCTTCCCCTCTTTCTAACCAGTCTCTGTATATGGTTGTTAAGGAAGTAAGTTAGTGACAGGTTTCTAAGATCTTTAAGATTACCTTAAATAAAGTATTGGGCAAGAACAGGAAGCTAATAAAACCAAGAGTTCATTGATAGCAAGACCTAGAATTTATTTTTTCTAAAATCTAAAGTCTACCAATAGTAAATAATTTTGTGGTGCTCTGAAATTAAATAATTTCAATTTAGTATAAATAATATAAATTAAAGTAAATTTAAAATAAATGGGTCAAATATATGGTGTTCTTAATTCTCTAGGACCTTAAATTGTATGATTGGACAGATGAAGCATATCTTGGCTGCAGAACAAAAGAAAACAGATTTTAAGCCAGAGGATGAAAACAATGTTTTGATTCAGTATACTAACGTGAGTAAAATAAATCAATATACTAGTAATATCTACTATGCTTAACATTTTCATTGGTGTATCTTACTGTGCTCTAAGTTTTTTTCTTTTATACTTAGAAATTAATGAGATACTATATGTATTTTCTCCTTAGCTAAACTGATACACATTTCTATGTAATAAGTGTAGAAAAAATTTTACAGGCCTGTGTTAAAGTCTGTGCTTATGTAAGAAAGCAAGTGGAAAAGATTAAAAATTCCATGGATGGGAAGAATGTGGATACAGTTTTGATGGAACTTGGAGTACGTTTTCATCGACTTATTTATGAGCATCTTCAACAATATTCCTACAGTTGTATGGGTGGCATGTTAGCAATTTGTGATGTAGCTGAATATAGGAAGTGTGCCAAAGACTTCAAGGTATGTATTCACAAATATAAAACTTGTAAATAGGCTCAAGAACATAAGTCAGACCATTAAAAACGCATGCTGACTTACAATCACTACCGAAAAGTTTAAAACTTGCTGATATTATAGTGAGACAGATCTAACATTTCCTAACTAAAAAAGTATTGTTCTAATCATATTTTCAGTCAAAATACATTTTTGCTCTGTGCTGTATTTTAGACAAGGCCATATTTCAATTCGACAGTCCAAATGACATTGTTGACTTTCATAACTGATGCTGTATATATCACACATCAGGAAAATACGTTCTTTCTTCGTGTACATCTCTCTGAAATCCCTTTTCCTTAAGGCTTAAATTATTTAAGAAAAGTGCTAAATTAATGGTAACTAATTCTAATCCACAGAAGTATAAATGACTGTTACTATTGAAGGAAATTGACATGGACCTTTTCACCTAAAAAGATTATATCAAGTTTATGTAATGTCTGAAATATTTGAGTTTTGACACTTTCAGGAGCTTTTACAATTTTTAATATTGAATTCTCCCACATTAGTAAGTCTTAATAGTATATAAATGAGAATAATATATAAATGAGAAACTAATTGTAAAACTAGAAATTGTTTTGTTTCAATGTTATTTTTTTTTTCTCCTCTTATTTCAATTCAGATTCCACTGGTATTACAGCTCTTTGATACTCTGCATGCACTTTGCAATCTTCTGGTAGTTGCCCCAGATAATTTAAAGCAAGTCTGCTCAGGAGAACAACTTGCTAATCTGGACAAGAACATTCTTCACTCCTTTGTACAACTTCGTGCTGACTATAGATCTGCCCGCCTTGCTCGACATTTCAGCTGAGGTTGAATTTACAAGGGAAACGTGTTGTACTTCAGCAGGCCTTGGTTGATGGAAAGCACAGGAGATTTCTTAATGACACAGCCAACATTTTATGGAAAAATGACTGTTTGGAGAAACAGCAGCCATACTTACCCTTGAGATTTTATTTGAAATTTGGACACTACTAGCCATATTTTGCTTTTTCCCCTTAAGTTGAATTTTAATTCCATTCTTGAACTTATAAATTTCAAATTCTAAATTTCAAATTCTGTGAACCTACATGTCACTGTTTTCATCCTGGAAAATGTTGGTATCAGAAGACAAATGAGATGTTATCAGTGTTCCAGTTGATATTCTTTAACATATTCTATTGGAAAATTTCACCATCCTATTTTGCATTAATGGTAAAATAGAGCAAAACTGCATTTATTATTTACCAATTTTTAATGACCTTTTCAGCACTTGATAATTGTTAGACAAGTTATTTTAGGTTTTCCTAGAGAACTTTTGCCTCTTTCAAAAGGTTAATAATTGAGCATAATTTCTGTAGTTGGTTAATTGGCTTTTTTCCTGAGGTACAACAATAATATTCCAAGAAAAATGTTACAAACTAAACTAAAATGATGAAATGTTTTATGTAGATATTAGGAGTGGATCAGAATACATCTGCTTTCTGGGTAAAAAAACTTAAAGTTTACTATTTCTTATTTCGTAAACAGATTTTAAGCCAATGCTAGCAAGAAATTAGTAAGTCTACCTTATTTTATATTTCACTTAAGATAAGGTGGAGGACCTTAACTAAAGGACCACATTTATTCATTATTTTAATATTATAAGGGAAGTAAAATGAGGTTTAGTCTAAATGGTGAATATGAGAAATATTGACAGTGTTTAGCAACAATGCAGTCCTTTAAGATTTCTTTCTTAATGCTAAACTGGAATAAGATGGGATGGCTAAACATAAGTAATACATTTTAAGGGGAATCAGGAATTGATAGATAGCATTATATATTCTAAGTCTGGAGATGAGCTTTGTAAAAACTGGTTGCTTTTCAAATCTATAGTTTCTGTCATCTTTTTCAAGGCATTTCTGAAGCAGTTCTTACTGATTGGAGTTAATTGAATTGGCTTAATATGGTGACATAATAAATCACTTATAAAATTTTAAACATCAAGTGGAAATTTAGAAAGGCTATTACTCTACAATTTCTATAAACTTGCTCTGCAAGAATTCATTCTTATCTATATGTAATGTTTCAGCTTCCTTTGTGGTGTTCATAATCTTCTAGGAACAGATAAAGTTTAATGTTCAGCTCATTCTTGGCATTTTTTTTCCTTTAATGTAGCCTTGTAGCCTTTTTGGCCTAATTTTGGCAAACTACTTTTCTTTTAAGACTATGTTTCTGAATGGTCATCAATTTTACCAAAATTTCCACGTCCAATGCTAGCTACTGTTTAAATTACTATTGACAGAATATTCTTCATTTTCTGTTTAGCCCAGTGTTATCAAGGTAAGGAAGAGAAACGAAGTATGCCCACTTTTATCAAAGCATTTTAGTAAATCGTGGCAGTTTTAGAAGGCTGTCTAGTTTTCTATTCCTTAGCCAAGGGAAGCCAGAACAGATTTTGGATACTAGAGAAAGTCATATGCTTGTACTATTGCCATTTTAGAAAGCTCTGATGTGAATTCAAATTATACCTCTGTTACTGAAAGCCAACAGTTTTAAAGCAGTAGTTTTACTGGCCATTTGAACTCTTTGTACACAGTGTCAATTTGTAAAAAAAAAAAAAAGAAAAGAAAAAGAAAAAAATCTTAAATAAAACATGAGAGAACATTTTAAGACTTCCAAATCAGAGAAGTGCTTCAAATTATTTTGTTTGGACTAATTTTTAAAATGTAAAGCATATACATGTTGCTTAGATATTTTGTTAATTATTATTTCCATGCTTGAGTTTTGTGCAATATTTTCCATTATGTCCATTGACCAAGGCAGTGACAAAGAAAACTCTTAAGTGAATACTTAACTTAGAAGTGTTAATATTAATGTTTAATAAACAAATTCCCTGCAATTGTTTTTTTATTTCACTCCATTTTTACATCTTTAGGATATGTGTACTTAATTTTAAAAATTATTTCTATTTAAGTTTTCAAGATGTTCTTTATTTTTTATAGCATAGGTCTTCTCATTTCCTTTTTTTTGGAGAAAGATATAACTAAGATTAGAAATTTAACCTAAACTGATTATCTTACTCTAAGAAAAAAAAAAATTGTTGTATAAACCCCTATGCATTACTTGCATTCTTTGTATTCCAGTTTTTAAAATATTTTGTATATTTGTGGCCACTATAAAATTTTGTCCACAATTTATGACTCAAAAGAGATGATCAATAAGTAAGGTGTTTTTCATGTGCACATGGTAAAATTTTAGGTAGCAATAGTGGAACTTTTTTTTTTTTTAAAGATTTTATTTATTTATTTTACAGAGAGAGACACAGCGAGAGAGGGAACACAGGCAGGGGGAGTGGGAGAGGGAGAAGCAGACTTCCCGCCGAGCAGGAAGTCCGATGCGGGGCTCGATCCCAGGACCCCGGGATCATGACCTGAGCCGAAGGCAGAGGCTTAACGACTGAGCCACCCAGGCGCCCCGCAATAATGCAACTTTGTATATTAGTAACTTTAGCCAACATTGAATAAGGAGAATCTTACAGTTTTCTGCAGTTCCACATGAGCTAACAGGCAATATTTAGGTAATGTTTTGAAGTTGAAAATAGGCTCCAAAACCCTGCAAATTATTTTTCTTCAACTTGAGTATATTATGTTTGCATAAAATGGTACAGAAAGTGAAATACAGAACACAAGTTTAAGAAGGAAGTCTAGCATATGTAAGTTATGATATTGAAAATGACAGTCAACCAGAGTAGATAAATAGTCCTTATGAAGAATTATTAAATAACGCTTGGATGGATCTTTAGATATAGTTGACTATCTGCCTATTTCAAGACAAGTATTTAGCCTCATTTTGAGCATCACCATGGTTGCAAGTCCCTAGCACCTTCCCATTTTAAAAAAGGGCTGCTAAGTATGTTAACTTATATATTTAAATGATTTTCTTTCCTCTTTCACTTTAAATATTTCACTATCTGAATAGCAGCCTTCTGACTTAACGGTGAAATAACTGAATTACCAGATTGACTCAAAGTGGAGAATTTACTGCTTCCCTAAAATGCCTTTATTTCATCTATGATGGTGAATATTTACAAGTACCCAGATAAAGAGATTTGGTTCCTGAAATGCCACAAAACCTTTTAAGGTGGTCATGTTTATAAGGTAGTGGCTAAGGCATGCTTGAACAACTGTTTTATGAGAATAAGCAAAGTTCACTCAGTGCATACTTTGTCGTAGACTTAAAAAACTCACCTCTGGGAATTTAATTTTTTTTAATATGAAATTATGCTGCATATTACCCATATATTACTCTGACTCAGAAGTGTAGTTTCCTAGAAGTGTACTGAATATTTCCGATTTCTTTTGGAAAATTTGATATCAAAAGCACTTTATGCTTTTATACGATTAGTTTAACTATATTCAATTCCTTTAGTACTTCTCTCTGCTTGAGAAACTCGGTTCTAAAATACATTGTGTACTTTGGAGGAAAAGACCAGTCCATGGTGTTAGAGTAAATAATTCTACCTAAAGTAAAAACAGCAATTTTTAAATTTTGATGCATAATAAAAATAATTATAGCTACATTTATCTACTCAAGTCCCATGCACTATGCTAATCATTTGATTTGTATACATGATCTCATTAGATTCCAAAGCAGCCTTAGGAGTTGGGTACTGTTACCTTCATTTGACAGATGAAACATCTAAGCCACAAAAACGTTAAGTAGACCTACTCAAGGTCTATAGCTAATAAAAGGCTCAGATTGAAACTTAAGTCTTTCTCACTCACTGTTTATGTTCTGTACAGTCTCCTTGTTGAACGTTTAAATAGGTCCTTTGTTTTGATAGGCTCATTAGTTTTTGCTTAATCTAATTCTCTTCTCATCCAATGTTTGGTTCTCACTGTAATGTTTAGACTATGAAGTTGATACACAGGATCAGTATCTAATTTACTGTTGGATTTTTTAATGTGCCCAGTGTATAATCATACTTTTTAAATTTGGTTTTTAAAATTTTATAAGTGGTCATGAAATTTTAATTTAATATTGTTTGTATTTAATAGAAATCATTCTATCAAAAAGTTCTCTTTAGTGAGTATTATTTTACATAATTATAGTACTATGCTTAATAATTTTGTATCATTTTATAACAGAAGTAAATGACAACTCTAGCTTGGAAAATACGAGGAAGTCAGTATTTCTGCCTTCAAAAACAGACTATTTTAATGTCATAAGTTTGCCAATTCTGTTAATTATTTAATGCATTTGGTAGTTTTTAATGACTAATGTTGGAGTGAAAATATAGGGAAAACGTACTCAGTGTATTAGCAATAGATAGCCATTTTCATGTAATCAAAAATTGCATGTTTAATCTTCTAAAAATTGCCTTAACTCTTTTATTCTTACCACTGATCAGTCCTTTCTCTTTCTAAATTTAGGGGAGAAACAACTCCTCAAGTGTATATGGGAGAGAAACCTGACACAGTAGAGTGTAAGAATTTTAATTGATGGTTTGGAGCAGTTAGGCTGATAACCCTGGGCTTAACAAGATTGATATTTTTTAAAACTTGGCCCTGTGTACATCAACAGTATTATTTGGGTGGTAACAGTAAACTTCAGTTCTTGTGATAAATATCACTTTTAGGGGGAGGGAAAAGTAATTAACCATACTTGTTCATTTTCTAAGTGTTTTAGATGGTTGCAGTCTGCCTCACCGTACAAAGCCAATTTAAATATGAATATAGCACATCATACTCCAAACAGCAAACAACCTCAGAGGAAAGTCATTTATTCAGAAGGCATAGATTTGTGCTAGACAGCAATGATGCATTACAAATATATAATTATTTGCACTAATATTTGAGCAGGTGGAATGGATTAGAACATAGTCAACATTATGCTGCTGATAACATGTATTTTTCTATATTAATATGTACTGTGCAACATGTATTAAAATTGTCAATAATGCATTTTAGCCAAGATACTAATATTTATATTACTATGTTGAAGAAACAGTATCCAACTGAGCCACTTTTAATTTAAAAGTCTGAAACTGGAATTAAGTTTACTTTGAAAAACCACTTAAATTACTTTATAATCATGGGAAGGTCAGTAAAACATAGAATTATCAGTGACTGGTGACTTAATAGGAAGAAGTGTGGAGGGTTAAGAATAGGGCTAGGAATCTGCAATGAATAAGTTAACTTTCATTTAGTTACAGCTCAGATGAGTGACTTCCTTTTATTTTCACTATTAGCAATCTTAAATGAAGGAAAATGTCTTATCCCTTCCAGAGTATCTTCGTACTAATACTCTTAAGTCTGAAGATTGAATGGAACCAACTCCAAGGAATTAATCTCCAGTGGTGGACTTTCAAATTTTTTAGATTAAACTTGGAAAGGTAGGAAGCCTTCTTGATGCCCCTGTAATCTTAAATAAGCAGGTACCTTTAAGTGAGACCATCACTTTTTACCTGCCTATCATTTTAATCTTTTATACTGTGGGTAGATTTGGTTCCTTTGAACTCTGGTATTTTGTTGTGGCAGTTCTTTCAAATCTGCAGCTTTTTGCTATAGAGAATATTGTCTAAATGGAATCTGGACAGTGCTGACCTAAAGAGAACTGTGAAACTACCTCTAAGTATATTGTTTGCAAATGCTGTGTGCTATTTAGAGGATTCACATGAAATTATGTGAAAATACTTTATAAGGAGTAATACTAAGTGCCTCTGTATTAGGAGTCTCCAGTAAAATGTACTTTCCTTTTTTGCCACAAGGGGGAGAAGTTATTTTTATAATAATACCTACATTTTTGTTTGATTTTAAAAATAGAACTCACATAGTTTCTCTCTACTGAATAGCACCTATGAACATATCACTGTCCTAATAGGAAGAATGTGTGTTTGTGTGTGTGTATGTGTGTTTAATTAAGATTGTGAAAGTCATGTGAAAAATTTCTGGGTCAGTTAATGACATAAAACTAAGACAGTTTTGAAGAACTTGTATGTTCACAGTGGACACAGGAATTGGACAAAGTTCATCATCATTAAAATTATGTTTTTGGAGTTATATATCTCATTGAATTACTTTATCAGCTCTTTAAGAATAATCTCTTGATTAGTTTTCTGCATTCTGCTTTTTAAAGAAAAAATTTTGAAACAATTTCAAACTTAAAGAAAGGTTGTAAATACTGTACAAATAAAATTTTTCCGCTTTGAGAGTAAGTTGCTGTCATGATGCCCTATCACCCTACAGTACTTTTATATTTCCACAAAGAAAGTTTTCCCATGTAACCATAATACAACCATCAAAATTAGGAAATTAACACATATTACTCCTTCAGACCCTATCCAATTTTCATTAATTGTTCCAATAATGTTGTATAAAGATACAGTTCAAAATCACATGTTGCCTTAGGTTGCTGTATCTCTTGTTTCTTTCACTCTGGAACAGTTCCTCAGCCTTTCCTTGACTTCTGCTACCCTCGACTTTTGTAAGATTACAGGCCAGTTATTTTGCAAAATGTCTTTAAATTTGGATTTACCTGTTTCCTTATGATTAGATTCTAACTGTCTGTTCTCATTGCATTCTGTTAGGTAGTGCACAATTTCATTTTGCCCCATTTCTGATGATGTTCATTTTGATCACTTGTTTACCTATCAGGCTGCTCCACTATAAAGTTACTGTTTTTTTCTTTTAAGTATTTTTTGGGGGATGTAGTTGAAGCTATGTATATATCCTGCTAATCAAATTTTCCATTTATTGATACCAATATAAATTCATGGTTTTCCAGTCAATGGATTATAATCTGTTGTTTATTTTGAATCTCAAATTGTTCCACATTTAGCCAGTGCAAGCCCCTTCACGTTGGCTCCTATGCCCTTTTGATATGTTGCCATCGTATTTTAAAGCACTTCCTTACTTTTAGGCACACAGGATTCTCAAACTCATCTTGTACTTGCCTTGCCCAGCCCTAGAATCAGCCATTTCTCTACCATTTAGTGGGACTTGGTATTTAGAAGCCATGATTTGTGCATGAGATGAGCTTATCATGGCTGAGATTTCACTGTCACTACTCCCTCTCAGTGGACAGTGCTAGGGGGTTTTATGTGTGTTTATACACACACACATATTTTTTTTAACTTACCCACACATACACTCCCTCTCCTATGTGACACCCTTCTCACTCCACTTGAGCTCCAGTACCCCATATTGGGTTTCTCTCCTCTCCCACTCTGGAGGGTTTCCTCACCCCATTCAACCACCAAAGCTTTGGCTTTAGGACAAAGGGGAATGATAGTGGTCATTACAGAAAACATGTAAAAAATCTAAATAAAAATTACTCATAATTTTATCACTCAGAAACAATTATATTTTGGTGTGTTTTCTTTTACTGTGGTGAGCAAATTAGTAAAGTCAAATTGAGAACGGTTAAAATGTTTATACCAAAACATGGCACTTTTCATTTTGAAGGAATTAAATTTGAAGTGCATGTCATATGTTTTTTTTTTCCTACTGTGAGTAGTTACTAATTAATAAGAGTACATCAGAGAAACTGATTGTGTGAATGCAAATTTGACCATTGATGACTGAATACCAATAGGATATTTTTACTAATAAAGTTCAGAGGGAAAATGATCATACAGTTGTCATTTAGCAGGCCAAAAAATATATATGTTAAGTAAGATAGACTTTATGTGAGAAAAGGGTCAATATCTGGGATGAATTTAATACATGTTATAATGAACTGCATGTGAAATAGGAGGCTGTGCATGGACAAATTACTCAACTCTCAGTTTCCTTGTTAGGTCTATGATTACCAAAATTCTTTAATTCTAAATGCAAGAAGATGCAGGCATTCTATTAAGAGCTTATAGTGATGTCAGAAATAGATTAGCTCAACAAGTCACCTCTGAGCCCAACTGAGAATATGTGAGAGTCACCTCCTCCCCTAATGCTACCAGCATGCAATGACCAAATACCATTGTGATTAATAGCTAAGGCTCTTGATCAGACAAATGGCAGATGTGCATCTTGGCTTTGTCACTTACTAATTCTGTGACCTTGTGCAAATGTTGTAAAGTGGGGAGAAGAGATATTTGTGATTGTTTTTCATTCGCACTGATTTCTGTGAGCTTTTTAAAGGAGTTTCCAATCCTCCGAGGGGTCACTTCATTCATTCATTCTTCATTTGATAAACATTGAAATTCTGTTTTTGCCAGGTACTGCATTAGAAGATAAGGATATTAAGATAAAAAGATCCTGCCCTCAAGAGTCTAGCCTAGTGAGAGAGTGTATGCAACCAATCATAGTGCTCTGTAATAAGTACGGTAATAGTAGCATGGAACCAGGTGCTACAGAAGCTCAGAGGAACTGTTTTCAAATTTGTGGGCTGGTAGGGGGTGAGGAGGTAATTAAAGCTTCTCAAATTACTATTTATTAAATACCTACTAAAGCAAGCACCTTGCTAATAAGTACATTTGTTATTTCACTTAATTCTCACACTGCAAGGTAGATACTATTATTATCCCCATGTTACAAATGAGGGAACTGAGGCACAGAGAAGTTCGATAACTTGACCAAGGTTTTGTATCTAAAAAGTAAGAGTCAGAATTCAAACTGTACCCATAAGCTCCCAGAGCCAGTTGTGTAACCACTTTGTTTTATTACCTCTAAGAAGATTCCCCAAAAGAAGGTTACATTTCAATTGAGCCTTAAAAGGCAAGGAACATTTCAGGGGATGGGGCATTCCAGATAGAAGTGGCTCACACTTTCAGGGGTGTAGCACACAAGTCATTGGTATAGTCATTGAATGGGAAGACTGTGAATAGAGTTCCCACTGTGTAATCTATCAAAAAAAGGCAAGTAAAGGTGGAATACTTGGGTCAGGGTTAGCTTATTAAGAATCTTAAATGTTATGTTAATTGTTGCTTTATCATGAAGATGGCAGAACCAACCATTGATGAATAAGCAGGTAAATGACATGAACAGCTCTAAAAAGATGACTGATAGGAATGTATGCAGTGGATGAGAGGGGAGAAGAGAGCAGAAATGAGGTTACTTGCTTTAACCTGGAAGGTGAAGGCCTGAACTAGGGGACACACAGGAATGAAGAGGAGGTGATGAATTCAGGAAACACTTGGAAGATTAAACCAATACGACCTATCTATTGTTGCTTATTGGATGTGGAGGGCAAGGAAGAGAAGAAATCAAAGATGATTCCAAGATTCTTAGCTTATGTATCTTGGTGAATGTTAACATTATCAGTTTACACAATAATGTATAATATCATATACATTAGCAAAAATAGGTTTAGAGGGAAAGTCAAAGAGTGCTAGAACATCTATTCTTTCACCAGGAGAACTTGGTTAAGGTCATATAAAAAATTTAAACTATCTTTAATCTATTTTTTCAGAAATACTGGAAGTTGTAGCAGAATAAAAAAATT
This sequence comes from Mirounga leonina, assembly GCF_011800145.1. Taxonomy (NCBI): domain Eukaryota; kingdom Metazoa; phylum Chordata; class Mammalia; order Carnivora; family Phocidae; genus Mirounga; species Mirounga leonina. The sequence goes on from NW_023270825.1 coordinate 41,610,186, forward strand.
CCATTCGCTTTGAAACATAGGGGAATGATTTTGAAATCTGAATAATAATATTTGATGATTGTATAGTTGTTGAGTTTTTGTTTTTTACTTTAGGCAAAAAAAAAAAAGTTTTCTTAGCATTTTAGTGTATAGATATATTGGGTAGACTCAAATGGAATGACACCTGTCTCCCTCCCTCCCCATCAAAGTCAGTCCTTTAGAAAGTTTAAATTGGGAAGTATATAGATGACTTCCTATGATTGGATCATTTACATGTTCTATAATTAACATCATCTGACTTCAAAAGATAAGGCTTACCATAGTATTTCCTTCATATAGGTGGTTAAGACCTGTGTATATATAATATTTTTTCTCTATTCTCATTTCTAAAATAATGTGTATGTACTATAAATACTCCAAACATGTCAGAAATATACAGTGTAGTATAACCAGAAGTATAGTGTAGTGTGCTGCTTGCCTGGCTTGGTCTACAGAAGGTCAATTTTTAAAAAATATTGAAATTCTAACGATTCCAACACAACACCTTCAATTCCCCCCAAACCTAAAGTTGTAGTGTTAATACAGCTTTACTGCATGCTTGGGGGATAACCAAAGAACAGCTCCAAAAGTGATTTACTCTGCCATTGGCCATGATTTTTCTGAGGTTCATGAGCCCCAAATTCAATATCAGGGACCCTGTGGAGTTTCTATCAGGCTCCCAGATGCTGAGGCCAATTTAATGTCCATCAAAAAACTCTCCCAAGAACTTTCATTCTCCAAATCCAGACCCAGAGAAGTTCTTTCTGTCCCCCTCCCACACTCCTAATTCCAAGGCCCTTTCATTTTTCTGCTTTAAAATGATTGAGAGAGGGTCTAGAAGGTCAGTTACAGTAGAGTGGATTTCTCAAAGCCCAAGTCAGTTCATTTTAATACCACCACGCAGGAGCACTGAGAGTCATCTACCTAAATCTACATATAGGAAAGCATTTTTCCAATGTTTCAGGAGCCCAGCACAGCCAACACCAACCACATTCAGCTATTAAACAAAACTAATGATGATAGCTAACACTCATGAAGCATTTACTTTGTGCCAGATGTTATTTTAATGATTTTACATCCAATCTACACAAAAACTCTGTGAATAGCTGCTAATACTGTCATCATTTTATAGATGAAAGAGTCAAGGCATAGAGAAACCCAGTGCAAATTTACCCAGGTAGGGAAAGGTAGAGCAACAATTAAACATAGCAGTGAGACATTGGTGCCCATAACTCTTAACTCTACCATGTTATATTTCTGAGAAAATCAGCTACTCAGATTATAACATCTGGATTTAGACTTCTGATGACCTCACATGTTTCTTCAAGATCAACTGGTGAAGAGTTTATCTTGGATAATTTTCCCCAAACAAAGGGTATATCCATCTGAGATTATAATGGGTTTATTTTCTCCAGGAATCCAAACTATCCAGCAACCCCCAAAAGCTAGATCATTTATAAAACGAATGAATCAGAACACTGAAAAAGTGAAAAATCCCAATAATCCTGCTCAGAGTTCAACTCTGTTAATAATCAAGCCATGGATTTTGATTGGTATAACTTTTCAAACTTGTTCTTACCCTTAAATTAATATTTTTCATACTTCAATATGCAGATTGGACATTAATATGGCCCTTCATAGCGTGAGCAGAGGTTGGAAATACCTAAATTAACATGAAGAGTTGGGAGAGTGAGCCTTTCCTTTCTTACTTAAGCCAGTGGGTAAGAATTCATTGGCCAGTTGATAATGTTGCCTAAATGTTGGGCTAGGCCAGACCCAAAGCCTGGTCCATGGTCCAGATTCCAAGACAGGCAGTAAAGACACGTAAGGCCCATTTTAAGGATACTTTTACCCAATTAACAAATTTGCAAATGAGCAGCAATACAAGTGTATGAGTGGAGAAGTCCCAGGGTCTCTGTTGCTTTTTGTGGAAGGGTGCCCCAAATTCAGAAGTTTAACAAAACACATTTCTAGTGAGGAATCACCACAAAACTCTACCTCATAGAGTTTTATTAGCCTAGGATAGAGGCCCTATTAGCACTTGATTTATTTTATCATTCATTCAAGTCAAATATTTACTGAACACCTACTATACGCTAGGCACTGTTTTAGGCACATGGGATGTATCAGTGAATAAAACCCCATTTGTTGTGGAACTTACATTCTAGCAGCAGAAACCAATCAAATATAATTTTTTTCAATCAATATAATTAATAAGTAAATTCTAAAATACATTAGAAGGTGATAAGTGCTTTAGGGGAGAAAATAGATCAGGATATAGGGAAAAAGAAGACTTGGCAGGGAAGAGTTTCCATTTTAAATATGGAGGTCAGGATGGCAGGGTTAGCTTTGTATGTGTGTGATCTGCAGTTGCACATGGCCCATGCTCAGAAGGGATGCCCTTGGATTGATGTTCTGCTGACATCTTGAAATTTTTGATTTTATATTTGAGCTTATGCTTCTCAAATGAAGTCTGATGGGACAAGGGAGTATGTGTATAAGCAGAGGACAATTTTTATGTCTGTTGAGATTCTACTTGAAACTGCAGTATATTGGCATACTAATTTAGGGGGAATTGGTATTTTTAAAATATTAAGTTCTTTCCATTCAAGAAGATGGTATGCTTTTCTATCTCGTTTTATGTCCTGTGATATTATATAGGTTTTTTCTATTTAGGGTCAGCACATTTCTTTTTTAATTTATTTAAATTGTATTTGAACTTATTCCTAGGACTCTTCTGGGAGAACAGCAGTTTCAATACAAGGCACATCTTTTTCATATTAAAAATCTACCATTTGGGGGCACCTGGCTGGCTCAGTTGGGGGACTATGCAACTCTTGATCTCGGGGTTGTGAGTTCAAGCCCCATGTTGGGTGTAGAGATTACTTAACTAAGTAAATAAACTTTTTAAAAAATCCAGTGTTTTGTCCTTTTACTTATAATCATAGAAGAAGGGAGAAAATTTTGGAGAAACATACAACTAGAAACATGTTTATTGGCATGTATTCCTAAGCTGTCCTTTGCTTGCAAGTTTATTCTGAAACTCATTGGAATTAGATGCATAATCCCTTTCAGGAGAAAACAGATCAGTGAGTCTGAAAGAGTAGTGGTCAAGATAAGGTCTGTATTGGCCATGAGAACAAACTACTCTGTGGTTACTTGTTGGGATAGCTATGGTTGTCAGTAAGACCAAAGAGATGTAGCTAGAGAGGTCAATAACCCCATGGCCTCTTGGGTGGAGTCTACAAATATATCGTTGACACCAGTGGTCAATGAGGACTGAATGCAAAAAGCAGCACAAGCAGGGACCACAGTGGCTGATGCGATGTGTGGTCCAGGCTTGATTCTTGCAAACCAGGGAAAATGGAACTCCTCCCAGATCAATAAGGCTATACATCTTATTGTAAACCACAACAGACCCATTTAATCAGCAGAAGTATCTTCACCAGCAGTGTAGAACATGCAAATAAACGGAGATGGAGCAGCTAGATGAAAAATAAGAGCAGAATCTGAAAAATAACAGCATCCTAGCAGAAAGAGGTGGACAGTCTAGACTAAAATTAAGTGGACCCAGAGGTATTTGACAGACTGCAACAGCCCGGCAGCATACTGCTGGAGACATTTTGATTCACAGAAGGCAATCAGCCCAGCCAGGACGAGCATGGATCCAAGAGAAGATGAGGCAGAGAGAGGAGGTCCAAGACTAGGTCTGAGACTGCTTCTTTCCACTTGGGGCTATAGGAAAATACCTAGCTTTAGAGAAATTGTGTGGAATACAGTGAATTAGCTGTGCTCAAATGACCCACTTTAGTGGACCCATATGCCATTTATTTGTATAGGTATAGTTTCTCACCAATTCATATTTCTTTGTTTACAGTGGCTAAGGAGATCTTCATTCAGGTGTTAGAATAGAAATAAAAGAACCTTCTGCACCCAGATAAATTTCAAGCCATATCTAGTGATTTCTACCAGAACACTTAATTGTCAGGCCCCAGTTTCATAGACCGCTGCAATTTTGCAGTTATGGGAAGGTAGAATGGGAGGCTGTTGTTCGGACCCAGAATGGCAACACCACTCTTAGCATTCATTTTTCAGCTGAGCATTGTGTGAGCCACAGGCAGGATAAGAGTTAAGTATGTCAAACTGCATGCACAAAATGAGAAAGAGAGAGAAATGTTACCAGCATATTTTTAAACAAAAGACATGAAAATGGAGGCTCTTCTGGGTATAAAAAAATTTTCCTTTTTATACATATTGACAGCCAGGGGGGGTTATTATTGAGAATATGGGTAAAGTTACTGCCAGTTTCTGCTGGTACTCATGTTTAAAAAGAAACTATGGAAACCAGGAGAAGGAATATTAATTAAGTTCAAATTTGGCATGTCCTTGCCAGGAGTAGATGAATGAATTCAATGAAGCAACCTGTTGGGTTGTAATTCAGTGTTTTGTTAGCAATTTAATAGAATGCTGAACTTTTCATAAATTAACACTTTGTTTTAATAATCTTATTAAAAGGTTATTTTTTGATAAGATTAGTCCTGGAATGTGATTTTGTTTTATATTTAAAGAACCAGGATATATATATATTTATTTTTTTACCATTTAAAATAGTCACATTCTTGGTTATTAATAAAAAATGTTTAATACATTTACATGTTAAAAATAAAAAGCACAAAATAATATAGACAAGTAAATGTCTTTCCCACTCCAGACTCTCAGTCTTTCCCCACCTCTAACTGAAGAAAATGGTTATCAGTTTACTGTGTATTTCTTTAGAGATATTATTTGCACATCTGTTTCATACAAATTCACAGAATCTGTTGTTTTTTTTAGACCTCTTATAACTCTTTTTAAAGATTCCTTAATATATATGTTTATATATGTATTACATTATATATATGTGTGTGTATATATATATATATATTTAAGACGCTTTGATGATTACATCTTTTGGGTATTATTCATCAAGAACACATGCCTTTTAAAAGAGTATTTTCTAATAGTGAAAGTAATATGAATGTCTGCAGCAGGTAATGCTAATGAGAAAATAAAAAAATGGGAAAATTAGTCACCTGAATAAACCTGGAGAGTTTACAAGTAAAGCTTCACTGGTCGCTGCAGGGTTTAAAGTTTCCACTTTACAATGTAAATATGTTGTGGCCGTCTTAGTTCTTAGACTAATTTGCTTCTTTCTGGTGGGGAGGATTGCAACATTGAGAAAACACTGACTAAACTGAAAACCAGCTCCATTTAAATGTGAAGCTGCTTTCTAAATACCAGCATAGTCTGCTGAAGGGCTCTGAACATTAAGCTGGTGCCTTGCTGAGTTTTATTCCAAATAGACAACAGCAGATGGTAACAATGCACTTCTCATCGATGGTAGGAGGGAGGCAGTCTTGTTTCAAGTAATACTATTTCTGGGCGATAATCCAAAACGCGCAGTAGGCAGAAGTTAAAAGGAAGCGCTAGCTTTTAGGTTTTTAAAATATATCCCTTAATCCTGGGTGATGATTGACAATCATGATTTGGAGTATGAGGGGCCTCTCTGTAATCTGGCAAGTTTGATGTTATTTGCGTATCTAGTAGGGCTTTTATTCAACTAAAACCAAGTGGAAGCATGTGCAATTGATGCCGCATTTCAGAATTGATTTCTGGCCTGGTACTCTATTTACAGATTAGTAAACACACAGGATCCGTCCTCCTGCTCATCTTTTTGAAATTTAAAGGCTCTAAAAGGCACATTTACAATTAAAATGTTTCTTGCTGTGTAGGACTATGACCAGGAGATGACGTTTTTCCCTTATAATTTAATTTCTTGAGAAAAGAAGCAGTCTGTAAGATTATATTAATCCCAATTCAATTCTTATAATATTAGCCATTGGTATTTACAAACGGTAAAAATGTTGTCATTATGGGCTTCGTGCAATTTTCTGTAAGTTCTTGGGAGAAATTTTAGGAATTACCTCCAAGCTTCCAGCTCCTATTTAAAAGTTTCCAACAAAGCCTTCATAAGGAATGTATCCATGTTCTATTAAATTCCTATTGTTTTATCAGTTGTGATAATAAATTGATTTAAAAGCACACATTATTGGGGCGCCTGGGTGGCTCAGTTGGTTAAGTGACTGCCTTCGGCTCAGGTCATGATCCTGGAGTCCCGGGATCGAGTCCCGCATTGGGCTCCCTGCTCAGCAGGGAGTCTGCTTCTCCCTCTGACCCTCCTGCCTCTCATGCTCTCTGTCTCTCATTCTCTCTCTCGCAAATAAATAAATAAAATCTTTAAAAAATAAAAAAATAAAAGCACACATTATTAAAATATAATTAATTAAATTATAAACTCCAAACCAAAATATAACTAAGGAAAGAAAATGCACAAGAATGAAAGTTAGGTGAATTTTACAACCGTGACAACAGAGCAATTTTCATCAAGGCATTTAAGGCCCAGCATTAATGTCTCTGTCACAGTTGCCTTAAACAAAGCAAAATGAGCTCATAAGAAGTGAGAGGGAACTATATGTGAAGCCCAAGTTGATTTAGTGTTTTACCTGTGTTTTAGGGCAAAACCTGTATTTTAAATTATGACTTGGGGGAAAATGTTAAGAAATAAACCCATTCATTACCAAAAAAAAAAGCAAGGTACAGAAAAGTATAAAAAGAAAGTAAATATTGCCTTCCATCCTGGTTTTCAGAGACCGTCACTCTCGTGTATAGTCATCATTTTTTTTCCTTGTGCTGCAAAGATCCAGATTTAAGGGCTAAAATACACTTCCCGGGAGACATCCTGGCTGCTAGGAGTGTGCAGAATTCAGAAAGGGTGTCTTGCAGCCTCTGGAGTGGGGCTGAGTGACACAAAGTGCTACAGGTTTGGTCTGTGTTTTATGGCTGCATCAGCAGAGCTTTCTTCCCATAGAAACCCCAGTGATGGGATCCTTTGTGTTTAGAATATATTCTAACCTAATAAGTGAATGTTGATAATACTTCTTTTTGTTAACATTTCAAAAGCCTGTTTTTACTGCAGAATGATGTGTTTGATATTTAAAGGCTTAATAAAATAAATCCAAGTGATAGAAAAATTGTATGAAAATCATATTGGAATATCCACTGCAAACAGTTATTAAACCCAAATTTCCTTTTTGCCCTTGGTCTTGAGGTTTCTTGCCACTAAATGATCGAGTGATTGCAAAAATTTTCTGGAAACATTAACTTGCCTACAGCTTTGCTCAATTTATTCATAAGAATTGCATAGGTAACTCATCCAATCTCAATGAGGATTTTCTGAGAAGTATAGTAGGTAAACGTAAGTCTACAGGTTCAAAAATCAAATCCCAGCCTCTCAGAATGCCAAATCCAGGGAAAAGTCAAGGACCTTCCTTTCTGGTCAGTGATCAATGGCCGTCATCCCAGAAACCTCTCTTGTCAACATGGCTTTCCTTCTGCCTGGCATCCTCTTCACCCCCCTAACTCCCACCCTCACATCACTAGCCGCACATTTCCTAGGAGAAGCTGCTCTGATATCTCCTGAGCCATGAAACCGATGCCTGCTGCCCTCCGCGAGGTTGCTGGCCCCTCCCTCCACGCTGCCAGGACGGCTTCACACACACACCTCCCCTGCAGCTCTCATCACTATTTATTTATTGTCTGTTTCCCTTTCCTGTGAGCTCCCACAGCCTAGCACAGCATTAAAGAATGATTTGTTGACTGATTGAATTACTAAATAGATGAATAAACAAATGGATGGGTGAATTTGCTCATGAGATAAAGGTGTCTAGCTCTTAGACTAGCAGTGCAGTTCATACCCATAGTAGCAATAATAACAGTCTCCGATGCTTATTACTCTTACTGAAGAGTTAGACATTGTGTTCAGTATCTTAATGAGTTGCTTGTTTATGGTGACATTATCCTTATTGCACATAGGAGGAAACTCTGATTGGAAGGAGTAAATCACTTTCCAAAGGCATAGGACCAGCAGCTCACAGGGCAGGGACTCAAGTTCAAGCTGTGTCATCCCAAAGCCTGTGTGCTCACCATTATCAGATACTGCCTTTTTTCTGCTACAGGCAGTCAATACTTGTTGAGTGAATGAATAAATGAGTGAATGGGTGCTCTCCCTGTTATAGTAAGATTTAACACCAGAAGTATAGTAAATGCTCAATAAATGGCAGCATTATTGGCTTTGTTATTTTATCATATGGTCTACCTGGAAACAACCAACCCAAATAGCATCAGTGAAAATCTGATATGAAATTAGGGCTGGATTGATCTATGTGAGGACTGTGGCTGTCAAAAAATACTTGTTCAACATGTGTTTAGTGGTGTGGGTCAATACTGGCAAGAATGCTTTCTTTCCTATTCCTTTTTCTTTTCATTTCTCTCCTCTCTCCTCTCCCCTCCCCTCCCCTCTTCTCCCCTGCCCTGCCCCACCCTCCCCTCCTCTCTTCTCTCCTCTCCTTTCCTTTCCCTTTCTTCCTTTTAATTTCTTCTGGAAGGTCATCTACTTCAGTAGAAATGGAACCATGTTGCATTTTGCCCTATATGTTAGGAGGTAAGTAGGTAAAAGACCTGAGTTCACTGGCAGTATAGTCTGTGGTATTTTTGACACTTCTGATATATTGGTACCGCAGGTGGTTTTCTGGTTGGGCCACCCCATAATCTGTTTTGTATAAAGATTGATATTATGACAAGGACCAAAAGATCTAGGTGATCTATGTGGCTCAGTGATTCTCTCAACCTTGGCTTTGAATCGGCTCATTTGGGGAGTTTGAAAAATCTTCAGATTTCCAGCACCCAATCTCAGAGTTTCTGCTTTAGGAGACCTGGGGAGGGCTATGGCTGACATGCATTTTTAGGAAGCTCAGCCCTGGGGATTAGAATGTGCAGTTTACATTCAGAACTTATGAGACAACATATGTAAAGGCCTCTACAGTGTCTGCCATATAAATATAAACTTTCCTTACCCTGAACTCTCCTAAACAGGATGGCAGACAAAAGGGAAGTAGGGGGTTATTTCCAACCTTGTCTAAGGAAGAAGGGAATCTGACTGGATATGCAATTGGTTTAACCTAGTTCAGTGGTTCACAAACATGACTTTTCTGGGGGAGTTTAAAAAAAAATAACCTGAGTTCACTGGAGACACGTTTCTATAGTATATTTAGAACCCCTAATATGTTGATATATGTTGATGTCCTGGGTTCCCACCCCTACAGACACTGATCTAATTGGTCTAGAGTATGGCTTAGGTATCGGGATTTTTTAAAGCTCCCAAATGATTCTAATGTGCAGAAGACTTTGAGAACCACTGGTCTGGTTGGAGAGACTATATCAGACATTGAGTGACTAATTCTTTTTGGCAATATCCCTCAACAGATGTATCCTCTGGTACTGATCCTTCTGCCACTCCCGAAGTCTTGACTTTCAGAAAGCAAGTCTCTATTTCAAAGACAAGGAGAAAAAGAGGCAGTGGGTATGGCTAAAATGTTTTCTAGGATTTCCAGATGGAATCTCAGGAAGTGCATTGTGGAGGCACTGCTTTATTGTGTACTTTTGCTTTACCTTTATTCTCACTAATAAAGCCCTTGACCTTAATTAAATTTTCTAAGCTAAGGCATAGCCTGGACAATGGGAGTAGTCCATTTACCAACCTTAGACAAGGTTGGAAATATCTAAAAAAATGAGTCCATTGGGATTATGACTTGTGTGGTAAATTAGTATGAGCCACCTCTTGAAGGCCTGATCACTCTCAGGTGCAATCATAAAACTGTGGTTCAGAGCCCACAAAGCTGAGAAACAGACCTGCTTTCTACCAAATTGCCACCCCATGAGACTTGTCCAGAAAGTGACAGCCAGCTTTAATTTTTCTCTTTACAGAAAGACCTGAGGACCATTGCCGCAGCATTTACCATGTTAAATAAACTGGGGCCCCTTACTCTAGCCGAATGCTGGAAATCATGGGCAGGTATTTGAATCAAGCCTACAAAAGAAAATAATCTGACAGCATGGAAGAAAAATAGAGATAAATGAAGGGGCTCTGAGTCCAGGCAACATGAACACCAGTCAAAGGGTGGTGTGCTTGAGAGGCAAGCCATAAGATAGAACGAAACTAAGCCAAATACACATTTGAAGGACCCTCCAACGACCAGTCCCACAAAGCTCACTAGTGAGATGACAACCATGGGATACAGGGAGTGATTTCAACACAGGGGTCTTCTCCTCTTCCTCTAATTCTCCTTCTACTCTGCATTAATCTCAGGGCCTCCCTGAAAATATTATATAAAATACAAATCTCCAGAAAGGCTTATATAATAAACCTTTCCATTTATGTATATATAGTGGTTCTCAACCCCGGCTATATAGAATCAGTTGGAGATGTTTTTTTTTTTTCTTAAAGATTTTATTTATTTATTTGACAGAAAGAGAGACGCAGCGAGAGAGGGAACACAAGCAGGGGGAGTGGGAGAGGGAGAAGCAGGCTTCCCGCCGAGCAGGGAGCCCGATGCAGGGCTCGATCCCAGGACCCTGGGATCATAACCTGACCCTAAGGCAGATGCTTAACCAACTGAGCCACCCAGGCGCCCCTAAAGTCTGTGTTTTAATAAGCAACCCACCTCCCACCCCCCTTCCCCACCTCCTACCCCGCCAGTGATTCTGATGCTCACTGAAGTTTGAGAACCACTGGTCTAGAAATCAGCTACCTAGGATGATGTGACACCTGTGCTCTCTCCTGGGTACATTAGAAGTAGACGTGATGATCTTGAGGGGCTTCTCTTAGGTCCCCTCATGGTAGTCACCCAGTGAGAGAGTCATTATCAATGGCCCTGTGCTCTGGAAGCAGCTCGACTGGCTGCCACTGGGCTCTGCATCCAGCTGCTGCACTCTCAGATCTTCGATTCGTCAACTTCCTGGGTTCAGCTGCTTTTACTTTCAGCCCTAACAATTTTGGGAAGAAAGGCCTATGATTTTTCTGCCTGGGTAAATGTGCATTTTGTTATCTGACTTCAAGAAATAGCATGAAATTAACTTATTTCCCCTACCCTTGGTTAAAAGAAACGTAATTTTGTTCTGTGGCTCTTCACACGTTTGGTAATATCTGACCATAAATAGTTTTAGGACTAGAGAGGGTCAAGCAAAAAAAAACAGCCTTGCCCATACACTAGGGAAAAAAATTCTGCCCAACAAATTTAAATTGCCTTTCCTTTGATCATAAAGCATATTGGTGGCCTGAAGGAGGATAGTACCAGTGTGCTGAAGGCTAAAATTTCCATTTCTATCACTTTTTCTTTACCCACTGGAGTGGCTATCTGAGACTGTTGGTCATACTCTCTAAGTGGGTTCTGTGTCAGTTTCTGCTTTCAAAATGTGCTGGAAATCAGTGTAAAATGGCACTTTTTACCAAATGCCAATAATGAATATTTTCTTGTTTTGCCTATGATTGCCATTATGATATTAATATCTGAGTAGTCAAATTAGGAAGACATGGGAAAAATATTTTCCTTGCCTTGTTTTTGGTCTTGAGCCCTAGGTTGTTTTGCAGTTCTAATTGATAAGGGAAAGAGACAGTCAAGTAACTACAAATTCAAAGGTGGTTTCCGACTGCTCTTCAACTCTAAGATTCAATGAGAAAGGTCCCCTACTAAACAAGAGCCCCTCTTCATTTGGTCATGAACTCAGGATTCTACTGGGTAGCAATGAGCTCTTCACCAAAGCTTTATCAGTAAAGCCCATATGCTAGATTTTTTCATTTTCTCACCACCAAATACTTCAGAAGAGAGCTAGTGATCTTTGGCTTTCACTCCATTTTAAGTTGATTTTTTTGTCATCACTATTTATCATAATGTGACGAGTGGGGGCTGAAAAATAAATTGGCTGAAATATGAGTGATAACATTACAAGTAAATGGCCAGGGCAGTTGTGTTCAGCTAGCTTCTGGGTACTCGGTGAAAATGAACAATTCAAATCTATCCTTTTCCAAACTCTGGTTGGCACCACCTGTGGCTATTTTTCACCCTGGCTTATATTTCAGTGGGGGTAATTCTGGGTCTTGTGGCTGTCTGGGACTGACAAGACAATGACAGCAGTTCCAAAAAGCTCTCAGATAATTACTTCTGTTGCATTGGTCTAATAGTGGGAGATTGGGCTGGGAAGATACGGGATTATGGGGCTCCATGCTCTGCTGCTCTGCTTCCCAGTGTTTTCCCCTAAAGCTTCACACCCTCCCCACAGAAGGTTAGAATTTGAGAATGAGGGCTGGAGGAAGACAGAAGTCAATTGCTAATCTTGGTACATCCAAACTAATTAGGGTTTTCTGTATTAAGACTATCAGCACACTCAAGGTTAGAAAATATTCAATCTGTGTTTGATAAATTGAGTTTAAAATATACCTAACATACCTTTGGGAGAAAAGGCTAATTTTTATTAAAACTTTAACTTTTAGAGAATTATTGTCTACCTTCTACCTCATTTTATTCCTGCAGCTTTGCATTCTGGTAGGTTGGGGCCTCTTTCGTGATCTACATTTTTCAGATGAGGAACCTAGGCACAGAATAGGCAAATGGCCTGTCTGAGATCACACGAGAGAGCATTGGAGATGAGCCCCAAATCACTGCTTGTGATTTCCAACCCAAATCCTTTTTCACCTCTACTTAAAGCAAGGTCAGTTATATAGCAGAGATGCTGCAAACTTTATTCTCCTTTCCCTCAACCAAAAGGGTAATCTAAACAATGGCCTTGCATCAACAAAACAGAAGCACCTTTGGAAAAGGTAGTAGAATGAACAAAATAAGAATCAGATTCAAAGAGGACAAATTTTTATGCATGTGCCCAAGGGTTTGGAGATGGTTTTATTCATAGTCATGAGCCCAGCACATGCTTCATTCACTTCCCAGGCTCTGCTTTCTTCAACATCAATACAGTATGGTCTTGGGGAGCCCTCTTTTTCATCCTCAAGTTCACAGGTAAAAGCATGTTTCACTTTGTTCATTATGAATGTTTTAGAATTATTTTCTGTGGCTAGAAGAGATTTTGGAGGGGCAGAAACCACTAACTTACAGATCTATCTCATTATTACAATCAAGTGTTATTTAAATGAATAATTATTTAAATTAGTTGGAAGCGGTATTTTTTTTTCTCTATGGAGAAATAAATTTTTATCACTATTTCTTTCTCCAACTCTTTTCTCTTTACCTCTAAATTTTATATTAACCCTCTGAGTTGCTCTTTTCCAGTTATTCTTCATTATTTAAATCAACCAGGCAAATATGTACTCTTGCTAGTCTGAGACTATGTGAATAAAGAACGATGATTTTATTTTATAACTTGAGTACCCCCTGGAGAAAGTAACTGGCAAAAATGTCTTGATGTTTAAGTTCAAGTTTGAGTTTTTCAATGATTTGACTGTGAAATATATGAATTAAAAAATCAGCTATTTGGAACAGTCTGTCCTGAATTCTGGACATCAGATGTGGCGTTTTTATTAGTCTTAGTGTAGACATACCAAAAGGCTCCTTTTGATGATAAAATCTATGTTGCAAGCTATTCATATAAGCTCTCCCATATTATTTATCTAGGACAGAGGGTCAGCAAACTTCCTGTAAAAGACCAGATAGTAAATTTCTCAGGTATTACATGTGTGGTGTAATACTATATTTGATCTTTGTGCAGGTTTCTGGCACAGAGCTCCTAAAACCTTCGTCATTTCCTGAGTGATGGGGTGCTAGGAGCATCTTTTGTTCTAATATTTGGCCTTTGACTCAGGTTCCTGACACAAGAGCTTCTAGGACCTTTGGAATTCCTGGAGTGGTAAGAGGGTCTTTCTGTATGCTAATGAGAGGACTAGTGGCTGGGACCCCCCAGATAGCTTCAGGATGGGTGCTGACCACCAGAAAGACCAGCCCATGTTTAGAAGCTTGAAACTTTCAGCGACTCCACCACCCCATCCTCTGGGGCTGGAGACTGAGTTAATAATCCATCATGCCTACATGATGCAACCTCCATAAAAAGCTCTAAACTACAGGAGTTGGAGAGCTTCTGGGTTGGTGAACACATGCACATACTGAGAGGGCAGTGTACCCCAATTCCATGAGGACAGATGCTCCTTTACTTGGGGTCCTTTACTAAAGGACCTTGGGACCTTACTCCAGACCTTGCTCTATATACGTTTTCATCTGGCTGTTCACCTGTATCCTTCATAATAAACTAGTAAAGCCTAAGTGTTTCTCTGAGTTCTGTGAGCCATTATAGCAAATTATTGAACCTGAGGGGGTTATAACCCGTTGGTCAGAGGCACAGGTAATAATCTGGGACTTGTGACTGGCATCTCAAGTGGGGGAAGTCTTGAGGGGCTAAGCCCCTAACTTGGGGGTCTGCACTAATCTGGGTAGTTAGTATCAGAATTGAATTGTGGGACACCCAGGTAGTACCTGGAGTATTGGAGAATTGGTTGGTATGGGGAAAAATACCCACACATTTAGTGTCAGAGTGTTATGAGTAGAAAAGGAAACAGAATTTTTCCTTTAGTGAGTCATACAATCTCTGTTGCAGGTATTCAGTTCAGCCATTTTCGTGAGAAAGTAGTGTAGACAGTCTGTAAACAAATGAGTATGGCTATGTCCCAATAAAAGTTTATTTACAAACACAGACAGTGGGCTAGATTTTGGCCCAGGGGCTGTGGTTTGATGACCTCTGATCTAGGAACTTCTTGGAATAAATTTGTTATTCTGAACTGTAGGAAATTATATCAGATAAATATTTAAAAATCAGCCAATTGTAGGCAAGCAGATTTATGGTTCTGACTCTTATGATTAAGGCTCCAGAACTTCTTGTCCTCTCATCAGGAATTAAGAGAACTTAATTTAAGTGCTTTATTTTAAAATACAACTTTTAAGTGAGGTATATTTCTCAGGAAAATATATATGGGCATGTTTGCATATATATATTCATATATATTATATCTATGTATCTAATATATTCAAACTTATATCTAGTATGCTGTGAAACCCTACAACAACTTTTTCAAACTTTATTTTTAGTAGCTGCTTTCACAAAGAATTAGACTAGATCCCTCCTTGGTCCTTCTCTGGACTCCAAGTGAAACAATCATCCCAGATCCACCAAATGGTTAGTGATTCCAGGGTTGGTCTATTCCAGATGAGAGCTGTCCATGGGGGCCGAGCATGGCTATCTGTGTCTCTAACGCTGCCCCCTGCCAAAGTGATTGTTTGCCAAGTTGTTTGATCAAAGGGATGGTAAAGGGATTGGTAATCACACCCCAGGTCATCAAGACAAAGACTGGAATTGGCAGATTAGGTAGATGCATAGGAGAGGTTTAGCACACTAAAAGGTGGTGTAGAATAGTCAAGAGGACAGTTTGGAGGCAAATTCTGTGAACCCTGGGCATCTGCTGGGACATCTCTCAAGGGCAGCCTGGCCCTTTGCTAGCTGGGGGCCAGTTTTTACAGTGAATGAACTTGGGGGCTTACTTAGTGACTCATTCTAGGGATTTGTAGGGTCCTGAAGGAACAATTCGCCTTGGATCTCACAGCATAAAGTAGACTGACCAGAATGAAGGCTAGTAAAACTGTCACCAATCCAGCACAAAATCTCCCGTAATTTTTTTGTTAGTAGCATTTTCAGCATGACTTAGGGCTTTAGCTATCCTTGGAGGTAGTCAAGGTTAAAAACAAGGGTTCTGAAGCTCAACTGTCAGTGTTCAGACATCAGCACCACCACTTATTAGCTATGCAACGGTACTGTGTAAAATAACCTCATCTGTCTAAAATTGTTGATGCTGTAAGATAATCTATTCTTCTTTCTAAAATAGCATATGCTCCGGCCTGCCTCCTCTGCTGCCCCCACCCCCCACCCCACATACTTTTCTCTGGCCGCCACAAATTGCTGGATGGAATCATATGAATTCTAAATTACTTTTAAAAATTGACATTACTTTGCTGTAAGCCAACTACTTCATAAACTGTGTCAGCTAAAGGCCTCCCCACCAGTTAGTCTGAAGAAGTTTTTGCTGTCATATCTGTCCTGTTAATTTAAGCAGAAACTGTAATTAGATGTAAGTGGTCCTGTTCCCACAGAAATGAATGGCAGCATCTGTAGTGAGACAACCGTTCCAAACCCTTTTGGCTACCAGTGCTCTACAAGTTAGCAGTATGGAGCGAGGCCCAGATCCAGACTTCTGTCGGCCTAATTTTATATCTGTGGATGCCCAACACTAAATCCAATATTTCTAATGCCTTGCTGTGATGGGTGCAAAGCCAAGCACATTCCAGACTTTTGTGCTGGTGACTCCTCCTGAGAAGGACACACTGTGTGTGTGTGTGTTTTCTAATTTCCTCAATCACTTAGCATAGATAGGAAAAATAGAGGTTTTATAAGTAGCTGTGTACAAAACTAGAAAATCAGAAAAAGTAGTACGTTGTGTTAATAACTGAGCAATGGAATCACAAAGATATTTTGAAGAAAGATGCTTTGCTCCTTTGTTTACCTCTCTGATAGAGGAATGAACTGCTTGCGTTCTGAAAGGCTGGCCGATTGTAGAGTCAAGTGCCAGAGCCTCCTGAGCATGTGAGGATGTATTTGGGGTTGGAGCATCTATGGTAGACAGTTCTATCCAGGCAGTTAAAGAAATCTATATTGAGACAATTCATACTGTACTAAAGCTTCAGTGGTGCAATAAAACTGGTAGTTGTTGAATCTTTACCCTTCATCCATACCACACCAGAAACTGTGAGGTACATAAGAACTATGGAAAATATGATTTCTCTTCTTAGTGAACTTGGAATTTGGCTGGGAGTGGAACATAAAAACTCAATAGTGACACTACATAATTGAGTAGAAGAGTAAGTAGAGCAAAACTCTAGCCATGTATGGTCCAAAAGATGAGATGTATGGTCCAAAAAATTCACTTGCTTAAAACCTGGCACCATATTGCAAAATTAATGAAATGACCAGAGTAAGGTTGCCCAACTAGCCATCTGGGACTTCTAGGGGTCTGTGCCATCTAAATTCGCCCTGGTCCTGGCCCCAGTTTGGTGCCACCTGGTGGCCGTTGTCCACTCCAGCTTGGATAGATGTGGAATGATTCTGGGCCTTGAGGTTGACGGGACTTCCAGAAAAGAGGTAGTGATTCGAGGAATCTCCCAAATAGTTGGCACCCATCTCATTAGCTCGATCCAGGGAAATTGAGGATGTGGAGACCAACCTTGGTTTCCCTGCTTCCTGACAGGGGTACCTGCATAAGTTCCTCTTTCCCTTTCAAGCAGCCTGTCTTCCCACCCTTCAGCACCTTTGAGGACAATGCTAGGCAGGCAATGGCAGCCAATCATTACTTTTATCATACTCAAATTTGCCTTTTAATGTTTAAAAAAGTTGTTGCTCTTTTATTTTATGAACTTGGAGAGGAGTTATTCCAGTGTAGGTTGTAGCAACAAGGATTTCTTGAAAGAAGTTAGGCTTACACCTTGATGAAAATGTGAAATGTAGTTGTCCCAGGTGATAGTGAAGACATTTCAGGAAAGATAAGCTTTACAATATCAAGTAAAGAATATCTCCTAGCTGATTTTGCAGTTTCCTAAAAAACATTTACCTGATTTAGCACATATTTGACCAAATAAGATACATTTGGGGGAACTTTGGAATCTCTTTGAGTGGTAGTAAGGGACAAAAGTGTATATTGTACTTGATGATATTCTCTGTTTTCAAAATATTTGATGGCCCCTAAGCACTTTTGTCAGTAGGGAAAAAGCTTCTTTCACAGGTAGATATTTAGCTGCACTATTGCACAACTTAAAACACCGTCAATTGTGACATGTTTGAATAGGAGGATCAACACATGACAGAGAAAGAAAGAGACAGGGAGACAGAGACAGGGAGAGAGAGAGAGAGAGAGATAAAAAGTGCCCCCATGCTCACCTAAGAATTAAGTTACCTTGAATTTTACTAATTTAAAAAATGGGCCTGCATTATATAAACATTATATAAACACAGCAGCTTTGCCTGGAAATTTGATTTTAGTTAAGTCTCAATCAGGCAAACTACAGATACTCCAGGGATCGAGACAGGAAATTTAAGTTTATATCAATCGTGTAGCTCATTTTTAGCGAAGGCTTCCCTTCTGGTTGATTCACTTGTTATTACCTCTTCCCTTGGTGATTTTCCTTTTCCTCCCTATGGTTAATGCTTTACTTTTTTTATGTAGTGCATTTTAATCTTTTAAAAAGTGCCATGCAGACAAGAATTAATCTCTGGTGGAATTTTTCCATTTTGTCGATGGAGGAGACAGCAGAGGAGATGTAGATAGATTGTCTGGGTCTCCAAAGTGGAACATTTTCAGAGCTGAGATTTGGTAAACAGTCCAAGCCCCAGAAATCCTGAGGCAGCATTAACATATCTGTTTGCTCCTGGATTGTAGATCCTCTTGAACCACATTTATGAATATACGTGTATGTTGCTAGGGGAAGGGGATGAGAGGTGACCAGTGGATAGAGTTACAATTGACCCAACTGTAAAAAACCTACACCCAAACAAGAAAACTGCTAATGGCCTCAGATATAATAGAAAGAGCTCTGAGCAATTACTTTATCCTTTTGGGATCCAGTGCCCTTATTATACATAAAAACTGAAACAAAGAAAGAAGTATTTACTGAGAAACTATGCATTACCGTATATGCCTGATACTGAGTTAGGTATATTCATAATGGTCACTGAATTTCCCAAAGTACAGTATCTTAGAAAAAGGAGACCCAGAGAGATGCCATGGCTTGTTTATGATTTGTCATAGTTCATTTAACTATGAACAGAACAGTCTAGCCCTGGGACCTAGGTCCAGTGCTCTTTCTGTCACTTTATTGCTGCCTCAAAAGCGAGGGCAAGACTAGCTGATCTTGCAGGTCCTGGATGACTCCAATGTAACATGGTCCCATGATAACCGAGAGGGTACAATTCAACAAGTCTGAATGGAAGATAAGAAATGAGTAAAGAGCTGATCCTCACAATGATGGCCCATTGAGTCTAGAGCAGAGGTTCTCAACCTTGACTTCACATCAGCATCATTTCATGAACTTATAAGTAAATGACCCTAATACTTAGGTCTATCTCCAGACACATTAAGTTATGGGGGCGGAGTCCAGACATGAGTCTTTTCAAATCATCCCCAGTGATTTCAATGGCCAAAGTAGAGTACAACTCTTTAGACTCAGGAATTCATACCAATGAACCTCCTTTTTTGACACAGACACACTCCTTTCTCCTTCTCTTACATCTCATCTCCTTTTGCTCTTGCAAGCCAATGGGAAGGACAGCAACATTCAGCTTTCTTGCTTGTTCTTCTTACCATTTACAACAGAGCATGATTGCTATAGGGGAGGGGAAGAGAGAAAATTAATAACAACAGGCATGAACAACAAACATTGGCAACAGGTCTATTCCTGACAAAGACTTAGCAGTGCATAATCATGACATGCCAAAACATTAGCAAGGAAACTATTCACGCATGACTTGCTCGGGTGGCTTTGCCAGCAGATATCAACGGGCTCTTGGGAGTAGCTTCCACCCAGCTCTTCAGATAGAGGGTGTTGTGGCTTTCCTTTAGGGAAGAAACAAAAGTGGTACACAATGTCGAAGTATTCCCATGTTCAAAATGACCCAACACCATATGGGATTCTATGAGCTAGAAAATAGTTGATTAAAATTTCAACCCTCCTCACAGACCAAAAGGGATTTTATCCCCAAATCTGGCATAAACTGTGGCTGCTTCTAGAGTTGGATTATATCCTCATGAAAATGGGTCTTAACAATTTCCATGGGTTCTTATTCAGAGTTAGGCTCCCTGTTTTGGAATTTGATTTCAAACTCTGACAGATGGAAATCCACACTTCTTGATAATAAACATGGCGGAGTTATAAGCAAATATCTAGATCACCTTATTAAGTTTAAATATATATGCATTTCAATAATAAAGTGACAAAAATGGGGCTGGGTAATATTTGCTAAAATGTTTCCAAGATTTTCCTAAATTTTATTTTATTTTATTTTTTTAAGATTTTATTTATTTGTGAGAGAGAATGAGAGACAGAGCATGAGAGGGAGGAGGGTCAGAGGGAGAAGCAGATTCCCCACTGAGCAGGGAGCCCGATGCGGGACTCGATCCCGGGACTCCAGGATCATGACCTGAGCCGAAGGCAGTCGCCTAACCAACTGAGCCACCCAGGTGCCCCTCCTAAATTTTAAACATGTGATGAATAGTTTTAATATGAGTCAATCTTTTTCTGATATTCTCAACTGGTAAGAAAGTGAATGTGAAAATGTAGATATTCCAATTTTAGGAGAGGTTTCCCAACTCTCAGATTATCAAAGGGAGTAAAGGTACTCTCATTTTTTCCAGCATTTTGAGTTTCAATTATTAGTGACCAGCACAGCAGAAAGAAATGCGGTTTGTTTTTTTTTTAAATAGAGGTCAGAAGGATCGTGAGGCCCTGCTTTCACAGTCTGTATTTGTACAAAAGAGATGCTTTTAATAATTTTTAGTCTTTCTATTGTGAAACATACACACACACACACCAGAAAACTGCTAAAATATGTAATGTTTAGCTCTAATGATCTACCACAAATAACATTTGTAGACCTACTACCAGTCCAAGGAATATAGCAAGTCCTCCTGTAGTAAATTTTTCAGGTAGAAAAAGGCCATTATTTTGAAATTCTGTCTTTCCTCCTGGAAAAGTAAGAAAATAAACATCTGAAGCTGGTTTTGAAAGATTCCTAAGAGGGAAAAAGAAGGAAAGCATATCAATGGGAAATGTTAAGTTCATCTGAGGTGTTGAGGAGTCACCTCTACAACAACTGGAATGTTCATTGTTGCCTAAACATATTTCTGTGCCTTTGCCCCTGCTCTTCCTTCCATTTAGAGAGCCATAACCCTGTGGAATGTGAAAAGGAGTTGATAATACCTTTCCAACGAGAGGCTTATATAATTATGGGACTTAAATATTAACTAAAGCTGAAGTAGCCCAATCTCTGTGAGGAGTTATATTCTTGAGAAGCCCAGCAACCACAAGAAATTAAAGGAATTCTAATTCTTACTTCAATTACTTAAAGAACAGTTTAGGAGGTATATTTCATATTCCACTCTGACAAAAATTCCCTGCCCCTTCTCACTCCTTCCATACCCTGTGGCAGTTCTAGAGACTCTCACTTACCATGTTTACCCTAGAAATAATTTCTAGACACCTCATACTGCAGTGTTTTCTCTGTTCTTTACTGTGTGGACCAATGAAACCATTCATGCTTCTTTAAAAAAAAAAAAATTCAGCTTTTCCCATCCCCTAGATTTTTTTTTTTTTTTTTTTTTACAACAAAGGAAAGCAATGGAAGCAGCCCTGCTAGCAAGATTCTTTCCCCACTCTCTTCTTCCTTTGGGTCCTTTTTCCATCTATTCATTCACCAAATTGTGTGTCACTAAGAGCCCAAACTGGTTTGGCAAAGTCCAAAATATGCTTTAGAGGGTGCAAGAGTGGGAAGAAGTGGACAACAATCTTTTAGCTGGTGAGGGTGCGATAGGTGTGTGTGTGGATGGGTGGGAGAGTGGGGGTGGAGACTGGAAATGCTCACATTAATAAAACTTATCCCAGAAATGATTCAGTGACTTGAACTGGATTTTCAAAACAACATAAATTGAGTGTGAATTAAGGCTGGGCATATTATATCTTAACCTCATATAATAAAAAGGACAGTCTATTAAAATGTTAAAAAATATTGGAAGACTGCCCTGTGTGAGTCAGAGTAGCAGAAAGCATTACTTTGTCCCTGGGAGATTTCTAAAGATTTGTGTGGTGGTGGTTGAGGGTAAGATGGGGAGAGAAGGGTCTGAAAGGAAGGAACAAAGCTAAGTTATCTCTTTGGGTGACGGTTGTCTTCCTCCTGGTTTTTCGCTGAGATTCTCTTCTTTCTCCACTCAAATCTGCAAGGACCATATGGATATGGTCAAAACCTGCCTCATGTAGGACAAAGCCAGAGGAGACTGAGGTCAGTCAGACCAGCAGGACTGAGGCAGTGCAAACACTCAGCGTGCAGCCCCTACTGGCATTGGCTGTGACCACCTGGGTGGGGAATGTGATGAGAAAGAAAAAGTGACCTGTCAAGTCATAGACCTGAGGCCAGGTAGACAGCAGTTACTTCTCTTTTTCTAAAGTGTCAGGCAGCCTCAGAGAAAAATGTAGCCTTCATACAAAATGTAAGGAACATGAAGATGAGGTCAACTGAGTCCACATAATGTAAGACAATCCCCAGATGTATAGGCTGCGTAAAAGCAAAGGAAGTGATTTTCAGAGAACACTAACAGAAAAGATCTAGAGATTTTGTTTAATAAAACTTGCTCCTAAGCAAACCCCTGGTGTGATTCAGGAATTCGGAACCATGCCAATGTTGCTGAAATCTCAGTTAGAGAACCACTCTGGAATTGTCCATAGTAGACATACCTGAATCTGATTCCACTCAACAGAGCGTCTGTTCACTCCAGTCATGGCGTCATGGCCCATCAGAGACTGCTATACAAGTCATGTCCTCCCAGAGATGATGCCAAGGTCATCCTCCCATTATTCCTGACTGATAGTACTGATTCTGAATTTGTAGTTACTCGGTTTATGACTTTAGGTTTATGACTGATTGCAACTACTCATGCTTACCATGCTTTTTCACAGGACAGGTGGATTCAAGTTACCCTCTCCAACTTCCCTCTTTTCATTGATGTGACCACCAGATTCACAATCTTTGTTATCCTTAACTTCTCCATTTCCTTTGTTCCCCTTATCTGATTTTAGATCTTCCTTTTTAATGTGTCTGGAATCCAAGATTGCTCCTGTCATTTGAGGGACCCAGGGCAAGAGTAAAATAATAGTGGTCCACATACCCTCTGTCTAAAACACTTAGAAGTTATGAAAATTTGAGCCTACAAATTATTGAATAAGATATGATCCCTTTTGTCTGGACAAATAATATCTTCATAATGACACAATAATATGAATAAAGCTTTGGTGTATATGTGACTGAGAGTTGGCAAAATGTCAAAGACAACTGAATTTAATTATAATTGCATATGGCTGGGTGTATTGTTAATGGGCTGGCAATGTTTAGATGAGTGACAAATTAAAAATATACATATTTCATAAGTTGTTTTGTACATATTTAGTAAAATTTATTTTCTTTAGTTCATTTTAGCAAAATCACCAAATATGTTGCTGTAATCAAGATTTTCATTCAATTTGTATTCCACTAACAGGGGTGACCTAAAGAGTTAGAAAATAAAATGTAATTGTATTTACGTGTATGAAATTTGAGTATATTTTTAGCAAAAATATGAATTAAAACAGAAGTAAACATTGAAAAATTAAAATTAATTTGAAAAATTAAAATTACTTCTCAATATGTTTTCAAGAGTTATTTTCTTCTAAAATATTTAAATTTATTTTTGAAGTTAAAGGCAAAATACAAATAGTGAATTTCAGTGCTTTAAAGCAAAAGTTTTTAGATAAAGCTAAATTTCATATTTAATTTTTAAAATGAATTTAGTTTTATTAACTGTTCTTTTTTTTTTTTTGGTGCAAAAAAGGTGATTTGACTAAAGCACAGGGACAAGACCCATGGGCAGAAGGAGGTAACTGTTCCTGTCAAAATGAAATTATTAGTAATAGTGAACAGTCCTTATAACATACATGTTATATATAGATCTTCAAATTGAAGATCCTCTCCATTTTTTAGCCCGGTTCTAATTATCTAATGCCTTGATATTTGAAAAGTTCCAACCACTTATGGGGCTCTTCTCCTTCCAAGCCATCTGACTCATCTATAAGATGAATTTCCCTAATATTCTGGGACCTACCATGTCATTTCTTTGCCTTAGAACTTACAGTAGTTACCTATTGCTTACTGGATCAAGTCCCAAGTGTTAACAGACTATCTCACAACATCAAATTAATTTTCTTTGTTTACTAATAAATACCCTTTGTTTAACCAAGCTGTTCTCTTTGTACCTTCCAAACTTGTAGTTATCGTTCTTCTCTGAGTAACTTTGCTTACAAGCATCCCACTTTTTTATCCATGTCATCTTGGCTAAGACAACACCAAGCATCTTTTGGCTTATCCATGTCAACTTCTGTTGGGTGGTTTGTGGATTTTTTTTCCAGCTGGCTTTTATTATGTTTTCCTAAATATTAGTAAAAGTAGGGTTATTTTATTCTTCTTAGTTCTTTTAAAACTGTAATCATATTTTATTTATAAGAGTAAATGTTTATTTATTTTTAAGATTTTATTTATTTTTATTTTGAGAGAGAGAGAGCACAAGAGGAGGGAGCGGGAGAGGGAGAAGCAGACTCCCTGCTGAGTAGGGAGCCCGATGTGAGACTCGATCCCGGGACTCCAGGATCATGACCTGAGCCGAAGGCAGTCGCTCAACCAACTGAGCCACCCAGGCGCCCCGTAAATGTTTATTTTTAGAATAAAAATTTAGAAGTATATGAAGTACAATGTGAAACTATCTCTCTTCATCTCTTTCAAATCTCATTCCCCAGGAGAAAGTCCTATCAATAATTTAGTTTGCAGTTTCAGATCTTTTTCTATGTACAAATGCCTACAAACATTTTTGTGTACACTTTTTAATTTTTTTTAAAGTTTTTAAAAATTTATTTAAGTAATCTCTACACCCAATGTAGGGCTCAAACTCACAACCCTGAGATCAAGAGTCACAGGCTCCTCTGACTGAGCCAGCCAGGCACCGCCTGTGTACACTTTTTTAAAAAACAGAGAGCTAATCATCCTAAATATTTGATTTTCTTTACTTGCATAACAATAATCATGGACATCTTTCCATGTCAGCACATCAGACTGCATTATTACTTCAAAGCTGGATATGATGAATATTACATGAATGTGATATCCCAACTGTAAACAGGTAGAATGAGAGTATGTATTTCAGAGAGTTATGCTGGGGATTACAAAGGCTAAGGGGGCACCTGGGTGGCTCAGTCAGTTAAGCATCTGACTTTGGCTCAGGTTGTGATCTTGGGGTCCTAGGATGGAGCCCCACCTTGGACTCTGCGCTCAACAGGGAGTCTACTTGTCCCTCTCCCTTAGCCCCTCCCCACGCTCATACTCTCTCTGTCTCTCTCTCAAATAAATAAATAAAATCTAAAAAAAAAAACAACAACACTTCAAGTGCTTAGAACTGCATGGTAAGAACCAGTAAATTGTACCTACCAATAAAAACAGAGATTATAATAATAATTATTATTCTTAATTTATTTGCCCATTTCCTCCTGGTAGACATTTATGTTTTCTTAAATTTTCACTTTTACAAATAATGCTACAGTGAACATCCTTACAAATGCTCCTGCACTCTAAATCATGCTAATCTATCTTTCCATCAACAGAGTAAAAGAACGCAGTGTGTCAATTTTTAAAAGTTCATTGTGTTTCTGATTATAAAAGTAAGACATGCTTATTCTAGAGAATTTGGAAATTACCAAAAATGGCAAGAAACTAAACCCCATCATAGCCCTACCATTCAGAGATAAAATCACTATTAACATTTTAATGTAGTTCATTGGAGATCATCTTATTGAATCAGGTTTTTTTCTACTCAATTTTATAGAGAAAGCATCTGCCCATGACATTAAATGTTTTATCCCATGAAATTACCATCATTTACTTAACTACTTTCCAGTTGCTGGATATTTAAGCTATTCCTAATTTTTCACCATATAAACAAGTCTGCAGTTAACTTTTCAACATACATTTTTATCCATGTTTCAGTTTTACTTAAACATAAAGGATACAACCTTTTGATTGCCAAAGTGCTTTCCAGGAAGGTTGTCAGCAACATTAGAGAGTGTTCCAGGAATGGCCTGCAAAAGTCAGCCTCCACTTTTCCAGTTTGGACCCATCCCCTGGATCCCTCTTTCTCCATCTTCCCTGGTGCTGGACTGCTCCTGGCGATCTCAGCCACAGATAATACTCTAGATATTCTATTCTGTCACAAGACTTTTTTTTTTTTTTTTTTTTTTTTTTGGTCACAAGACCCTTGACAGTCCACAGGCTGGATATCCGCTCTGTCATTAGCATATCTAATAATATCATTTCTTGCTCTTCACTATATTCCTTTCGAATTCTTTACGGTAATACTTCATCCTCTTTTTGGATATCATTGCAGTAAACCATAGGAGACTGGAATCTCGGCAAATCTAAGTTCAAATCTTGGGCAGGGACTGACTGTGTGACATCGGGAAGTGATTTGTCCCCTCTGTGTCTGGATGTCCTCATCAGTAAACTAGAGGTATGTGTCATAGGCCTTTCGGCAATATGATAGTTATGGTATTTTTGTAGTGAACAAAATCACTACAAGATGGTTTGAAAGCTGACGGTTCACTTGTAAGCAAGCCTATCATGACTATGTGTGGCTCCTAATTTTGCTGCCCTGCCAATGGAGAAGTCTCCTTTGTTGATCAAGCTGATTTTTGCATTTCTTTTGGTTCTGAAGGAGACACCTGGGCCGGCCTTTACTCTGTAGTGTAACCTTACAAGGAGGCAGGCAGCGAGAAGGGCGTAAAGGCAGAGAGGGGCTGGCAAGTAATGACGGAAGAAGCTGGAAGCACAGCCTACCTGTCAGGTGTGTTGATAGCTTTGGTCAAGAATTCACATTCCGGGAAGTCAGGTGCAAATACCACGATTTCTGTAGCCACAGGCGGAGAGTGTGTCAGTTCCTTTCTTCCTGCTTTCATCCATATGCAAGCAAGCGATAACATGTACTAAGTTAAATAATGCATGGTACTTCAACTATCCTTACTTTCTATCCTTTGGTTATTGTAATTACATGTAATTTTGTGACGGATTTTCTATTTTTTAAGAAATCGCACTTTTGTACTTGATCCAGCTAACAGGATTTTCTTACATTACTTCATAAAGAGACCATCTTTTAAACTTCTAATGTTATTTCTTATTCATTAGTACATTTGCCTGTGGGGTATGTTCATAAATGGGTTAAAGTTACAAAGTTATGCTTATAAAAGCTCATGGTAATTTGGAGTATCAGGAGGATTTATTAATTTTGAAATCTTAAAAGAGCAAAAGCTAAAATGAGATTGGATTAAGTATATTCTTGCATGCAGTTATTCTAAACACCCTTAAGGACCAAAGACTAACTTACAGAGGACATTATGCAAATGTGAATATATCTCTAAGTGCCTCGTAGGCTTGCTGATGTAATATTTTACATGGTTAGTTAAGTACATCAAGTAAAAGGTTTGACCTTGATAGAGTAGAAAGGTGCTTATTTCAAAACAACTCAGTTGTTTTCCCGGCCATTGCAGAGCCATCAACGTCAAGTGAAAGAAATCTAGAATCTTGTCATCAGGCTCTCAGTCGGCTAAGCATCTACTTTACAGGAAACCAAATGTATACTTCAAAGACACCCGTATCTCCCATCTAAATGTTGCCTGTGCTGGGATGCTTCTTAGGGACCCCACTGTCGAAATGTGAAGAAATAGATCCCAGATGTGGCCGATCTCAAGAAAAGAAGTTTTAAAAAAAATTAGATCCCCAGCTGTCACCCATACTCAGATTTTTTTTTTTTTTTAGGGTTGGCCCAAGAATCATGAGGGTTTTTTAAAAAAAATTTTTATTGTTATGTTAATCACCATACATTACATCATTAGTTTTTGATGTAGTGTTCCATAATGCATTGTTTGTGCATAACACCCAGTGCTCCGTGCAGAACGTGCCCTCTTTAATACCCATCACCAGGCTAACCCATCCTTCCACCCCCTCCCCTCTAGAACCCTCAGATTGTTTTTCATAGTCCATCATCTCTCCTGGTTTGTCTCCCCCTCCGATTTGCCCCCCTTCATTCTTCCCCTCCTGCTATCTTCTTCTTTTTTTTTTCTTAACATATATTGCATTATTTGTTTCAGAGGTACAGATCTGAGATTCAACAGTCTTGCACAATTCACACCGCTCACCATAGCACATATCCTCCCCAGTGTCTATCATCCAGCCACCCCATCCCTCCCACCCACCCCCACTCCAGCAACCCTCAGTTTGTTTCCTGAGATTAAAAATTCCTCATATCAGTGAGGTCATATGATACATGTCTTTCTCTGACTGACTTATTTCGCTCAGCATAACACCCTCCAGTTCCATTCACGTCGTTGCAAATGGCAAGATCTCATTCCTTTTGATGGCTGCATAATATTCCATTATATATACCACATCTTCTTTATCCATTCATCTGTCGATGGACGTCTTGGCTCTTTCCACAGTTTGGCTATTGTGGACATTGCTGCTATAAACATCGGGGTGCACGTACCCCTTTGGATCCCTACATTTGTATCTTTGGGGTAAATACACAGTAGTGCATAGACTCCAAATGGTTGAAAGACCTAAATGTGAAACAGGAATCCATCAAAATCCTAAAGGAGAACACAGGCAGCAACCTCTTCGACCTCAGCTGCAGCAACTTCTTCCTAGAAACATCGCCAAAGGCAAGGGAAGCAAGGGCAAAAATGAACTATTGGGATTTCATCAAGATAAAAAGCTTGTGCACAGCAAAAGAAACAGTCAACAAAACCAAAAGACAACCAACAGAATGGGAGAAGATATTTGCAAATGACATATCAGATAAAGGGCTAGTATCCAAAATCTATAAAGAACTTATCATACTCAACACCCAAAGAACAAATAATCCAATCAAGAAATGGGCAGAAGACATGAATCATGAGCTTTTTAAAAATACTTCCCCACATGAATCCCATGGTCCGGTTTAGGAACCAACAGAGGCCTTATAAACTGTAATTTGACAGACCGCTGTGGTATTTTTGTATCTTTCCTTTGGACATATTATCATCTCAGTACGATAAGGAGTAGATACACTTTCCTGGGATTTATGGCTTCTATATTAATATGAGAGGAAGAGAGTGTTAATGAGAGTATCATGACTAGACTCTAGGAACTCGGAACAGAGGGGCCATTCTGTTACATTCTGGCTCACCCATTATTAATTGGCATCTACTTGTGGTGTCCCTATCTAGGGTTGGCTGAAAGTCTGGGGGGAAAATGTTACAAAAAAACCTAGACATTCATAACCTTACCTCTGCTTCAAGTAGAGTTTTTTTCCAAAAAGAACTTAAATAAATCCATTAATTGATTATTAATCATTAATTGATCACTAATTTAGGTTAAGTATTCCCTTTTAAAAATTTAGTGAACAAATATTTACTGAGCATTTACAGGGTCCAGAGTTCTGTACTTGCCAAAGGGCCAGTGGTTTTAGGAACTTTCTAAATGTTCCCTGCCTTGTTCATTAGCCATGGGCAGGGAGAAAGCAGAATATACATCTGATCGACAAATTCATTTTAGAAGAAATTAATCTGAATGTGTGTGGAGGGATGCAAATTCCCACTTTGAACTAAATCCATTCTTTCCCACCTTACTAAGAACTGTTCTGTGTGTATTTTTATTTCTCTCTGATCATTTCTTTGATCATTTTAAGCATCACTAATGCCCGAGCAGACTACAATGGGGGACAATTGGCAGGTGGAGAAAACTGATGATGGCGGAAGCGAAATGTAATTTCTTCCACTATAATTCTCTACAAGCTGTGTAAACTCTCCTCAGTTAAACAAACATTTTTAAAGACAAAGATTTTACATTTTCACCCAAACACTGCTGGTAACAACTGCTCACTGTCGCTCTTTTGGAGCCTTCCCAAACAGCCAGGAGATTTGCATTTTCCTTAATAGTCTCAGCAGTATGCTTCCTTCCAAAAAGAGAGAGAAAATGAAAACCCTGCATTTCCTTGAATGCTGAGTAAAATAACACGACTATATTCCAGGTAGCCTGGTGGATAAATATGCAATTATTATTATTATTGATTTATACAGCAAACATCTCAAGCATTTGAACTTCACACGCCCCTATTTAAAATGACATCATCGCCTGCATACCAATAGGAAAATAGCAGATTGTGTTTCAGTGTTCATATATGAGTGGGCCTTGCCCTATAGGAGTCCTCAGCATCTAAATTCAAACTAAATCTTGAGGCCATTGTATAAAGATGTGATGAAAGGAACCCCTTGTCTGGTTCACAATACACCCCAAAGCAAAGTTCTCTCCTCTTCGGCATATTTTTTTTTTTAAGATTTTATTTATTTATTTGAGAGAGAGAGAATGAGAGAGAGAGAGCATGAGAGTGGGGAGGGTCAGAGGGAGAAGCAGACTCCCTGCCGAGCAGGGAGCCCGATGTGGGACTCGATCCGGGGACTCCAGGACCATGACCTGAGCCAAAGGTAGTCGCTTAACCAACTGAGCCACCCAGGCGCCCCTCTTTGGCATATGTTTTTATTCTGTTGATTATTTTTATGTCTGTAAACAATGAATAGTGAGGAAATCTTCAACTTCATAGTATCCAGTGTGAGCTTATTGGAACATCAGATGGCATGTTCACTGTATTTGAAGGGAAATTAAAAGTTAAAAAAAAAAAAACAGTTTAGGAAAATTATGGGAATAAGGGGCATACAGCGGAGGGTAATTTATTCAAGATCGCAATGAGAGTCAGTGGCAGAATCTCAATATAGTGGCTCCCAGAGAGTGAGCCTCTACTATGAGCTGGCACAACTATTTCAAAACAGTTGATACTCTTGCATTTAATGGTGACATCCTAAGAAGTGACTCAGAGCCCAAATATTCTGAGTAGCCAGCAAATGGAGTCTCCTGGATGCACTGTTGCATGTGGCTCTCCTGGATGTGATGAAAGAGGTTATCCTGTGAATATAGAATGCCAGAAATTCAGAGACCTAATACAAAAACTGAATTGACATAATTTTGTGTGGAGTTTGTCTCCCTGGCTCTCAGCTACAGTTGAAACCTGACCTCCAAATTTCCCACTGATGCTCTCTGCCTATGAGCAAACTGCTTCTGTTCTAGATTCTCAGAGCAGGATGAAGCCAGGGAGAGCAGCTGATTAACAACTCTTTGGTAGCAATAAAAATAATTCCAACTTCTATTAGATTACACAAAAAAAATCTGCTCATATTACCTGGAAGGTAGGCATTGCTGGATCTAGGACCTCAACGATGAGTCCTGTTCTGGTCTCTCTTGTCTCTTAACTTGTGCGTTTCTTCTTCTTTTTGTTTTTTGGTCTCATTCTTTCCTGCTGCCCAGAAATTCTGACCATGTGGAGGAAAAGAAGTCTACTAGCAACCTTAATTCCATAGTTTTGCATTTCATGATCTACAAGGAAGAGAGCCTTTATTTCTTTCAGGGCTCACCCATCAGTTCCTAAGGCAAGCTTCCAGTTGGTCCTGGGGTGCCTGGGTGGCTCAGTCGGTTGGGCGTCTAACTTTTAATTTCAGTTTGGGTCATGATCTCAGGATCATGGGGATCGTATCCTGAGTTGAACTCCACACTCAGCAGGGAGTCACTAGAGATCCTCTCTTTCCCTCTCCCTCTGCCCCTCTCCCCACTCGCTCTCTTTCTCTCTCTCAAATAAATAAATCTTAAAAAAAAAAAAAAAAAAGATTCCAGTTGGTGCTGCTTTGTGTCACATATGGTCAGTATGGTCAGGTCCAAAAGATAGTGTAATTGGCCATAATATCTGAGTCACATGTTCAGCATCGCAGCCAAAGGGCAAGTGAAGTGCTATGAATCATTATAAAAATCATTCGAAATAAACAAAGGGCAAAGAAAATAGGAAGGAGGCAGCTGAAAGAAACTACCGAGCAGACCAACGTGGGAGTTCCAGCAGCCGCTCAGAACATGTCTGGAATAAAATCCTGCAGCTCGGGGTTGGGGTTGGATGCCAGGTTCAGCTGACAAGCAGTAAAGCTACTGGGGGCATGCGTCTTGGACTCAGTGGTCCATACTGCTTCAGTGCTGGGCATTCAGTGGTACCAAGTACTATCTTTTCCACAGTGGCTGCACCAATTTGCATTCCCACCCACCCCGCACAAGGGTTCCCTTTCCTCCACATCCTCGCCAACACTTGTTACCCTTGTCTTTTTGGTGATAGCCATTCCATAAGTGTGAGGTGATATCTCATCATGGTTTTGATCTCTATTTCTGGGAATAAAATCCTAACATTTACCATGGGCTTGATGGCCCTCTGGGACCTGGTTCCAACTAAGCCCCTCAATTTGTCCACCTTGCTGTACCCACAAGACCTACCTCCTCAATGCTTCTTGCTTGTTCCAGCCTCTTCCTGGGCCTGGTACTTGCTCTTCCCTTGGCTTTGCATGTGAATAGCTCCTTGCCATCCTTCCTCCTTCAGGTCTTAATTCAAACACTGCCTCAAAGAGGCCTTCCCTTACCAGCCCATGTAAAGGAGCTTCCTTCCCTATGTCTCCATCATTATTCCCTACACAGCACTTATCACAATCTGCAATTATCTTCTTTGTTTGTTCTCTTCCTTAATGTCTGCTCCCTCCCAGGAGAATGAATTCAAGGACCATGTTGGTCTTCTTCAGGGCTTTATCACTGGTCTGAGCAATTGGTAAGCTCTCATGTCTGTGGGGTGATCTCTTAAGAGCCACCTCCTCCTCCATGAAGCCTGCCTTGGGCAGAATTAATTTCTAGGTCCACAAAGCCACCACTGTATTTCGTGCATACCTTGGTTACAGCACTTGCTATACGAGGCTGTAATTGCTTCTCTCCACACCTGGCTTCTCTGTGAGCACATAGATCCATGAGATCTGGGACTAAGATTTATCTTTGTATACGAAAAGCCTATCAGGGGTACCCAGGACATAGCAGGGGCTCTGCTGATTAGTGATGGAATGAAAGCAACCCCAGTTAATTGGCAATCCATATCTACGTGTCTGTGTATTCATAAGGAAAGGGAGGGGCAGAGAACCACAGAAAGGAACTCCATTCTTTCAGCTTTATTTGCTCTATGGATGGGGATGGTGGAGAGGGATGAAGGAAAAACTTTATGACAGAAGACAGAAACTAGGAAACTTGCAAAGAAAGAAACATATTGTCAAGCATCTAGATACAATTAGTAGCCTCGGATGGGTTAAAAAGAGAGAATTACTAGGGGAGAACAAGAAGACAGGTACTTGACAGTATTCCTTTAATGCTTTTCCTGTTCCTTGATGCATTGTCTTCTTGTGCAAGTATCAATATTGTGTGTAGACAGGGGGAAAATCATCATCTTCAAATTGTAATGAATCTAAAATGAAAACAAGCCACACAGTTGGTCAATAGTGCTTTAAAATTGCACATCAAGAACACTTCCAGTGACAAACACTTTCAAGGCAAACAAACCAAACAGAAATTAAAAAATCTCTGTGGGGTATAAATATGTAATTACACTCACACAGGGAGCATTTTATCAGGTAAACCATCCCACTTTGTTAATTGAAATGCTCCAGCACTGAGCTTTTTTGACAAAGAGTCTGAATATGTATGTGTAGGGTGTAGACACGCGGCTTCACCACGGCCCTTCCTTGCTGGGGCTAACTGCCTCAAAGACATTTTCCCCCCTGCAGCTCGGAGGTCAGTTCCAAAGCCTTCCTTTTGTTTGTTTGCTTCTGTTTCCATCTAGCTGAATGTCGCCAGGATGCAACCTGGTTTGGAATTCTAAATATCTGTCCCAAACACAGCTCGTTCCGAAATTAAGATGGATATTTTACCTTTGCATAGATCACTTGAAATACACGGATAAGCAATCCTGTTCGGTAATTTAGAAATGTTAAGACAACCAAACAGAGAGCTGTTGCAAGTGCCTGCATGAGTACCATGCGGTGGAAGAATGCCGGGCTAGACTTCCGGCGCCTGAACTCCACGTCACGCTGCGGACTCCATACGTGGCCATGGCCACCAAGACATGGCCGCCTCGCTTCTCTCCTCTAAAATAAAGGTTGGTCTGTGATTGCTAAAAAATTCCTTTCTGTTCCAACAAGGCTTATGATCCACTATCCAAATAGTCCTGCCTTTTCTTGAAGTTTTTTTGTTTGGGTTTGGGGGTTTTTTTGAGCAGTTGAATGATCAATTCCAAATGTTAGGAAAGTCACCCAAATGAGGCTTTCTTTCCCTCTTCTGGAGTGTGTGGGGGCTCCAGCCTGTCTTCAGGCCCTGGGTTGGCCAATGCTGGCCCACGGGCCCTACAGCCACTGAGGCAGATTTAGTGCGTGTTCTCAGTGACCTAGGAACATGCGGCTGCCATCATCTGCAAAGGGGGAGACGCGAAGTGGTGGCTGGTCGTTGCCAGAGTAGGATTCCAAGTCCCAACACCCTGTGGCATTTTTCAGACCCAATGTATTAGTTTTCTAGGCTGCTGTAACCAATTACCACAAAGCTTGGTTGCATACAGCAACAGAAATTGATTCTCTCATAGTTCCAGAAGCCAGGAGTCTGAAATCAAGAGCAGCACTTCCTTGAAACATTATGAGGAGATTGCATCTCTTGCCTTTTCCAGCTTTGTGTGGCTCCAGGCATTCCTTGGCTTATAGCTGAATCACTCCAATCTCTGCTCCCATGATCACATCACCTCCTTCTCTTCTGTCTCTCTATATCTTCCCTTTTGTCTCTTATGAGGACACTTGTCATTGGATTTAGGGCTCACCCTGGTAATCCAGGATGGTCTCATCTCAAGACACTTAACTTTATTATTATCTGCAAAGATCCTTTTTCCAAATAAGGTAACAATCACAGGTTCTGGGAATTTTAACGATGGCCTATCTGTTTAGGGCCACTATTCACCACTACACCTAATCGCTATCCCAAGATCTCTAAGCCAGTGGTATAGAAAGTCTGGGTCTAGTGATTAAAGGTTTACATAAATGATTATCATACAATTCCTCCCCAAACCACTTTAGCATGTAATTTACAAGACACTTTTGGCAGTGGCAGGAATAAGACATGAACGCATTTGGAATTCATGGCAGTGAAAAGAAGAGACAGGTATTAAGTCTGGTATTGAGCACGTATGATCTCTCCAGGACACTGTTGGTACAAGATGTATGAGAGATGGCCCTACCCTTGAGCAACTCAAAGTGCAATAGGATGAAAAGGTGTGAGAACCAGAGATATGGAAATAAAGGGAAGCGAGATATATTTCTGAGATAAGCTAACGATTAGGTTTCCCCCCAGCTCTCAAATATTTCTTCTGGAACATGCTTTAGAAATGCACTACTTTTTAATGGGGGTGGATGGGTGGAGGAGCCACTGGATCATCTCTTCTCTAAAGATGATCTGATCAGATCCTGCAACAAAGGTGGGGTTCCCCAGGAAGCTGAAGCTGAAATGGAGACTAACATTGGGATGTTCATTAGGAGTGCTCTAGAACCAACAACTTCTCATGACACACATTCGAGGCAGCGTGTCACTGCTGAGCAAGGTGATAGGATAGCACCTCTGGGTGGCTCCTCAACTGTACACTACTTTCTTTGTGTTACTTTCTTTCTCTAGACAAATGGGTATACAATTGAGTAATTCCTCCAACCTAGAAAGAAGGAGGGGGCTTCTAGCAAGTAGTTCTGTCTCCGTGTCAGAATTTAGTGGAAGGAACATGGGGTGAGAAGTCAGATGGACGGACACTCAAGAATCGTTCATCCCTTTCATCCATTCCTTCATCCTTATTTTCTGGAAGCAACTCTTCCTGGTCCTCCCACCTTCCCAGTATAATCTCTGAGACCTTAAAGTTTCTAGTTTTATATTCTGTAACATAACTGGCTTCAGGGTCTGCACTCTTCTGGGACAATATTTGTACTCCTTTGTCTGCCAGACTGGGTCCTGGTCCATATCCTCATATCCTCATACCCTGGTTCTGCCACATGTACACTGAGTGATCGTAGGCAAATTAGCTCACCCTCCATGACACAGCTCCTCTTGTAAATGGTACATATACACATACATACCTGCATATAGTTATAGTATATATCAATAGAAGTTAATATATCATTAAGCACTGAGCACAATTTCTGGCTCAAAGTAATGCCCAGTGTTAGCCATGCTTAACGTCCTTATCTCATTTTCATAATCATCAAGCTGTCCTTGGGTGTTATCCTCTGGGAGGCTGACCATTGAGGTCCCTGTGTCCTCATCTTTGTTCACTCTCCGTCATTGCCAATCCTCGGGCTGTCTTTTCCATCCTCCTACATGGAGACTCTCTTGACTTCCTGAGTGTATAACCATCCTCTCCACCTCTGCACTCCTCTAGGGCTTTCCTCTTGGAGAGCAGAGTTTACACCGTGTTGCATCATTAGTCTTCAGGCTACATGTGCATTTTTGGCTCTCTCTAGAATCAGGGAACACGATCATTGTCAGGTTGAAAAGGAGATCAAACATTGGCAATGATGAACTTAAACCCATGATACTGAGGTGAATATCAAAGAACAGGTAGCTGTTTACAATAATTCAAGTCTCTCAGCCTAGATGAATTACATACCAACTGTTCTGTTCTTACATCATTCCTTGCCTTGTTTTTCCCACCAGAGCATACTTCCTCCTGGACAGAACTTCCCAGAGACCCTGTATTATTTCCCTCCTTCCCTTCTCTCTCTAGGTTCCTTCCTCATCCTGGCCTCTCCCACCTTCTCTCATTTCTTTCACAACTATTTATTGAGCAACTTCTATGGGCAGAGTCCTGGAGACCCATGGGTAAGCAGAATGAGTAAGACCCCAGTCCTCACAGCACTTGCAGCTCAACAGGGAAGACTGCAGTGTGGTTGCACATTGAAAGGAGTTTTGGGGAAGGCATGGAGTACACGGCTGGGCCACTTACTGTCCTTCTCCAGCGAGGGAGGGATTTCTCAGAAACACCCTTCGGCCCACAGAGAGAACATAAGAAATGAGAAATCTGGAGGCATATTAGGTGGAGATAAAAGGAATGTCAAGCCCCTTCTCAGTTTCTGTTTTCCTATTTGTAACCTTTCTTCTACAGCTTTTAACTACTTGGTACCTGCCTTTGACTGATTGAACAAACATCCAGGGAATGACTGTTGCGTGTCAGGTAAGACACCGGGAGCAGGGAAAAGAGCAGTGAATAAGACAAAAAGTTCCCTGCCCTCAGGTAGCTGATGGTTCTAGCCTAGGCCTTGAGCCAGGCCCGAATTTGGCAATTTATAGGTCAGAGTGCACACTCTAAGCACTTCACACGTATTAAGTAATTTAATCCTCGTACTTGCCCTATGTGGTAGGTACTGTTGTTGTCCTCATTTTATAGATAAGGAGACTGAGGCACAAAGAGGTCAAGTAACTTGCTCAAGGTCCTCTAACGAGCTGGCATCTGGCCTCTCCCACTTATTAGTTATGTGACTTTGGCTAAGTGACTTAATCTGTATAGCAACCTTATAAGACAGGGATTATTATTATCATCCACATTTTATAGGTGAGAAAACTGAGGCACAAAAAGATTAAGTCAGTTAATCCACCCAAAACACTTAACATGATGCTTAGCCGTGGTTGCTATTATTATTATTCTTGAGAGAAACAAAAAAAGAGGAAGCGTTAAAGAGGTTTCAGAAGCCTAGAGATGAGCCAATACGATTCCAAATTTTCATAATCGTGTCATTCTGCCAACTATAACCAGATAAGCTGACACAGACACTGGGTAAGATTCTGTTACATTGACTGAAAGAGTTATTCATGAAGCTTTAAAAGGTGGTGTTGAGCACTTGCCTTCTCAAAGAGCAAGTCTCGGGGCGCCTGGGTGGCTCAGTTGGTTGGGCGACTGCCTTCGGCTCAGGTCATGATCCTGGAGTCCCGGGATCGAGTCCCACATCGGGCTCCCTGCTCGGCGGGGAGTCTGCTTCTCCCTCTGACCCTCCTCCCTCTCATGCTCTCTGTCTCTCATTCTCTCTGTCTCAAATAAATAAATAAAATCTTTAAAAAAAAAAAAAGAGCAAGTCTCTCCATCTCTCTGTCTCTCATGATGCTTCGGGTTTGTTAAGTAGACATGGCTTCACAGCCTCATACGAAGGGGGACAATGTAGACATTTGGACTGACCACAGATGACCTCTATTAGTCTGCTGAGGCTGCATCACAAAACACCTCAGAGTGTGGGGCTTCAATGACAGACATTTATTTTTCTCACAGCTTTCGAGGCTAGAAGTCCACCATCAAGATAACAGCCAACTCAGTTGCCGGTGGGGCTTCTCTTGGCGGCTCGCAGATGTCCACCTTTCCGCTGCAGCCTCACATCACTTTTCTCTGAGGCACAGAGAGAAAGAGCTAGTCTCTTTTCCTCTCCTCATAAAGATACCAATCCTATCCCATCAGGGCCCCCATGACCTCATTTATCCTTAGTGACCTCTACAAACATAGTCACACTAGGGGTGAGGACTTTAACATGAACTTTGGAGGGACACCAGTCGGTCCCTAACACACAACATTGTCATCAGCGTGACACAGCTCAGAAAACACCAGCCCTCAGTGAAGGCATCGATCTGTGACGGGAATAGAAAGACAGCACCCCAAACACTGTATCTCATCTCATTTGGTTATGGGCGACTCACTTGAAGATGGGAAGGGAAAATCAACATTTATTGGGCATATACTGCATTTGATACTTTATTTAGTCCTTAATGACTATCCTGCAAGTTGTTGGTATTACGGTTCCCACTTGAAAAAATTGATAAGCAATCTGTTACTTAAAATGACACCAGCTCTCCTACCAAGGTCAGCCAGCTAAGGGGGTAGGGAAGCTGGGGTTTGAACCGAAAGAGAGGTATGGGAGTAGGGGGTCTTGAAAAGAGAAACTATGAGGAAAGATACTGTGGATGATCATCCTGGGAAAGGGGAATTTCAGTGTGATTCCAGAAGACAGTGCATAGAGGAATTGATGGAAATTATAAGGAAGAAGGTTTGGATTTAATGTCTGTAAAAGAAAAAATTTTAAAGATTTGACTTATTTATTGGAGAGAGAGAGCATGAGAGAGAGAGAGACCATGACGGAGGGGCAGAGGGAGAGGGAGAAGCATGGATCCCCGCTGAGCAGGGAGCCTGATGTTGGACTCGATCCCAGGACCCTGGGATCATGACCTGGGCCAAAGGCAGACACTTAACCAACTGAGCCACCCAGGCACTCTCAATGTACATAAAAAAATTTTTTTAAAGCTACAACTCTCCAACATGGAATAGGTTATTTTTAGAAGGGCGTATCATGCTGCTCAGAGTGGAAGCATTCTAAAACTAGAAACTCTTGTTGTGGGAGGCAATCAACTAGAACCAAGCATCAGATGGATTAGAATGGAGTATGAGCTTAAATGTGCTCCATTACTCCAAGTTCGTTGAGATTTTCTGTTATCATAGAAGGAGTTCCACAAGAGCAAGTTTTGGTACGTGAAATTCTAAATACTTTAACCTCTGAGCAGTAAGGCAGTACAAGAAATTTATCTGATGCATAATTGTTGCTAAATATTTTCATATATGAAAATGCAGTCAATTCAGTAGGAATCTATTTGAATTAAGTTATTAGAATAAAAACAAGCCATGAGAGCCATTTCTATTTATGACAGCTGGGAACCATATTCCAAGAATGCCCTTGTAATGGCATTTGGAATTGCTTACCTGTCAAAAAATTAGATGCAAGTGGTCACTGGACTAATGAAATGCTTATCTTTCTCTGTTCATCATGCTGAAGAGCTTTTAGAAATGGCTGATATTTGGACTCTTTTTCCAATATTAATTAACTGAATGGGCATCAGGACTCCTAAACTCTATTAAATTAAGCATGACCTAGTTTAATTCTTTTTCTGGATAATAAGCATGTTTGGAAGCTAGCAATTCTCAACATAGTCATAAAATAGACCTAGGTTGGGACGCATCAAGGAACAGCACTCCTTGCCATCAGAGATGCCTACTTTGTAAACAGTAAAAGCAAAAAGGGCCTTGAGACTTTGTTTTCACGGGGAACCTGAAATTTAACTTACATCATTGCCCTGACAATAAGTATCTTCTAGAAACCTGAGGTATATTTCGGTCGTTACAATTCTCCAGGTGTATTTGCACTTCATGTTCTAATTCTGAGTGTGTTTGGTCCTGACAGCTTTTGGTTAAAATCAGTCATGAGGCAAAAATACTGCTGGCTGCTTTGGCTGTCCCGTTCATCCAAATGTTTCTGGCAAATAAGCTCAATGGGCAAAAGCTAACATTCCCCAAGAGCTCCTGGCCTGGGGAAGTTTTTGCCAAAACTTTATTTGTCCTTAGTACCAAAACAAACACTGGTTGTAGTAACAAAGATCACAACAAGCTTTCTTAACTGGAGAGCACTGGGAAATAAAAGAGAATTTTCAGCTGAAATGGTTAGACCACTAAAAGACACCCAGATGGAGTGAAACTTAATTATTCACAGAAAATTTTTGGCTTCATACGGCCTTTTGGTGTGTCTGAGAGCTAGAGGCCAGCTTTTGCTTTTCTCAGCTCGGCTTTATAATATGCCAGAAAATTCCAGCCTTCTTTTTTTTTTTTTTAAGATTTTATTTATTTATTTGACAGAGAGAGAATGAGAGAGAGAGCACATGAGAGGGGGGAGGGTCAGAGGGAGAAGCAGACTCCCTGCCGAGCAGGGAGCCGGATGCGGGACTCGATCCTGGGACTCCAGGATCATGACCTGAGCCAAAGGCAGTCGCTTAACCAACTGAGCCACCCAGGTGCCGCTCCAGCCTTCTCTTTCAACCTGTATCTCAAGACTAAATGCCTTTCAGTCCATTTTTTTTTTTTTTAATCTAAAAGAAAGCTTCAAGCACCTGGTGTAGGAAAACTCTGTATGGATCGCTCAGCATGGGAACTAATTATTTTAAGCCACATTGTTTGTTGTGTTTTACCTGCTGGGGTGAGCCTCGCTTTCCAAGCACGCTACCACAGGCCTGCTTTTGCTCAGAACTCAAATGTGTGTTGATTTCCAGCACGACCCGAAGACTTAGTGAGGGGAGCACGTTTGTATGTTTAGTGCAAACCAAACATGATGTCAGGCTTTGACAGTTTCCTTTGAAGAAGTTAACCTTTGACTGAACTTAGAGGGAAAAATTTATACTCAATTGAGTAACTTGATACTGACTAGAGTGGTGAGAATATCAATGACGTGAGTAATTTGAGGGATGCTGGAGGGCTCCCCATTTTACATTCAGAGACTCTCAGGTTGGGTCAAGTGTACAGACTGATTACTGCCTGGTCAGGAGGCAGTGAAACCTGATATACAAATACACATGCAATTTGATAGACTCCAGGCATGATCTTTACAAGCAAATTGCTTCTTCAGAACTGTCATGTGAAATTGCTTTTATCTACTTTTTAGGATGATGGGCCAAGTGAAGAATCCAGAATCATGGTGTTCCGTTTGGATAGCCTGTGGGCCAAGTCTATCACGTAAGCTGTTGTGATTTTTGAGCGGCTCTGAAACCTCCTTAATTCTCCGAGTTCCACCAAAACTTCTCCCTCGCTAACCCCATTGAGGGCCTAAAATATTTCAATTCATGATTCTCAGGGTTGGAATGAGCCTTCTCTCCTGAATGGTAATGCTTCTACTTTCTTCTCAGTGGAGGAATCTCCTCCGCAACAACCTCACTTGGTAACCCAAATTTCTTATGCTGTAGTTATTATCTGAAAGAGGAATCATACCCAAGGATGTCAAATATTCTGAACAATTTCTACCACTGTCCTCAAATTTGCCCATGGCAGACATTATCAATCAATCTTGATCCTCTTTCTAGTTGAGCCAGACCCAGGGCTTTAGAATCCTTTCTAAGACAGTTCTGTATGCAGCCACTACCCTGCCTTTGGTGTTGGGGCAAAAGGAGAGACCTGTTTCCCATTCCAATTTTAGGACATCAAGTCCTTCACCTGCATCCTTTTGTTAGCCATGTATCTAGCGGCCTTAGAGAGAAGGTTCATAGGACATGTGGACTTTCCTTTCAGTAGTTTTTCTTACTAAAGCTTTTGTTTCTTTTTTATATACTCATCCTCATAATATACACACCCATTTTATATTCTATTTTTTATTTAACATGAAAATTTTATTTTAATGTTATTACAAATACTTGATACATATATTAAGTGGATGCATAATATTTCATGTAATTGGTATGAATATTTACATAACTATTTCTTTATGTTGAACATTTAGTTTTCTTCTGATGTTTTGCTACTATAAACGATATGATATATGACACAATTAATTTTGACATACAGAGATCTTTCCATATTTGGAAATATTTTCTTAGGTTACATTCTCAGAAGTGGATTATTGGGTCATGAGCATTTTATGACTGTTAATAGATTACTCGACTGCTTTCCAATGGATTATATCAATTTACAATCCCACCATGTATGAAACTACCTAACTCACCTGTCCCTTCCCTGCCAATTTTGCATATATTTTTAAATTTATAGAAAGCAGTGTTCATGGCATGTAAGTTGCTCTTTCTGGGACTCCTGACATCTGCTTTGTGGTTATGTTGTGCTCACCACTCTGCTGCCATGCTCTGTCATCTGCTAGGGGACTGTTGAGGTCGCCCAGGTCCCCAGGGCATTTATAACTCTCCCCAGCCTCCCCAGGCATTGGCCTGTGGGTTCCCCTGTTGCACTGACCAGAGATTACCATTTTCTTGGCAGTATTTATAATTAACAGCTTGGTTCTCTGCTCCCCAACTCCTTTGTCTTCATCCCTAATAGTAAGAACAATAGCTACCACTGCTGCCACTTATCGAGTACTAGTTATGCATTGGGCATGCTTCTAAGTACTCCACATGTAACATTTTACTTAGTCCTCACTGAAACACACTGAGATGGCTATTATCATCCCCAATTTACAAATGAGTGGGTAACTGAAACTTAGCAAGCTCCATAACTTCAAAAGTACCCAAGTGCTAAGTAGAGTCGCTGAGAAGTAAATGGAGGCTCTATCTTATTTCCCATGCCAGGTCTTTAAGCATTCTATATAATGCCTCTCTGTCCCTAAGCCACCCACCTCTAGGCTCAGTCCATTTGTTGACTTGGAAACCAATTCACTTCTGAGTTGGGGGAGATGAAGGAACTCTAGCCCAGCATCTGAAATCATTCTTGCTGCTATACCAGCTCTAATCTCATATTTGATTTACACTAAATGGACTTCTGCTCAGTGATATAGCTGAGAAGACATGGGGGGGGGGAGGCGGTGGACGAGGCTAATGAGAACATTCACTGAAGTGAGCTTTTGCGAGCACTGAAAGAAGGTCATCTCAAGGTGGTGACATATTTTAGATGTTTCCTCCCCCGAATGGTAAAATCTGGCTAACTTCAGTTCCCACTTCTACCTTCTCTTGTCACAAACTCTCCACTTTGTTCCCAATTCCAGTGACCATGCTCTTGCCTCAGTTTTCCACGACTGATTCCTTGGCTTGATAAATTTTCTATTAGCTCAGCTTCTACAAGATCTGCAAAGGAATAGTAAGATCTGGCTCTTAGGTACTCTCAGGAAAGGGGAGAACACTTGTAGAAAAGATCTAGAGGGTTTTAGACGAGGGGGCGTAATAGAAGACTAAATTCATTGATACGGGTATTCTATCCTGTGACTTGGGATTTAATACTATGTCGAGTACTTGTAAAGCTAGTCTAAGAGTTTGCTGGGATCATTCCTTAACATCTGGATTTGAAAATGGTTTCTGAAACAAAGTGGAGATGCAGAAGTTCCTTGGTACAGAGGAAGGGGTCAGAAGGCTCAAGGATGTGCAAATTTTAAGATATACTTACGATGTATAAATTCACAACCGGTCACCTGACTACATTCCCTGAGAGAGCCTAACTGACACTGTCTTCATTTTAGCAAT
This sequence comes from Mirounga leonina, assembly GCF_011800145.1. Lineage (NCBI taxonomy): Eukaryota > Metazoa > Chordata > Mammalia > Carnivora > Phocidae > Mirounga > Mirounga leonina. The sequence continues at coordinate 41,653,986 of NW_023270825.1, forward strand.
AAGAGATTCATTGGTGAGGGAGGCACTCACATCCTTGATAAGCTTGGCAGTGGCTGTATTATATAGCCACGCTGAGTTCAGTGAGGGGTATACTGCCTTGGAACTGGGCTCCCTTACTATCACATGGGGTTGGTGGGGTTGGGAAACAGCAGAGATCAGGTGGAAACTTTAAACCGTCCATAGTGGATGCCGTGGTGCTCTACCCAGGGCCCTTGTCCAGGACCTGTGCGTCCTGCCGCGGGCCATTTCGTTGGCTAACAGCTCAGAGATGTGTCTAATTTGGGGAAATGCCTCACCCAAGGTTATGCCCATTCCCTGGGGTTTCCAGGGAACCCAATCTAAGATCGTTGGTGCCACAAGTGTTCTAGGAACCAGACTCTAAAATATGCAGATTCTGGAGCTGGATGCTCACCAGCCAACAAGTAATAACTCTGTCACCGGTAGTAGGTAGTATGGCTAGCCCCTAGCATGCGGTCACAGTGCAATTGTTGGAACTTCCACTGGCAGTAAATTGGGATGGGAGACCAGTGGAAGGGGACGCACTGTCTTGTGCAGTGTCTCTATTGTGTAAGAGGCATGGGAGAAATGGTTCTATGAGGACAACGGAATTGTGTGGCTATTGTTGAGAGCCACTGATAAGGTGAAGAGAGGAAAAGGTCAGGCTCCGGTGATTAAAAACCAATTTGAGGCAAAACACAGAAGCTAAAGGGCCAGCTTGTTTACATTTAAGTAGACCCTAATGTCTTACAGCCAAAGTGTAGACAGATGGAGGACCAGGGTCAGGACTTAATCATAAAGGTAGTGGAACTTCACACCAAGGTCAGAGTGGACCCTGTGATTTGGGATTGAGCTGTCTAGGAATCTATGTTTGAAAATGGAACTCCCAAATTCCCTGAAGCTAGCAAGCCTACAGAAGGGGGTCTTCCTCCTTGTCAGAATACAGTGGAACCCCTTGACTGGAGAACCTGCAGAAGACTTGACTCATGCAAGTGCCTTGAAAGACCATGCTATCTCCCTCTTACCTCCCTCCCTGAACTCCACCTCCCCTCCTAATAACCAGACCAATAATCTCAGCATTGACTGACTGGGGATATGCGAGGCCGAGTAAGGAGGAGAGACGAAACACAGAAGGAGTTATGGCCAAGGTAGTATGCTTGGGACTGATTGCTGGAGTTGCTGACTCAGGAGAGTAGAACATACAATTAAGTAAGGGAGAGTTTGAAATGGAAATAATCTCTTGTGAAATAAGATTTAATAGATCACAAAAGATCCCAGAGACTGTGCTGATATAGTGCTGGGAATGCTCCTAGAAGCTTGGAAAAAGTGATGGCCACACTAAGTGGAGAAGTACCAGAACTGGCATGGCAATGTCAGGTGGTAGAGGAAAGGATCAAAAGGCACAAAGAACTGGGCATGCGAAGATGGAAATACTACTTAAACCTAAAAACTGCTACCAGCCAAATATATTCTCCATTCTGCGGGAAGGCAAGGGGCACCAGCATCACTGAGCAGCTTATTGGTGGCTGTCCTCTTCCCCAGCTTAGGTCAGGGGTGGTGGCAGAGATGCTGTTATAGAACTAGGCTCTCTGAGAACAAAGAGGGATTATAGTTAGCAGTCTTTATACATCAGAAGCAAGGTACGTACAATTACCACAACTAGCAACAAGCTCGGAGTGGTGCCAAGGGAGGTCTGACTTGCAGGGCACTATGGGATGGTTAATTACCAGGAGCAGGCAGGGCTGCTGCTGCACAATGGGGTCAGGGAAGAATATGGTTGATGTTCAGTATACCCACTGGTGTGTCTCTGGTGCTTCCATGTCCAGTTTTAACAATCAGTGGACAAGTGCAGGACTATGGCCTGAGAAGGCCATGATAACCAGGGACTCACGTCCCTTAGGGATGAGAGTCTGGATTTTCCCACCAGACAAGCCACCTACACCGGTGGAGGTAGTGGAGGTAGGGGATGGTAGGGGATGATGAGTACTAGGTATGTGGAGGTAGTGGAGGTAGGGGATGATGAGTACTAGGTATGGCCTCCTAAGTACATTGTGTCCATTCCGTGTGGAGGTAGAAGAGGTTTGATGAATATACATGGTATGTACATGGGCTCCTGGGTCGTGGCAAATAGTTTGACTGATTGGTGAGGGGGTCTAGAAGGAAGAGAAGTGGGAGACTGGCGACAAGGAAGGCTGGGGAAGACGTAAGTAGAAAGCCTGCAGGAATGCCACAAAGCATGTGTACCCTTGAGTCTCTTGTGACGGACCTCCACAGAAGAGGCTCTTCACAAACAGGTGAAGAGTTTGACCCATCCTGTGGATATTAATCAGCCTTTCTCCTTAGCCATCCTGATGGTTGCTGAATGACCCATGGATGTAGTGATCATAGTAGAAAGGATTGAGGCTGTACATGGCCCAACACCATGTGAGTCACGCTCATTAAATCTGAGCTAGCTTCTGCTACTGCTAAGTCCAACCCACTAGCTGCAGAGGTGGACGCTGAACCTTCAGCCTGCCACCATTCCTCAGAGAAGCCACATGGTGGTCGTTCAACCACATCTAACCCCTGACACCTGGGAGGGGGCAGCAGTTCATCTTACTGGAGTCAACACATACTTCGGATACAACACATACTTGCCTGTTTGAGTGCTTCTCCTAGCATTACCATCTGATCCATCAACACTGTAGCTCCCACGAATTGCCTCAGGCCACGGAACCCATTTTTTGACAAAAAAATAAAAATAGAAAAAGAACAGTGACTCATAGACTCATGACCAAAGGGTTACAAGTACTTTATCACCCAGTGGTAGCCTGCCTGCTTAAATGGTTGGACAGCCTATCGAAGGCTTGGGCGCGATCTCTTGTACTGTTGGAGCACTGTATTCTGGGGAGTAGTAGATGTATCCAGCCACCGGCTGGTATATGCTACTTGATCTCCAGTAGCTAGAGTATATGGGTCCATGAAGGTTGGAAGTAAGGGTGTCTCTACTGACTGTCACACATGCACACACGTATACGATGAATATAATGACCATGCTGTAAAGCATACATTCAAAACCCTGGAGACTGCAAACATGCCTTCCATTTAAAGCAGTGTGTTACATTTATGCTGATTTAATCATTAACATTAGTAAGAGGCCAGTTATACTGTTCAAGAGTTAAGATGTTTTACGAGAAAATGACGAAAAGATACATGTAATCATTGCAATGCCAGTTTACCATCAGATAGGATGTGCAATAATCCCTTTAGCAAGCTTAAGCTTTTACATATTAATGGCAGTATTGGAGAGCAGGAAGATGCCTTTTACGGCACTGCTGAGGTCCTTACAATAAAGAAATGCCTTTGCTACTTGGCCCTATTACTGGAATGTGCTGGGAGAATAATGCTGTTTCGTGGGCTCGTCCCTCCCCATGACTGGGGCCTGGGGTGGTTTTTTAAAAGCAATGCTGTATAGCAATTAATAATGAGGAGGGGAAAAATTCATTTAGACGTTTGGCAACATCTTTGTGGCACTCAGTATGGGTCTCATATAGAGTAGATTTGCCCTGCAGAGAAACACTAGAAACGCTTTATTCTTAAACATACGATTAACCAGCTGCCAGAGACAATAAAACATTTAAAACTTCTATTCCAGGGACCAAGTCACCATCTATAGGTCTCAGAGCTACTAAAATGTATTTTCAAATGAGCTGCAGGGCACGATGCATGTTTCCTCATGCGTAAAACAAAGGCCTTGGGTTAGATTATGGCCCCGCCAGTCCCCTCCGGACTACAGTACTTCACGATGTAAAGGCAAATCAAATAGCAAAGAAAAGCAACCTGTTGACTTTGTGAATAAGAAACTAAAGAAAATAAATCAATAGTAAGTCAGAAGGAAAATGTCTTTCTTGGTTAAACATTGAAGGCTACTCTCATCCATTCTGAAAGAGAAGCTGAGGAAATATCTGGAGATATTCATTTCCTGGGTATTGCAATATACTGGACAAAGTATCTATCTTTTCTTTTGAGCTTGAAAGATTACAGAGATGACAACCCACATGTCAATCAAGAACGAAAAGGATAACTAAATGTGGACGTCTATTCAGCAATGACAATGAGCAAGGAACAACACAGGTGCATCTCATGAATACAACATCGTGAGAAAGAAAGCCACAAAAGAGCACCGACTGCACGATTCCACTTGTTACCGTTCAGAAACAGGATCACTGGACTCTATTGTTGAGGATGCAGACATAGGTGGTGAAATCGTAGGAGAGAAGTCAGGCCATAAGCATCGCACAGCTCAGGATGGAGGTGAGCGCTGGGAGGGGTGCAGGATGTGGTCACGGTTGGGAAAGGATCCATGGTGCTCCTCAAGGGCTCTTACATTCTTTTTCTTGACCTGGATGGCAATCACATGGCCTTTGCTTAATAATTGTTTGTGAAACCTTACAAATGTATTTTATGCCTTTTTCTGTGTATACGTTGTTTCACCATACAAAGTACAGAGGGAAATTTACTTAAGAACATTGTATGCATTACCCAGAACTATCTAATTTTAACATGCTGTCCTTTTAAAAATAAAATAAATGGGATCCTAGAGATACAAGTAGGGTTCCCTTATGCGTCCCCCTCTCCCCCTGCTCTGAGGCAACGATGACATGAAGTTGGTGCGTATTCTTCCTGTCCTTGTTTTTATAATTTTCTACACATGTGTTCCGTGAATAACATATTTCCTTGAGCATGTTTGAACTTTACATCAGTTCTGCCAACTTGCCTTTTGCACCCAGCCTTGTTTGTAAGATCTGTCCATGTTGGTCCACATAAAGGGGGCTCTGCTTCTCCATGCCGTTTCTTCATCAGCAAATAACAATAATAATAATGGGTTTTCATGAGGTTGAAGTGAGTTAATATTTATAAAGCATCTGGCCTACAGTAGGAGCTATATGTGCTTATATAAATGATCCAGGTAATTTATTAATTAACTAATCTAATTATCTAATTTTACCTGCTGCATAGAATGCCATCATTTCTTTGTCCGGTTATTTATCTCTTTTTTACTGATAGACATTTAGGGATTTCCAACATCTGGAATTACAAGCAAGGCTGTAATATAAATAACTGTATATTCCTGCCTTTTAAAAACATCCATTTGGCATCTCCCCCAGACCTTCACAGGCCAGTGTGTTTTCTGGCTCCGACTTTGACAAGAGTGGGAGGGAAGCCCCAGAACAGAGCAAGGCTTCACATCTTTGGAATTCAAGGGCGGTTGTGAAAGCCTAGGGTTTTTAAGAATGAAACTCAAAAGGAGCTGGGGGAGGAGAGGAATCACTGAGAACTGGGCGCTTAGTGTTACGTATTTTGTCTATGTTATCTCATTGACATAGACAACAAATAGTCTCTCCATTTTTCAGATGAGGAAACTGAGGCCTGACTAGTTTAGGCTGGGATAGAATAGAAAGGATAATTGAGCGGACCCCCAAAGCCTGTGTCTTGTAAAAATCCTATCGCACTTGAGCTGAGGCCCAGGTAGGGGTCCCCCCTCCCGATGACCTTGACCAGAATCTTTGCCTGACTCTGCCCTTTGCAAAGGCCCAAATGGTGCTGGGGTGTGCAGGGGCTGGAGGGGGAGAGGAGACAGGGTGGGAGAATAGAAAGGGATATGCTACAGAGATGATTATGGAAAGTTGACAGCTGCCCAGCACACTGTGTCCCTGGCAACACCTGTTGAGTCTGCCACAGTGGTGGCGAGTCAGATGAAGAAAGACCGCTGTATACAGGCCAACAGCAGCAGGATGCTGTGCTGGGCTCACACTCCGCCAGCAGAAGACGTGCCAACTTGCTGGCCCCCATTCAAATGGCTGGGTGTCGGCTGGGTCTGCCAGCAAATAAGCCCAGGGAATACATTTGCATTAACACCTCCCCCGGCTCCGGCCTCCCCTGTCCCTCCCCCGCTGCCCAGAACAGAGTTCCTCTTCCCAGAATGTCATCTTCAGGCTGCTTTTCAGAACCTGTATTTCAGTGGAACATGAGGTAAGCCAGATGCTGTCCTGAATTGCCTCGAAGGAAGCCAGCATCAGCAATCGAGAGCAAGACCAAAAAAAACTCCATTTCAGGTTTTTGGCAGTTGGCTAGAAAAATATGCTCGGTAATTTTAATTTTCGGTGTGCGTGTGAAAAGAAAGAAAAGATGGGGTTTTACATTTTATCTCATGCAAACATTATGCTCACCCAGACCCTTCCTTTATTCGGCACCTTGAAATTCGGGGGATTCTCGGCTAAGCGGGGAGAGTTTCCCAATTGCAGTGGGATGTTACAGGAAAGCTGCCTACGAAATTGCTTCCTAAGATGGAGAAGTGTTAGATATGTCTAATTTCTTCTTATCTTTTCTCAAGACTGGGAGGATACCCTTGAGGAATAAGAAGTCTCAGATCTGGATGAGGGAGTTTTTTCTCTGCACAGACCACTGTTCATGATTAAGAAAAGAGACCTATCCTATCTATCTATCTCTCTCTCTATTATGGCATGTATCGTTTTCATCCACTTCATGCCAGCATGCAGTAGAGGTGGTGAGAGCCGTAAAGCCTTAAGGAAGAGAGAAGCTTTGTGGATTATTGTTTTTTGATAGCCTTTCTCCCAGAGGTCTTAATGGGTAACTAGACCTCAAATGATGGAAATTACCCTGTTCTTTTTTCTGACCTTCACATCACACACATACACACGCACACGCACACACACACTCGCGCGCATGTACGTGTATGCACACTGCATTTCCTGATAAAGGTTTTCACTCCATTTCAGTGTGATGTTTGGGAAGGAGGATCATTAACACTCTTGATTCCGTTCCCTCTTAATGATGATAAATCTTTTTTGAGTAGCTTTTGGTTGAAATAATAAACTATGTCACAAATTCTCAGCGAGGCAACATGTTTTGAGTCAAAAATTTTATTTTAGGAATTTATTTCCCGGTTATACCTGCCTACATATATAAAGGCACATGTACAATGACATTCAATATGGCATTTTTCAAATACTAGCAAAAGACTGGGAGAACCAATCTGTAGGGCATATCTCATTGATAGTACATCTATAAAAAAGAGCACTATGGAAGTGTTAAGAAGCATGAATTAGCTCTATAGGCTAACTTTCAAGATACATCAAGGGCAAAAAACAAGATCTAGAATAATCTGTGTGATGTGCTACCATTTGTGTAAACATAGAAAGGAAATACACATATACGTATATATGCTTATCTGCACATAGACTACGTCCAGAAGGATAAATAAGAAGCACCTAACAGTGGCTACCTCTGGGAATGAGGGCCAAGTGATCTGATACACAAATTTTACTATGTATTGTTTTGTACTATTTTAATTTTTTGTTATTATGTACATGCACCACATTTTCAAAAGTATAAAAAATAAAGTAATAAACACTTCTCACTAAGCTCTCAGCTTGAGTACTAGATATTTAATTTCTAAATTCTTTTTGTTTTAAGCTGAGTGTGATGTCACGCACAACTACTTTGACCATTACTACAGATTTGTAACTTGATTAAATCTAACTGCCTAGTGACTAGTTAGAAAATATGATTCAATGTAGTCAAAAGATCTGTTGTCACTATAAATGATGAAGTTCTTTTTCTTCCTCAGTCACATAAATCAGCTCAGAATAATTGTTGCTCCCCATGAAATAAGATTGCTCTTAAGGACTTACCTGCCATAATTGTGCAATATTACTTGAGCACCCAACCCCTTATATCACATTTTGAAAGCATTTTGATGCTTTCAGTTTACATTCGTTCTTGTATATATATATTCACATGACCACATGACTCCATTTATAATAACGAATGAGAGGAACTGGTGAAAATGTTTCATGGATCCAAGAACATACTTGAAAAGTTCATCTATGTTCACATCAGAATGCTGTCTCTGTTCTCTCTTCTGTAAACAGTATGTCAAAGAAATACATTGAAAGAGAGGAAATTTTTGCCTATAGAGTTCATAAGATATAAACAATTTTTTTGTTTTATTTTTATTTTTATTTTTTAAGATTTTATTTATTTATTTGACAGAGAGAGCACAAGCAGGGTGAGTGGCAGGCAGAGGCAGAGAGAGAAGCAGGCTCCCCGCAGAGCAGGGGGAGCCCGATGCGGGACTCGATCCCAGGACCCCGGGACCATGACCTGAGCCGAAGGCAGTCGCTTAACCGACTGAGCCACCCAGGCGCCCAACAATTTTTTTGTTTTAGAGAGAGAGCGCAGGCGAGGTGCAGAGGGAGAGGGAGAGAATCTTAAGTAGGTTCCACACCCAGCGTGGAGCCCATCAAGAGCTTGATCTCATGACCTAGAAATCATGACCTGAGCCAAAATCGAGTCATTGCTTAACTGACTGAACCACCCAGAAACCCCAATATCGAAATTTTGATATTGCCCTTGAATAAAAGCACATTGAGCTTTATTAATTTATTGATTATTGCAGTATAGTTGATATACAATGTCATATTAGTTTGAAATGTACAACATAGTGGCTCGACCATTTCATACATTACTCACCGTTCACCACGATAAGTGTAGTCGAGCTTTAAATCAGAGGTGGGTTTGTTCTCTGTAGGGAATTTGGAGTCAGAAAATCTGAGTTTTTGTCAAATTCACCTCCAGCCTCTTCCAGTCTCAATACAATAGAAAATGAGTGTGAGGGGCACCTCGGTGGCTCAATCGTTGGGCTCCGACTGGCCTTCGGCTCGGGTCATGATCCCAGGGTCCTGGGATCGAGCCCCACATCGGGCTCCCTGCTCTGTGGGAAGCCTGCTTCTCCCTCTCCCGCTCCCCCTGCTTGTGTTCCCTCTCTCGCTGTGTCTCCCTCTGTCAAATAAATAAACAAAATCTTTAAAAAAGAAAAGAAAAGAAAACGAGTGTGATAGTACTCATCGTGCGGGGCTATTTGGAAGACCAATGAGCTCATAGGTAATGAAAGAGCACTTGGAAACTGTAATGCTCAATTAGTTATTTTTGTTAGATATCACACTCATTTGGGGTAAAAAAAAAAGTGGGTTTCTTTCAAAGTTCTTTGCTGAGTCTGGTTTCTGTACAATAGTTAGAATAAAAGATGTCAGTATCTCCAAGTTGATTTGCGTGTCTGCCATAGACTAAGGCAGCTTCCCCTAAGAGGACTGGTGTTGTGGCAGCATCCAACCTGAGTGAGCCTAGGATGAAACACGAGGCACACGTTTAAAGTAGATAACTCTTTTTTTTTTTTTATGTTATGTTAGTCACCATACAGTACATCATTAGTTTTTGATGTAGTGTTCCATGATTCATTGTTTGAATATAACACCTAGTGCTCCATGCAATACGTGCTCTCCTTAATACCCATAACTGGCCTCACCCATCCCCCACCCCCTCCCCTCTAAAACCCTCTAAAACCTCTAAAACAATTTTGTTTCTCAGAGTCCATCGGAGGTAAAATAGATAACTCTTAAAAAAAAAAATAGATAACTGGACCAAGCCCATTCTTGTGGTTTTATGTGTGCGTAAGAGCAGAATCCTGGAAAGCACAAATATGTTTTATGAGATGACAATTTTATGCTTACATAATCTTAAATTCATGCAAAGAATTTTGATTGAGACTCTTTGAGTAAGATATTAAGTGTGGTCCCTTGATCATGTTTCTTGTTTCTCAAAAACAAGAGATCAAGAGTTTTGACCTACTAAATACTACCCTTTATTTTCCCTTGTTTTGAATGCATTTTATTTGATACACTAATTCTTTCTCTGTATTTCTCTTCATTGATATACAGTATTTTTTACTGAGAATTCAACTTTAAAAGTAGCAGTTTTAAGTTGAAAGACAACTTTTAAGGCAGTATACCTCATCTTTCAGAACAATAGTTTACAAACATGTGTTTTTAAAGTGGCAAAACATTTTGTTCAAAGGAAATAATAGACAGATATCCAGAAATGCTAAAAAAAGGGGGGGGGGAGTGGGGCGTGGAACTAGAATGACTGAGTAAGAGAGAGAGAGAGAAGGAGTATGTGTGTGTGTGCACACGCACGCACGGGTTAAAGATACGGAGTCCAACTTACTGAACTGCCCCTTCTCCAGTGCTCTTATGACAATTTCCATTAGTGGTCAGTGAAATCTAATAAGTATTCTCACGATCCCACATGGTCAGCCATGCTAAGGCTGACCTACAACAATGAGTCAGATCCATGTTCACCTCTCTCTTGCACAGTTACCAAAAAGAGCTGAGTGGAAGTTCAGAGGACAGAAATGGTTCCCCTAGGATTTCTCTTACAGCTATCTGGTTATTATGAGCCATGCCAGGATTACAGTTTAGGATTTGGAGACATTTATAATAGGAAATATGATAAGAGAACTTGCAATGGCTGGGTTGAGAGACGTGCTCACAGCAAAAAAGCGGGTTGCTTGGCAAAGAAGTTAATTTCTGAACTTCCGTGTACAAAGATGAAGTGAAAGTCACTCTGTATTGAAAAGCACCATGATGTGTTCAGTTTCTTCTGTAGCGAAAATAATATTTGTGTTGTATGTTTCAATTTTTATCTATGTGTGATTGTATAGTGACATTTTCTTTACCAGCCATGAGTCATCCAATTCCTCACCCTGGCATAAGTTAATAGATCTAATAGCTATTTATCCTAAAATGTATATTAAATTAAGGTTTTTATGGCCACACTCCTCTGCTCAAATAAATTCAAATGTGTATGGAATGAAAGGCAATTTACATATGGCATTGTTAGCCTCTGATATCTAGGAAAAGCATTGAAATACTTATTTCTTAAAAAGAAACCAAGAAAGATATTGAAAGTCTTTCCCATTTGTTAAAGGAAAAGCAGAGTTCACTTCGTCACTCTACGGCTAGAAGACCCTGTATGTCTTTTGGCATATTTAATATGAATAAAAAAAGATCAAGCAGCAACTTTTATTTAACATAGACTAGGTGTTGGGGATTATCTTTTATAAGCTTTTCAGCCTAGGAAAGCTTCATAAAAAGCTCAGTTCAAAAATCTTCACTAACTAGTTACATCGTTGTTCTAATCATTCTGATCTTCTCACACTTATTACTTTTTATCTAATTATGTTTCACATCTTCTCTCTTTTGCTCTTGTTAATGTTTTGCTTCAAAAATTTAAGGTGTCTTACATGTGCATATTTTATCTCTAAAACCAGACCATAAATTTCACAAGGGTAGACCTCTTCAGTGTCCTCAAAGAATACCGATTTCAGGCTTCAGTACCAGATGATCTATTCAGGAAATGCATGTTTATTGCCACTTCCTACACTCTTACTTCTTCTTAACATGTGGTTGGTTTACACTCAAGGAAAACAAACTGATTTGTAGTCTGAATAAGCAATATTCAATAGGAAACTAAATAAGAAGCAAAATTATGTGTAAAAATAACATAAATTGCACATCGAGCAAAATGTAAGTGGTTTTGCATTATCCACTATCTGTGGTCCTTAAACAGAAAACATTATTATCTAATTAAAATTACATCCATTATGAAGAAACAATATTTCTAAATATGTTCCAAACACCCATGACTTCAGACATGTTCAGTGGTCTTGCATCACAAGAGAAATTGGTAAACCTTTATGCATTTTTGTAAAGTACATTAAATTATTCTTTTCTTTGTATTCTGGTAAATCCAGAGGGTTTTTAAGTGGGTAGGTGTGGTTTTACAATAGGCATTATCTGGGGGTGCCTGGGTGGTGCAGTCAGTTAAGCGTCTGCCTTCAGCTTAGGTCATGATCTCAGGGTCCTGGGATGGAGCCCCACATTGGGGTCCCTGCTTGGCAGGGAGTCTGCTTCTCCCTCTCCCTCTGCCGCTCTCCCTCCTCACCGCTGGTGCTTTCTCCCTCTCTCTCTAAAATAAATAAAATCTTAAAAAAAAAAAAGAATAGGCATTATCTGTGGTTGTTATTTTTAATTTATATTTTTGGTACTCTTACATGTGGCCATAATATATAAAGGAAGTTGTTCTGGGGTTTAAAACCAAGAGGAGGAATTCTGCCTTCCATTGTTGAAGTAGATCACATCTTGCAGTCACCACCAGTCTTCCTTATCCTCCCCCTTAGCAGCAGACATCAACAAGGATGTACAATGTTCAGGACAGTCAGACCTGAGTTTGGATCCATGCTACCCAGCTAAGTGATCACATAACATTGGGCAAGTTTCTTAACTTCTTCAATCCTCAATTTCTTCATCTATAAAGTAAGGTTAATAAAGATCATGAAGATTAAATAAGATAATGAGTGCCCAATACTTAGTACAGTTGCAGGTCCACATTAAGTCCTTGAGAAATGTCAGATATTCTGATTAGCAGATGCTCCTCTAAGTTGTAATTTAACTTCCAGAAAGGACAGCTCTGCTCTCCGACGCCAGGCCACTTCTCTGGACACAGGTCATGGAAAGTGTGCTTCACAGGAATAGTGGCCATATTTGGTCAAGTCTCCTATTCTCTTTACCTTCATGTAGGTGGGAGACCCAATGTAGATCTGCAAGTGAATGTAAGCCAAGTCGAGGTAGGATGTACTTGCAAAGTTGGACGCATTTGCAAAAAAGTAAATCTTACAGTGGACTGTGTTTGAGTACCACTGGCCTTTAATGAGAAGTTCGTTGTAAATGTGATGCTTGGGTCCCAAGCCATAGAACTTTCTTAGAAGTCAGATCATTTTACACCAATGGGCTTTGATGCTTACCCCTTTAGGTGGTGTCTGAAGTACATTTTCTTACTCTGAATGCTACACTCTTCTCAGATTTCTCTACTAAGATCTCCATGATACTCTCAGCTTGCTCCACACCCTCTAGCCCCTCTCCCAATTCCAGAGATGTTTCCATTTGGCTGGAGGATGTGTCCAGTCCTCTCCCAGGGCATCAAACGAAACCACATGAACTGAAGCCCTCACAGATGTATCTTCAAATCAGTGGGATTGAGAAACTCTCTAGCACCACATCTTTTGTTGAAAACCCAAATCACTGTGATGGCGGTCCCACAGTCAGTCTGTCAGCAGGCAGATCTGACTACCAAGAAACAAAAAGTGTTAAGTGATTTAGAGCAGTACAGAGAAAGAACCTAAAAATGGAGCCCAGTGTTTCTCAATCCTCCTGTCCTCCTAAGCTGTTATTCTTTAGCCCTAATTTCAACACTAAACTTCAAGTATTGAGAAAGTCTTCCTTTGCTGCTCAGGTTGCTGCTCCTCCTCTTCCTCAAAGTTAAAATTATTTTATTCATTTATTTTATTTCTGAAAATTAAAGTACAGAGAAGAAATAATTTATAAATAAATCTGCCTCATGGAAATAACAACTGTTGACTTAGTGACATGTTTTCTATCCGTATTTTTAAGTAAGGAAAAAAAGTCACTATTTTTACAAAAAAATGAAACACATATATAGAAAAGAAGCAGACATTGAAGAATAATGCTGAATATTTAAAATCACCTCAAATTCAATCACCCCAAAATAACATTAACGTTACATTAGATGAATATATTTTCAGATGTCTTTCTGTGTATACACATACATGACATGGGAAGACAGACAGAGACCCAGAGAGAGAAATGCTTTTATAAAACAGGGACCATAGTCTAGAATTTATTTTTAATAAAGCAAAACCAAAATAGGTGCAATTTTCCTTTAATTTAACGGAAGAAAAAAGAAAAAAGAAACTTCAGGCGTTTTTGAATTTTAACTCAATATTTTTCATGATAAGGATTTGTGTTTTCTGAATGATACCTTTAAGTTTAAGAAAAAAATTATGACAAACTTTGAATTAGAGTTATATCTGTTTCAATATGGTTGAGCTGTTCTGTGAAATAAGAGAATATTAGAACTCAGTGCTTTCTTTTCACTTTGTAATTTTTGTTATTATTTGTACAAAACCCATATTTATAATACTGAGATTACGATCTTTAAAAACATATCATACTAGTTCATTTAATACATTTAAGTGAATATGATGCTCACGGCCGGCCCTTTTCAACAGCCTCTTCATTCTAAGTTACGAATCTTGATTAATCTCGGAATAAGATGAATTTTATTCTCAGTAGTTTTTTCAAGAAAGGTGTATGGATGCTCTAATTCTGAGGGTTTTTCTGTTGTTTGTTTTCAGTTTAAGAATATCTAGCTGTAGGGCGCCTGGGTGGCTCAGTTGGTTAAGCAACTGCCTTCGGCTCAGGTCATGATCCTGGAGTCCCTGGATCGAGTCCCGCATCGAGTCCCACATCTAGTCCTGCATCGGGCTCCCTGCTCGGCAGGGAGTCTGCTTCTCCTTCTGACCCTCCCCCCTCTCATTTGCTCTCTCTCTCAAATAAATAAATAAAATCTTTAAAAAAAAAAAAAGAATATCTAGCTGTAGCTTTCCTACAAGAACAACATTTGCCTTGTTGGATATGATTTTCTTGGATCACATTTTCTTTTCTTCACAATTCTGAGCTGCACATGTGGATTTGCGTAACTACCACCACAGCTGACACAGAGAACTATGCCATCTCTACACAGACCTCCTTCTTGCCACTGCTTTATAGTCATGCCCACTCCCTTCCTCACCACTGCCCCTAACCCCTGACAGCCCCTGATCTGTTCTCCATTTCTGTAGCTTTGACATGTTGAGAGTGTTATATAAATGGAATCATACAGGGAGCGCCTGAGTGGCAAAGTCAGTTAAGCGTCAGACTCCTGGTTTTGCTCTGGTCGTGATCTCAGGGTTGTGAGATCAAGCCCCCCATAGGGCTCCGGGCTCAGTGCGAAGTCTACTTGGAGTTTCTGTCTCGCTCTGCCCCCCTTTTTAAAAATAAATAAATAAATCTTTTTTTAAAAAGCTGGGGCGTCTGGGTGGTGTAGTTGGTTAAGCACCCGACTCTTGATTTGGGGTCAGGCTGTCATCCCAGGGTCGTGGGATGGAGCCCCCGTGCCATGCTCTGTGCAAGTCTGCTTGGGATTCTCTCTCTCTCCTTCTCCCTCTGTCCCTCCCCCCACCCTTGCACGTGTGCTGTCTCTCTCTCAAAATAAATTAATAAATAAAATCTTTTAAAAAAAAGGGAACAGACTCATACAGTATGTGAATTTTGAGACTGACTTTTTTCTGCTCAGTATAATGCCTTTGAGATCCAGTTAGGATGTTTTCTGTATGTGTGGTGGACTTTCATTGGTTTCCCTCCTCCTCCTTCCACTAAGAGCACATGAATTTTCCTTTAGATGATCTTCCTCCATTCTCAATGCACTCACCCCCACCCCGCCCCCACACACACACATACAACCCCAGTCTCCTGGGTTTGATGATCAAAACCTGTTCTCAACTGTCTCTCAGAGAGAGGGAGGGGCAGAGGTCGGCTTGGAGACAGGTATTATACTCATTACAGCACACAGTGTTAAGTCTTCTAGTAGTGACAGTGTAGAGAAAGAGGGTGAAAATAATAAAATTCTGACAAGGAATTTGGAAAGCCTTCTCAGAGGAGGAGATATTTGGGTTGACTCTTGAAGGCTGAATAATATTTTTCTAGCAGAGAAAGTGGAGAGGGCAATAATAAATCATTATCATTGCCAGTGAAAGATTAAGAACAGATACCCAAACCCATATGTTGAAAGACAGAAAAATACATGGAGATTATGTGTACCATTATCTGAAAATACCCCTGCAAGTAAGAACTCAGAGAACAAAAAATCTATGAACTAAGCATTTATTACTAGTCAATTTAGAAGGATAATTATTTAACTAAGATCTCTGCTTTATTAAAGGCTATTGACAAATGAAATTGTGTTTATATTTGAAAAGTGTGTGCAAACTTTATGAAACATACATAATTATATTAAGAAGTTCAAATTAGAAAAAAGATATTTCATTAAAACATAAAGATTTATTTAAAGAAGGGGAAGTATAAAGAGAAGGCTAATTAATGAATTTATCAACTTGTCTTTCTGACCAGTTTGATCTTTAGACACGTTCGGTCCACCATACTTCTTTCCCTCCATCAATCTTGATATATGAATGGAAACGTCGTAGAGAGGGATTACAACAATCACTCGGCAAAATAGTAATAGGAATCTCTCAGCACATTGACTGACATTCTTTTGCTCAATTGCTATAGAATAGCTTTGGATTGACCCACTCCACATTCAGTCCCCCTTTTGTGTGCTTTCTGAACTGCAGAAGCTAGAAAGCTGAAAACTACATTTCCTACACCCCCTTCCAGCTAGGTCCTCCGATGTACTTTGGTTTCACCAATCAGATATGTTTGCCAAAGACACGAATATAGAACTGAGTTAAGAAGAATTAACAGGTCTGTTGCTTTGGGCTGTTCTAGAAACTCAGCCTAGAATCTGTTTCTTTGGCGATCACATCCATTCCATAAATGACGCTGTATGATGTAATAAATTCACTGCTGCCTCAGTGAACCAGAGTAGATTCTGTTCTCTGTATAACTAAACCTTGACTAATATTGCCACCTTTGGTCTAAGTTTCTGGATTTGATTTTTGTGTAAATATATATGAACCGTTTAGGTGTGGATTTATGTACTAAAACTAGAATTTAGTGCTCGGCACCCAAGTTTTTATTTTAAAATAAAATGTATTGCTTTTATCTTTGTTCAAAATGGAAGTCATTTTGTAGCTTTAATTCAGATTATAAATGAACTTGTGCCCATAATAAATGCATTCGATAATAGAGCAGTAAGAAAGAAAACAAGTTTATTTACTTTATCTGAGATAATCTCCATTCTTTTTCTGTATTGGGACATATAACGCACTTACAAAATCAAGAACATAACAAAAATATTGCTCTGTAATATGCTTTTCACATGATATCTTGTGAACATATTTTCATATCAAATCTGTATCACTGTTTTTAAATTCTTAGTAGAGATTGTATATATCTTCCACGTATTTTTTAAAGATTTTATTTATTTTATTTATTTTTTTTAAATTTATTTATTTTATTTTATTTATTTGACAGAGAGACACAGCGAGAGAGGGAACACAAGCAGGGGGAGTGGGAAAGGGAGAAGCAGGCTTTCTATGGAGTAGGGAGCCCGGTGCGGGGCTCGATCCCAGGACCCTGGGACCATGACCTGAGCCGAAGGCAGACGCTTAACAACTGAGCCACCCAGGCACCCTCTTCCACGTATTTTTATAACCCATTCCCTGTTTTGAATATCCAGGTTGTTTTAAATTTTCCGTTGTTACAAACAAAGCCAAAATTAAAATTTTTCATTTCCTCTCTACTTATTTCCTCAATGTAAATTTGTAGGAGAGGAATTTCTAAGTCCATTGTAAAGATTACTTTTTTTTTTTTTTAAAGATTTTATTTATTTATTTGACAGAGAGAGACACAGCGAGAGAGGGAACACAAGCAGGGGGAGTGGGAGAGAGAGAAGCAGGCTTCCCGCCGAGCAGGGAGCCCAATGCGGGGCTCGATCCCAGGACCCTGGGAGCATGACCTGAGCTGAAGGCAGACGCGTAACGACTGAGCCACCCAGGTGCCCCCATTGTAAAAATTATTGATATGTATTGCCAGATTGCCCTTTATACAAAATGTATCAATTTCCAAGGTCACGGGCAGCTCTACTAGTGCCTATTACTTTGCATGTCACCAACCCTGGGTGCAAACGGTCTGACCATCCGACAGGGAAAACCAAATCTCACTTTATTTTGTTGCTTTCATCCTCTCTTCTTTCTTCTCATTAAAAAAAAGGGAGAGATAGAGAAAAACCCCCGAACCCTATAGTTTTTAGTTGTATATATATTTTTTTCTTTCTCCCTACAATCGTTTTATTGTTTGGGCTTCTGTGGTTCAGGATTCTTATGCAGATGTTACTTATCGTGATGGTAAATGTAAATACGCGTTTAAAAGCTTCAAGTGTTCTGAACTATGGTTTCCAAAGCAAACGCTGAATCAGAAGGCACATTTCATGTAGCATTGGCCACAGTGACACTCTAGGACGGAGAAGCCCAGTGTCACAGCTTTAACCACTCAGGCTTGTGGAGGACAGCCCCTTGGCAATCTGTATATGGTTCTGTGGTGGAAGCTATCACAGCTTATTTGATTGCTACCTCTGGATACACGGAGTCTCTCTTCAAACAGCCACAGGGCTCATTGCTATTATTAATCTGTCTCTGTTGCCAGATTCATAGCTTCAGAGTAAGAAAATATTATCTGAGCAAATATTTAAGCAGAATTCTCTACACTGTTATGCTTCATTAAAGAACAGTTTTCACTCAGTTTGTTCTGGAGTAAAGTGAAATGCTCCGAATCAATACACTCTCCAGTTTGCCCCAACCCTTTCCCTCCCCCACCCACAGTAGGAAGACAAGGGCTTCTCAGGAAGAAAAGCTTGATGAGGATGAGCCCTTCTCTCCTATTCATGCCCTTCTACCAGAATTCAGTCTGCTGGGGGGAAAACATGGTGACGGAAATGGAGAAAATAAAGGGTGTTTGTCTGCACCCTCGTGCAAAGTGGTTAAAAACCACTGACATTCTTCTGCCAATCGCGGGCTGACACATGTGCTTTGCATCGGCCCCTTCAACATTATCCTCCTTGTGGGTTTTCCTATGCAGCAAAAGCTTTCAGGTATGTGGCTGGTTTGGAAAGCATAAAAACGTGTCATCTGCACAGTATCCTAAAGTAGTATGGTGTCAGGACTCCTATCCTAAGATATTATAGGGTCTTCCCTACCCCGTTCTGTTTCAGCTGCCCCCTTCCTACTCCCCTATTGAATATACATGCTAGAGAGAGCACCAGGGAAAAGTGACATTGTAAAAGAAAACCGAACAAACAAACGAAAAAACCCCCCCAAAACACTAGACATTGAAATTATTGATCTGGACAAGTAGTGTTTGTACAACAAACTGGTGTGATTTATCAAACACGAACACAAAACCTGGAAAGAGGTGTTCCTAAAATGTCTAATCACTAATATTTTTGAGGGTATTGGGGCACTTGTCTTTCTTGGTGTGGTTCACACTGGCCTAGGTGATTGATGGAAATTTTTGTTTTCTCTTAAAAGCAGCTGTTTGCACAACAGTGTCTTTCAGCTGGTGGTGTTCACATCGATAACTACCCATTCACGTTATTGTTGATAATAACCTTATGAGTGGGAGAAATGCCCATGAGCTTACGGAGAGACTTGGAAGGGTGAACTTTTCAAACTCCATTTGATAAATCTCAGATCAGGAAAATATGGAGCCAATAAGCCAGATTCCTTTTTTTTTTTTTTAATGTTTCAAGTTTTTATTTAAATTCTAGTTCAGGGCGCCTGGGTGGCTCAGTTGGTTAAGCGACTGCCTTCGGCTAGGTCATGATCCTGGAGTCCCTGGATCGGGTCCCGCATCGGGCTCCCTGCTCAGCGGGGAGTCTGCTTCTCCCTCTGACCCTCCCCCCTCTCATGTGCTCTCTCGCGTTCTCTCTCTCTCAAATAAATAAATAAAATCTTTAAAAAAAAAAAATTCTAGTTCAGATTCCCTTTCTCTTAAGAACTTTCTCCCTTCTGTTTTTATATCCATGCCCCCTGAAAAATGGTTGGTGGTGGCTCATCCCACCTTATTTTCTATTAAAGCTTTGTGGAATAAAGCTTTGGAGCCATGGAGTCTATACTCTCAATGTCTTCAGGCAGATGAATCCGTTCTATTATTTCGTAACTGCAAAAAAGTTGTGGCGTGTCTGTGTAATGGACTGTTTGCGAAGCCGTCAAGAGTTGGTCTGTACGGTTGTTTTTTCAACACCTGTAAAGAAGGAAAACCACAGTTTATTGTTTTGGATCACAAAGTTGTATTTAGAATTACAGATTAAAATATCAAACTTTTATCTTATATTTAAAAATAGCCATTTTATTATATTAAGAAAAAAACATCTAGCCCTATCTTGTTATTTCTTTATCACAAAGAAGAGAGAAGTGAAATCCGTATTTAAAAGGCTGTGGAACATTGTGCATTTAAAGTACTCAGCAAGTTATTCCCTAAAGCACTCCATATGATGTGTAAATCTTTTGATCTTTCACAAAATGCATGAATACTATAAAGAATAATGAGTACAAGCCTGGAAAATACAATATTGACTGTCAATGTAGTGCACTTAGCGACAATTATTATTTGCGTGGCTTTTGCAACATCACTGGAGGGGATACTTCCGTGAATATGTTAAGTACATGCTGGTGTCGGCTAAAGAAGATTTAATTTTATAAGAAAGAATTCTTTTTCCCTTTCCCCTTCCACTGGTTAATTTTTTTTTTTTTTGAAACCATTTTCTCAAGACAGAAAGAATCTCTGGGAAAGGATGGAATTGACTAGAATTTAAAAAGAGAAGCCCTACTACCCTGTTGTTATTAATTACCATATGATGGATAAAGGAACTTGGCTTTGGAAAGTATCACTCTATGATACCCTGCAGAAAGAATATTTAAGTCATGGTAAGTTGTTCTTTTTAGAAATCTTTATTTAAAACTTAGTTTAGCAATGTGAATGAAATGTCTTCAAGTTTAGTTTAGAGAATGGTTTAATTGGCATTTCTGAACATTTTAGAAATTACCAATTCTGTTTGAACTTGGTCAGCAGGACTTATTTGAGACAAACAAATAAGCCACAATCTTTTTTTTTTTAAAGATTTATTTATTTGGGGGAGGGGGCGGCGATGAGAGAGGCCGAGGGAGAGGGAGAGAGAATCTCAAACAGATTTCCTGTCGAGCATGGAGCCTGAGGCAGGGCTCTATCTCAGGACCCTGAGACCATGACCTGAGCCGAAATCAAGGGCTGGACCCCCAAACAACTGAGCCACCCAGGCATTCCAAGCCACAATCTTTTTTATGTATCAGTTAAAAATTTGATATTTGAAATCACTTGGTTTTAGTCAAAGTAATGAGCTATTTTTTGTTGTGGCTAGCTGTGTTTGCAATGTGATAGGACCTGGTTAATCAATCCAGTCCTAAAAATGCAGAGCTGCTGGCTAAGGACAAATGACTCACTGGTAGAAGCAATATGCCACAAGATTTGGAGGTAGTTCGTGCACAAATGGGAATAAAAATTGATTCCCATGTTGAGGTATGTGATTCCCAAGATGTTAGTGTCTCAACATACACAGAGACATGAATGCAAAGAACTCTACTTGAATGCATAGCTGTATTAAACCTTTTAAACTTAAGTTTTTAAGAGTATATGAATAAATTTTGATTCTAAAATTTGTTTGGAAATGCAAAGAACCAAGAATATCTAATAGGATTTTGATAAGGAAGTACAAATTTGGAGGACTTTGCTATCTGATTTTGTGACTTATTTTAAAGCTACAGTAATCAAGATAATATGGTGTTGGCATATGGACAGATAAATAGGCAATAGTACAGAATAGAGAGCCCCATGTTTACAATCATTTGATAAAGGTACCTAAGTAGTCCAATAGGGAAAGGAAATCTTTTCAACAAATGCTGGAACAACTGGATATCCATTTGGGGGATGGGGGTGGAAACTTGATCCCATATCACGTTCTACATAAAAATCAATTCAAGATGGATCACACACATAAAAGTAAAAGCTAGAACTCTAAAGATTTTTGAAGAAAGTATAAGATAATATTTTTGTGATCTCAGGGTAGGCAGGAGCTTCTTAGGACACAGAAAGCTTGCAGATGCCAGACTCTGGGCCTTCTTTGCCTCCATAATCACGGGAACCAATTCCTGTAATAAATCTCCTTTTATATATACCTTATTATATATATATGTACAGATATTTATGAGTTATACATGGATATAAATGTGTATGTGTGTATATATATTATACTATATATTTTATACTACACACATACATACACATAAAATTATATGTATATATTCCATTGGTTCTCTCTCTCTGGGGAATCTGGATTAATAGAGCCACTTTGAGTAATCACATCTTCAGCAGCATGTTCATTTGTTCATTCATTCAGGGAACATGCATCAAACCTGCTATGTGCCAAGTTCTAAAGTAGATCTGAGATACCAAGATGATTGCAAAATAATTCCACTCCTCAAGGAATTTGCAGTTAGTTTGGGAAAACAGAAAACGATGTAAAGAAGTAATTGCTCTACAGTGAGATAACCACTATAAAGACAGACGTGCACAGCACCAACATGGTGTGAGGCAGGGTGTGACCAACCTTGTCTAGAGAGACGCAGGCAGGGTAGTCAAGAGAAGGAGAGCATGAGCTAGGTCATGGGCCAACAGAGTGGAGAGAAACATTCCTGGCAATGCCCATTACGTGGGCAACGTCATCCATGCTTGAGACACGAAGACCTGCAGCTCACTTTATCTGGAGGAAGGCTGGCAGCAAGAACTGCTTCCAGGGCCATGATTGGAGATGAGCACCAGGAGGGCTCGTGTGCCTTGCTGAGAGCTTTGGGCTTTACTCTATGGGGAATTCCTAGGTTTTCTTAAGCAAAGGACCATCAGAGTGAGAAATGTTCATATTAGAAAGATTGCCCTGGTGGCACGATGAGAGTGAACTAAAGGTGAGATGCTAACGAACCAGGATCCAGAGTCTGATTCAGAAACAGACAAATGACTTGATGTGTGGTGATAAGGAGGAAGGGACAGAGTTGACACTTAAAAGGTGGAATCAGCAAGAATTTGTGAAGGAAGAGATTTAGAAGGAGGGGCTGATGGAGAAGGAGGAGTGAAGGCTTCCCCCTAGGTTTCTGATTTGGGTAGATAATGCTACTATTGACTAAATAGGAAATAGAGAGGAGGAGCACTTATGAAGAGAGTTCTTGAAGCTAAGTTTTGGTTATTTTGACTTTGAAATTTCTGTGGGAGGTACAGCTGGAAATAGTCAACTGACAGTTGTGTGGGCAGGTTATAAGCATGAATACAACCCCCCAGGGTGAGTGTATAAATCAGTAAAAGATTAAAAGTTCAAATCCTTAGAAACACCAACATGTGAGAGTGGGATAGATGGCAGGAGGTGGGGGTCCGATTCCAGAGAAGCTGCTTAGGAAGGAGCAGTGCCCCAGATACAAGGGGGCTGTGTCCCAGCTAAATCTGCGTGGGTGGCTGGATCCTTGCGGAAGCTCCAGCCTCTCTCAGTCGAACCTAGGAGCACAGAGAAAACAGAAATATGAAGCTTCAAGGCAGAAGCCACATGACTGGGGTTTAGCTTCTAGGTTTAGTTGCCATAATCATGCAAATTCTATTTTTTAAAAAAAGTCCGATCACAAGACCCTGCCGCTGGATCTCATAATGGGGACACAGGGTCAGCAGTACACATCAGCCCTTCGAGCATTCCAGTAGTTCTAGGACATTTGTGAGTGGGGTTGCACCCATACACTGT
The DNA here is from genome assembly GCF_011800145.1 of Mirounga leonina. NCBI lineage: Eukaryota > Metazoa > Chordata > Mammalia > Carnivora > Phocidae > Mirounga > Mirounga leonina. The sequence continues at coordinate 41,677,269 of NW_023270825.1, forward strand.
GCTGGCCCCAAAGTCAGAGAGGAAGAGACAATTTAAGGGATATTTGTACCAAACCCCATGAATATTTAGAAAGATAAAAATGGATCTATTGTGGGGCATCTGGGTGGCACAGTCAGTTAGGTGCCCGACTCTTGATTTTGGCTAAGGTCATGATCTCGGGGTCATGGAATTGAGCCACGCATCAGGTTCTGCACTCAGTGGGGAGTCTTCTTGAGATTCTCCCCCTCTCCCTCTGCCCCTCCCCCTGCTCTCTCTCTCTCTCTCTCTAAAATAAATAAATAAGGCTTTTAAGAAAAAAATAGATCTATTGCTACAACCTCAGGGCCCGAGAAAACTGTCATGCTGATTTGCTCTGTTTCTTTTAAAAAATGCCTCATTATTGCAGCAAATGGGCCATCATAAGCTCTTTCTAGTATTAGCAAGATGCAGAACACTTTCCTGAAGAATTACAAAGAAATATATTTCTATAGCTCACAGTGTTTTCAGGAATCACCTTTCTTTGGGAAAGATGTCTTCTTATTTTGAGTGACAACTCAGAATTATACCAACAAATACTACTGTTCACTTCAGCAACCAAACAGATGGATACCCATATCCACCCACTGGAAAATCAAAAAGACCAAGATCCAAATTTCTCTGTTTTTTTTGTTTGATTGTTTGAGTTTATTTTTTTATTTTGTTATTTTTATTATTATTTGCTGTTGTTGATGATTCTAATGCCATTTGAACCTGAATTTAGAAGTCCTCAACAAAAAAGTGCATGAAAAACAACAAATGAACGTTCCTGGATAATTGATCCTATTTTAACTTAGCCAATAGCTACAATGTTACTTGGAAATAATTATTTTATTCAAATTCTAGTTTGAGTGAACAATCTTTGAAAAAAGACCAGATGTTGAAAAGTTGAGAGTAAGAGTTGTGATTTGGACTTTGTCAAGGAAAATATTCTGGATAAGTCCAAGTTTTGCTTACTCAAACAGAACAATTAAGGAAACGTGATATTCCAGCTTGAAAGCAGTTACACTTTGATCTAACCTCATCCTTTCCGATATATTTAAGAAGTTCAGCTGATTAGACAAGAGTTTTAATTAGGGTGGAGGTAAAGTTGCTGTAACAAAAGAACTTAAACACAATGTCTTAAGGAAGATAGTTCTAGGTAGAATATTCCAAGGTGGTGGGTAAGTTATACACCACCTGGTCTTTCAGGAACCTGTCTTGTTGATCTGCCATCCCTTAGAGCATTGTCCTTGTCCATATAATCAAAGCTGGCTTTGATTAATCAAAGCATGGACATGGTCACATACATGCCCCAGCTTACGATAATAGGGAAGATAGGTGCACAGGGACATGTGCCTCATCTTTAAAGTTGGAGGTCCCAGAAGTTGTACACATCCCATTGCCTGAACTTAGTCATGTAGCCACATTCGGTTGCAAGGGAGGCTGAAAATGTAGTGTCTAGCTGGGCATCCAATTGCCTAGTTTAAACTCTAGTGCTGGGGAAGGAAGGGAGAACAGACTTTGACAGACAACCAGGAGTTTCATGATCTTTGTGAGACACAGTGATAGAAACATGACAATACTGAGCTTGGAAGCTTAGCCTCAAAAGGCAGGACTTAGGGCTCAAACAGTGGTTAAAATGTACTAAAGATCATATTGTAGAATAAGGGAAATGAATGCATTCTATTCCAAATGGATATTTTTGGGAGAAGCAGTAATGCAGAAAGATAGTAAAAGGCCCAGAGCTTAAATAAACACATTTGAATAGGAGGTGATGTGTTGTAAGACAAATGAAAATCAGTTGATTTACCAGGCCTCTATCCAAATGAAAATAAGGTCACCCCTGATTCTGAGAAGTTCATATAGGAAAGGGAAAGAATTCTAATTAGGATTAAGAACATTATCTCTCTCCAAATGTCTGCAAGCATAGAATACTGGTTCCGTCCATGGCTATACCTATAATTTTGCAATATGACTTTTTTTTAAAGGAGGAGACAATTTGGTAAACTGATAACTAATTTAGATAATGCTAATTGTATTGGGTGGAAGATGATTAGGAAAGTTATAAAAGAAACCTCAAGTGTGCTCTTCATGGGATCTTATTGAAAACATAATATTGTGTAAAGCTGTTCTCCCTTCGACAAAAGAGAGATGATTCCTGGATGGGCTTGTATTATATACAAAATCAGAAGAGGAGGAGCTGGGGGCAGGAGTGGAGGGCATAGTGGTTATGCTGATTTTAGTATACTTTGGAATCCCTCTTTAATTCCCTTCTGTGAATGGTCCATGCGCATACGCTCACACGTGACTTAACCGTATAACGCTGTTACTTGGCTTTATAATCACAGACCATACTTTGCATGTGGATTACCAGTACACATTTACTTCCCTCTCAGTTAAATGCAAATCGCCTTGGTTATTAAGTAAACCCTCTCTATTTTAGCTGTGTACACAACTTACTATCTTAGAACATTGTGGAACTCCTATAGTTCTTCCTATGGATTGGTTGCTATCACTGAATCAGGTTTTGGAGACTTAGTCAAATATTTGTTTCCCATTTTAAGTAAACATAGTGTGCTAATCTACACAAGTATGGTGTCCTGTATAAAGCCTATTTAGTATTATTTGGAGTCATCGTATTTTCTTCATGCCATATGCTAGTCAACAGGAAAGATACGGTAACTATCCCGTGAGTGCTCAATCAAGCAAAAGGCATGGCCTTTATGATGCAACTAACATCCTTCCACTTCTGTAGTACAAGTTCAGGCAACCCCTCTGGGCTTGTTATTTTCTGTCCTACCCACCCGCCCCCCCACCCCCCGCACCTGCTGATTCATTCTCCACTCTTCTAGGCCTTGCTTTGTGCCGTGGGAGGATGACCCTTGTGGACCACATCTCCTGAGCTCCCTTGCTGGTGGACTTATGATTAGATTTGGCCAATATCTGGAGATCAGAGGGTGAGTGTAAAGGTTTGGGGGTAGTTCTTCCTGGATCCCTCCTTCCTTCCATGCTCTATTTCAGGCAACATCTGGTTCCCTCCATGACCACAGCTTCCACTGGGTGGCTCTTCTTTGATCTTTCGTCTCTCATTGTGGTCCACTAACCTGATCTCTTCTCCTTGTCCCTTCAGTTTAGAGGTAGTAACAGCTTCCCACTGTAGTTAGTTCCTGGGTACCTCAGTATCTGTTGCTCATTCTCTCAAAGTAGCCCACACCTCCACAAGTAACACTTTCTTAAAGTTTCTTCATTTGAACCACATGGGGTGAATTCTTTCCCGGCCACAACCATGGCAAGGAAGGTAGCTGAGAAGTCTTTGTGTTGATCTACATTCAACAAATTCTGGGGAGAGCTATCCATGCCTACTCTGTCTAGTTTCCTTCCTTTACTTTTCTCTTGAACTCATTCCAACAAGTCATTGCCCTTGTCAAAGTCACCAGTGTTAATAATGATAATCCATGGGTCAGTTCTTAGCCCTCATCTTATTTGATCTTTCAGTAGCCCTGGATATAGCTGATCATTCTCTCCTCATTGAAATGTTTTCTTCACTTGCCTTCCTGGACATCATGTTCTACCAACTTTTCTGACAGTTCATTAGCCAGTCTTTCTCAGTCTCCTTTACTGGTTCCTTCTTGTGACAGAGCCTGGATGGGCTCTGTGCTAAATGGGGAGTCTGCTTGGGATTCTCTCTCCCTCTCCCTCTGCCCCTCCACCTGCTCTCTAAATAAAAAATAAATAAATAAATAAATAAATAAATAAAATCTTTAAAAAATATCCAGTGTTTTTCCCCTTTTCACCATCTCCACAGAGATCATGCTGGTCTACTAGCTGTGCCTGAAATGCTGTTCTTCCTGCTTCTGCCCTTGCCCTTTCCAGTCTGTCATGAACCTAGTCAACAAAAGGATTCCGTTAGAATGAAAGTCACATCATGTCATTCCTCTACTCAAAACCTTTGGGTTTTGCATCCCACTCTCCACAAACACAAGAGTCTTATAATGGCTTGCAAGTCCTCTCATCAGGTGCCCGATCCTTCTTGGACTTCAGTTCCTACAGCTCTCCATCTCCACATTCCCGCCATGCTGGCCTCCTCACTGCCCCTTTGCGCAGTCCCACCTCAAAGCCTCTTTTCTTCCTGTTTCTACCCCCAGATGGTCCCAGGGCTTCCACCCATTTGCCTTCTTGACTCAGACAGCTTTTTAGTTCATGAGGTTTCCATGACCACCCATTTAAATTGCACCCTGTCTGCTCAAGCTCACTTTCCTCCTTTCTGGTTCAGTCTTCCTCCATAAGAGTTATCACCATGATGCTTACAATTCAGTCAATTAAATTGTCTTATTTCTTTGGGCTTCCCTCCCTAGGATTTAACTCAATGCAGGCGGGGATTTTTGTTTTCCTCCATGCTGTATTTCAGCTCCTGGAATAGGCCTGGCACACATAAGAGTGTTTGAGAAATACTGATGGAATGAATGAATGGGTGAGTGAATGAATTTTCTGCACTCCTTTTAAACCAGACAAGAATATCCAAGTTTTAAAGTGCTTCTTAAAAAACAGACTGTAAGTGAAAGAAAGGAAGGACAAAGAAAGCAGGAAAGAGAAAGGCAGGGATGACTTTACGCTCTAACGGAAAATACACTGCACCATTAGCAACCAGCATTTTCACAGCCCTCAAAATGGAATCTGTCCCAATAATCATGCTGACGGAGCCATTCGTAGGAGATTGGGGTCTTATGACTAGCATTCCGAGAACTCACGGCAAGCAGGCACTCCAAGCTAGCGCTGTTAGATTTAACATAACAATATGCTTAGCCAAGTGTGTTTTTATTTTATGTAATATGACCAAGTGGCTATAATTTTAACACGTTTTAAAATGTATTTAGATTTCTCTTTGTAAAAATATTTGGTATACATAATTTGGAAAATGTAGAAAAGAATAAAGGGAAAAGGAGTGACAGAGAAAGAAAGTTGGAAAGGGAGAAACAGCTATAGTCACAAAGATGTATGTAGTTACCATATTGATGCACAACCTCCCATCTTTTTTCTTCACATTTTTTTAAGTGATCTGTCTGGGGGCGCCCAGGTGGCTTAGTCGGTTAAGCATCTGCCTTCAGCTCAGGTCATGATCCCAGGGTCCTGGGATTGAGCTCCGCATAGGGCTCCCTGCTCAGCGGGGAGCCTGCTTCTCCCTCTGCCTCTCCTCCAGCTTGTGCTCTCTCTCTCTCTCTGTCAAATAAATAAATAAAATCTTTAAAATATATATATATAAGTGATCTGTCTGCTCAACGTGGGGCTCGAACTCACAACCCTGAGATCAAGAGTTGCATGCTCTACCGACTGAGCTCGCCAGGTGCCCCTTTCTTCCTTAACATTAAAAAAAAAAAAAAAGTCATCTTTGAATGACCTTAATAAACGGAATGCATGAGCATGAACCTCAGTGCACATAACATGAATCACTTATCAAATGCTGAAGGAGGGCTGCTCTCATTCCTCGCTGCACTTGCTTAGCAATCAGCTCACATGATCATAATTATCCTGTCATCAGCAGCGTTTAATGATAGACAGGGCCATTCAGACATTATCAACAGCCCCGTGTGCAGATTTCAGTTACCCGTTTTCCTCAACCTGAAAGAGCAATTCCATTTCTGTAGCAGGAATGAAACATTTTTAGTGAGAAACCAGGAGAGATTAAAAATGGTTTTGGCCTTGCCTGTGAGTAATGATGTCAAATGATGTAGTGGGGTAATTATTGTGAAGACTTAATTCCTGTGTCATCAGGTATTTATAGATATACAAAGCATTCTACTGATTAAACAGCATTCAAGGTGACTAAACATTCCCCTTGATTGACAGTTTACAGCTCTGACTAAAAAGATTAAATAACATTAGAAAGTGGCAGGTGACTTCTTTCCCCTCGGGGCATTGTGCCCTGTGAGGAAACGAGTGAGACTTCTAATAATATTGCTCACAAGAAAGTTCTGAACTGTTTGCTTGCAGCACTCATATTCTGAGAAGGAATGCAAATCCTGTTATGCATCTTTTTCATCTTGGGGAGGTTGCAGTGGCTGGCTATAAAAGTTAGATAGAAGGTAAAGGAAAGTATACCTTCCCTTGAGACTGAAAATACCCTGAAACGTGTCCAACTTCTAGGGGCAGATAATGTTTCAGAGCTGTTGGCCAAGATCAATTTGCTTTCTATCTGATACATTCTTTCTCCGAAATAGAGCCAAGATGATCCCAAATGCAGAGATTCAGAATTTCAGGTAACCAACATTGCTTCTCTATAAAAGGTCCCCTGTAGCCGAGCCTTCAGTTACATTACGTGATTCCTAATTACATATCTATGCATGCCTTACCTCAGCCTCTATCCTTTTTTTCTTTCTAGGAGGTTCAGAAGAGATTTTTTTTTTTTTACCATCTCCTCTTTAAGCTGGATAATACTACTTCCTACAAAATCATAATCATAAAACCTTACATGCTTGTGGTTCTTTGAACTTTATGAAATATTTCTTTTTTTCTCTTTTATCTCATAGGAATAATAGTACCTACACAAAGGGTTATCTTGAGAGCCAGATGAAAGAGTGCGTGTGAGGCGATTAGCACGGTGTTGGCCCACAGCATTTGCCAAATAATTGTAAACCATTTTAATGAACTCATTTACTATATTTCATCCTCACAATAGCCTCGTAAAGTAGATAAAATAAGCAGTGTTATTTTTTGTAACGGGTGCCTTTGAATCTTAGGTGCAAAGATTGAGTAACTTTCCTAAATTCAAGAGATTTTTAGGGACCTGAGTCAAAACTGGAATCCAGACCTGCTGATTTCCAACCTCCCGTGTGTTCCCTGGAGTCTTCTAGAGCACATTCTGACTCTGGGGTGAGAGATGAGTCTCAGTCTTCCACGTCTTCTCCCTTTGGGCATCATAACCATCACTAACGTGCCCAGCTGTGCTCCTCTTGGCTCCTTTTGTGGCCATCCCATCGCTCTTCTATTAAGACTGCATTCTGTGCTCATTAAGAGCATAAGTATTGCTTCCTGACAGACCTGGGTTTGAATCCTGGTTCAGCCTCGTAGCAGCTGCGTATGAAATGAGCATAGATTCATTGGGAGGATTAAAGAACGGAAGATACTGCCTACGTAGGACCTGGCACATGGAAAGCTCTCTCCAAATTTTCGTTATTCTTATGATTGCTAGATGAACTCCAGGGCTACACTGCTGTACCTGCTGTCAGAGCCACGTCTCCACACCAGCTGTCTCCTTGGGCTCCAGCCAACCTGGCTCATGGCCTCGATACTCGACTGAAACTACTGCTCTCCTTGTCAATAAATACCTCCTTCTGACCAATCCAAGGCCCTGCTGATTTTCCTTAGACATGGCTTCCTTCTCTTCTCAAGGCACCACTCCCCTCATCCCACCCTGTTCAGCCCTGCCTCTCCCTGCAGACAAAGTCTTGGACCTACTATTCTCTTCTTCAGCTGCACCCTACAAAGATCATGGTTTTATTTATGTCTCCGTATGTATCACCTTGAATTCACTATCTCCACTGCTGGAACGATTAATTGGTTTATTCCCATATCACATATATATAATTGCGTATATAATCTTTTTTCTGTTGCTCTAAAAGCTTGGTGAGAACACTTGAAGGAATGGGATTAATAGTGCTGGCAGGAAGCAAAAGGGGAAATGCCTCAACATCATCTGCATCTTCTTAACTACTCTTTACGAACCTTCAGAGGTGCAATCATGGATCCCCCATGCGTCTCATCCCTTCAGGGAGGGTGCCCAGTAGCCATATGAGTGAATAGCTCTCCCACCACCTCCTTTCCGTGCAATATCTTAGCGACGTCTTAAAACGTTAGGAATTTCTGAATAAACAAGACCTATTTCCCAACACTGGTGTCCCATTTGGAGTCTCGGCAAGGTGGCAGTTTAAGCTCGTCAATGCTCCGGCCCCGCTGGGTACCCCTGGTACAAGTGGGGCTCAGGCATCCTGTTTGAGTAACTGTCTCTGCTGTCACTCTCAACACACAGGAGACAGTTACCATCACCGGTTCTGTGCTATCCTATGGCACTGAAAAGCCCTCTAAAGTCTTGGAATAGCCCCCCATTCTGGTAGTCTCCTTCACACCTGTGTGCCATGATGTATCCCGCTATGCAATTGTCACTGCTCCATCATGTGTCATTGATGAGGGTGACAATGATTAGGGTGTTGTCGTTGGCTCCCAGGTGTTCTGGACACCTTGTTACAAAGACAAGGATACAGCAAAACTATGGCCATCGCCACAGAGTGGTTCTAACGAGGAAGAAATTTGGGGGTAAAGGGTGGGACCTGTGAAGCCTCTTTCTTCTTCTCCGGTTCGGTGCCTGGAGAGACCCAAAGTATGGTATAGACAAGCATGTCAGTGCCCTTTTACATAGAAAATAGGAAATGAATTCCAAACAATACTGGAAACAGCTGACCCTTTTAGCACAATGCTTAAATATGCTAGTGCTGAGCCAAGGCAGCATGTGCAGAGTAAATATTTTAATCCCTAATTAATCACTTTGGTTAGATTGGTAAAACACAAGTCTAATGAAAATAATTTGAAATTTCCTTCATGAATAATTGCCTTGTTCGGGGAATTGTGGGAAGAGTCAACTGACTGACCTTCCATTCTTACTCAGCTGTACTGCTCTGAGGCTTAATTTGTGTCCTTCAACCTCTTCCAGTCACCGTCATGAGATTAGAAATACCTTTCGTGCAGTTTAGCAGTAACTATGCAATATGACAGTTAAGTCAGCAGAGAGGTAGAAACCCAAGCAACTCCTTGCTTTCTCGCCGCAGAGCTTGCCTTACGTATCCTGTAGAGGGGCGAGTGTCTTCGCAGGCCTGCATTCTTTTATTAGGTTGTGAGCATGATGGATGGCTCCAGGTTATTGGACTGTTCATGTTCCTTTTTTAATTAAAAACTTGAATAATAAAGTGCCCAGGGTTTGGGCATTTACAAAGGGGAGAGAAAGAATTTTCCAACTCTGAGTGCTGATGAATGCTGTTCTGATTAGCTCTGTGCCACCAGATTTAATTACTTCTTTGAGTAAATCAAATTTTTCTTACAGAGCAATGTTCCCGGGTGTGCAAAGACCAAAGGTTAAGCCACCTTACTAGTTACCTGTTCAGACATGTTGGAACCTGCTAGATGTGGGTGGTGAGCATGTTCTATTCCATCCTTCTTCTATCTTGCCTGCCTGCCTGTTCTCCTTAACTTCCTCCCTGGTGTTCCTCAACCCCCTCCCAGCAATGAACGTATTGCTTATCTGGTTGGAATGTCACTAGGAGCGATGACTGGCAACGTGCCCTATGGCTGGTGCACTCTGGCTCACACTGCAATCATTGCTAAAAATTGCCTGGTCCACCAGTCAGTTTGGCCAGTTCTGTGGACTGTCACGGTCCACCTGGTGGACCATCTGCCACCTCTCCCTGGAGGTTCCTCCTCTCTTTTGTTTTCCAGTCTGGTCCTCCTCCTCAATCTTGCTCTTTTATTTGGGAGATTCAAATATTTGGGGGAATTTTTCTTTTGCTTCTCAGCAAGCCAGAGGACATGATGTTCTTGGGTTGCTGGAATGCATTTGGAGAACAGCATCTTAACTCTTTGCTGTCCCGCAGTTGCCTTGCAAAATGGCCAATAACTGGCTTAAGAAGCTTGGTTATAAAGCAGAAAAATGCCATTCAGATGGAGAAGCATAGAGGCAGGCAACTTGTAACCCGGGTGATAATTGAACCAAATTTTGGAGCAGATTTGGTGTCTCTATTCAAATGGAATTACCCACATTCCATGCCAAAAGGATCATGGAAGCCCTCCCGTTTTACAGGATCTGAGGCATTGCGACTTAGAAGCCAAATCATTGGTTTTCAATATGTTTTCACCATTGTGGGTGTTTGGTGCCATAACTGTGCATCCAACAGCATGACGTATGGTTAAGCATGAGTGGTTGAATGTACAGTTGTCCCAATGATCATCTTCAAAGACAGCTCTAAAGAATTCCTCCCCAGAGCTCCTGCTGCCAGACCTCTGAATCAAAGAGCTGCCAGCAACAAGTCTCATGCAGGGGGAAATGGCAGAAAGAGGACGCTGGACTGCAAAAGGCAAACTCTGACTTCTCTGTCATTGTGCCCAGGTTGAGTCCTGTGGATGACATCTATATAGAGTGCTTGCTCTTCCTCACTGGGAAATGTGTGCCAGGAAAGGAGCAAGATTGCTCACTCTTCTGGAGCTCCCCTCTGCAGCCAGACCACCCTTCATTCGGGCCACATGACCCTGTGTGGGAGTTCTCCATAAAGCAGACCTAGAACTGGTTCTGGAATTGGCTGGCCGCACCTTGGCTTTTCTGACTTAAATACGTCAGGGCGGAGCAACCGTAGGCCCCCTCGTATGAATGCAAAAAAGGGCCTTGGGGTTGTCTGACTCTGTACTTCCGGAGTCATCGCATAGGATTTGAACTATGGTAGTGCCCCCCTCGCCACTTAATCCTACACTGGAATATGTTCTGTCCAGTACCTGAGAGTCTTCGTTTATGAGCGTTACATTCATTCGGTAATGTTAAGTGAGCACCTACAAGTACTGTTCTATTTAAATTGTTCTTAAAACCACAATTTAATTCCCTCTTCCTGCCTCTTCAGTTGTTTTGAGATCTACCATTCAGTTACCATTCATTTGGCCGTTCATACATTTCTGCCTTCCTTCCAACATTGCTTGCTTTAGTCTTAAAGACAGACCTCTGATGGCTGAACCGGGAAACACAGTGAAACTGAGACGACATTGGACCACTTTGCAGGGATGGATATGGATATGTGAGTGGATGGATGGATGGATGGATATAAATAGATAGCTATAGATACATCCTTTGGTGTGAGCTGTTATGTAGCACAGAAGCATAAAATTGGAAGAAATGTAAGAGGTCCTATAGTCCTTCTCTCCTAGAAGTTCACAGGTTTAAGTGACTTGCTCAAGGTCACAGCTAACTGTTTTTGAGTTGAGACTAGAAAACTGGCTTCTGACTCCTACTCATCGCTATTTCCAACACACAATGATCCTTATAACCCATATATATGTGTCCCGTACAATTCAGGGTCTAATTACTTCTGCTATCCAATCAGTAAGAAATGGGTGAACCATCAAGAAGATTCAACAATTTTAATAATCATAACAATAAAGTGTGTATGGAACCTGCTGATTTCAGCATGCCCAAAATACATTCACAAAACGGTGAACTTTTCACTGCTGATGCCTTGGGATACCTATTCCTGCCAACATTCCAGAACTTCACCGTCACCAACACTGGAGAGATTTCAAACCTTCCTGTCTCTTCTGCTACCCTGCTTGAACTACTTTGGTGGTGCTCCTTCATCCCCTGAGTGCGTATATTAAGGCTGACTACCTGGAACTGCCTACTGGACTAGATAAACTCTGGGTCAGAGTTGGGAGGCCAAGAGGTGAGTCTCTCTTGTTGTCCCCTCACTCTCTCATACTGACACTTCCAGAAAGAACACAGACCTTTCTTTTTTAATAAAGATTCCTAATAAAGTTTCCAGAAACGAATCCATCAAACCTGAGGCAAACAAGACTGATATCTCATTCAGATATCTCAGATATCTGGGGGGGGGGGCAGATATCTCATTCACAGAAGATTCCTTTTCTCTATTCAAATCTTAAAGACAATTTCTTATTGATTTGCTGCTTACTTTTTGTCAATACTTTATTGATAAAAATCAATATTTTCTTTTATTACTATTTTTTAAAAATACAACCCCAAGTTCTGAAAAGGATCACGTATTGAAAACCTCAAATAGTGTGGGTCTGTGAGATCCAGCTGCCATGACAAAATGAAGCACACAGCTCAGACACTTAAGGCACGCTATTCTTTGTGGTTGTTTTTTTTGTTTTTGTTTTTGTTTTTTTTGAGTCGTTGTGAGAAGCCATAATGTGGGGGCGGTGGGGGCTGGTCAGGGAAGGATATGGTCAAAGTCAGGGGAATTTAGAGTATGGACTGCAGAAGGAGGGGCAGATCAGATGGCAGGGGGTTTGGGGAGGTTGAAGACAACTCTTCAAAGTTAAGCCCCCCAACTACGTCATTGCTAAGGAAAATGGAAAACCTCAGCTTCTTTGTCCTCAGAGTCGCTGCTGGTGGAGCTGGCCTCATGGGCTTCCCCATCCTGGGCCCCTACGTATCCCCTCTGGCCCAGGACAGTGTCCTTGAGAATATAATTTCACTTGGAAAGGTCTGAGGAGACAGGGGAGAGCTGCAGCCCTGCACTCCTCTTACCCTCAATGCAAATCGCACTTACAGGGGTGCAGGCTTGCGCTCCATATGAATAAGAACATTTTAACAGGGGCGCCTGGGTGGCTCAGTTGGTTGAGCGACTGCCTTCAGCTTGGGTCATGATCCCAGGGTCCTGGGATCGAGCCCCGCATCAGGCTCCCTGCTCCAGGGGAAGCCTGCTTCTCCCTCTCCCACTCCCCCTGCTTGTGTTCCCTCTCTCGCTGTGTCTCTCTCTGTCAAATAAATAAATAAAATCTTTAAAAAAAAAGAACATTTTAACAATTAATGAAGATCAGTCAGCTGAGGCGTACAATGAGCTTGCTGGCACTGGAAGTAAGAGGCTTACAGACTATCTTTCAAGGATTCGGAAAGGGGGTTCCTGTTTTGAATGGGAAGATGGATTAGGAGACTGAAAATTCATATAACCCAAAGGGTTGTGACTCCCTGAATATTTTTACTCACACATAACTCCATGTTATAGGTTATGAATATTCCTTAATTCCACTTCCAAATTGGCTCATTAGTGTACACAAAGGCCAATGGCAAGGCCAGAATAGGCCACTGCTTTTGGGATTGGGTTTCAGGGGCCCCCAGGAAGGCTCCATTGATTAGAAACACACACAATAACAGCCTCACTCCTTTGCTGAAGACTATGTCCCCTGGTCAAAGGCAGCCCATCTGGGAGAAGCAAGGTATGGTTACCAGTCATCTTATAAGACACCCTAAGGCATAATGATTGCAGAGGTGTGTGAATAAGAGAACAAGCTTGGTGATGAGACTCCCTGGGTTGGAATCCCCGAGTGAATGTTGGCAGTCCCCTAGCCTCATCTATAGAATGGAAAGAAGAATAATGCCCGCCTATGAGGTTGCCGTGAGAATGAAGTGATCATACACATAAAATGCTTAGACCAGTGCCTGGCAGACAGTCAGGAAAGGCTAGCTATTCTGTGCTCCTTGTTTGGAAGGGTTTGATCGGACTCCTTTGATGAGTAGGTTCGGCTCTGCATAGGTGAAAGGCAAGGAAGGATTTTTGCAGGAAGGAAGGCAGCTCTTTGAAGGGCTAGAGATGGGAACCAAGGGGGAAGAAGATTAAAGAGCTGAGACAGAGAGCACAGGAGAAACACCTCTGCAGTGTTGCTCCCGGACACCCAGCCCTGCCCAAATTCCTGAGTTTCCATTTTGATTCATAAAGCCCAGATGAAAAGTTTTGAGAACTCAGTTGCCTATATCAACCCACCAGACTTGAAATGCATGGGAGACCCACCAGTCTTTTCAGTCTGTAAGTTTTCCCCTCCTAAGTAAAAAAGTCCTGAGAGAATCAAAGGTCCCTAACAGACCGAGTTTACCATGAGGGCTTAATATACTTCCTGGAAAACAGTCCACAGATTTTAATTAAGTTCTTCTAAAGACCAATGAACTTAGAGGGTTCCAAACAAAGGGGTAGAAGCAGCCTGCCCGGTGACAGCTCTTTCCCCAGCGTCTCAGAGGGAAGTCAGGGTGGGCATTGTGACTCTCATCTTCCTCGTGTCTGGGACTCATGTTCTGGTATGGATGAGGTTCTTGAAGTGTCCTTACAGAGTTGTTCTAACCACACGGGACAGCCTCGCTGTTCCTTATTCCCCCCTACCCCCGCCCCACTCCACCCTGCCATGTGCGGTTTAAAAAATTAATTTAGAATACATGAGATCAGCAAGACAAGGGCATTAGACGGTGTCCCCCAGAAATGGACCTCTTGTACTCCGAAAATGTTCTTAGAAACACATGTGAGTTTCTTTGCTCTCAAATTAAGGCGGATTAAAGCAGCTAGACAGTTGTTGCTCAGTTCCTTCGGATCATGTGGCCAAGGCTGAAAGCCTTAAGTTGCTGGCATGAGCCTAAGTCAGTTTCCTGATCTCCAAATTAATTTTTGAATTAAATGATTGTCTCCCCCTCCCCTTTTTCCTTCTAATTGAGACTTCCATTGAAAAATGCTTAGCAAACAGTTGGAAAACCCCAGAACAAAAGGCTGTTGTGAAATAATGAAATGGAGGTCATTGGAAACAGTTTTAGGTTAGCACTGGAGATGCAATTAAATCTTTTTTAATCATATTTTTATTAAATATAAACATTTTTAAAAGTAAATTATAAGCACTGCAGGTAGAACCTCAAGAATGGTTGGAAAGAGCTTAGATCACTTCATAGTTTGCTTGTGTGAGCTTCACCCAGAGACTTAGAACAAAGATTCTAAGGCAAAGTAGCTTTTTAATTTTAAAACAGTGATATTATCTTACAGATCTTAAACAATGTTCTAATGACTGAACACTTGTAAAGTGTTTCTGTAAGTAAAATAAAAAGAAAGATAACTTTATGATCCAAAAATGAAAAAGATCCACAATGAAGACAGACATGTTTGAAAAAGGCAGTAGTATTTTAAAGGAAAGTTTTATTAAAAAAAAAAAAAAGACAAAATGCTAACTTTCAGGCTGTGCATAACTTTCAATTGTGCCGAAGGCTTAGATTCGAAATATCCCGTGGAAATTTTGCACTGAAAAAATATATATACAGTATTGTGTACTTATGCATATTTCAAAATCTTAGAAAGTCAACTTGATCAATAAAAATAGTCTGAATGCCAATAATTATTGGTTGACAGTGAAATAAAATTTATCCAATCAACTTTATTTAGACCAGCCATCTTCCATCAGACCCATATAAGACTGTCTGTTTGTCTTTCATCAGACCCATGTAAGACTGTCTGTAAAGAGTTTGGGGCTTTACGGGTCCATATCCCTGAAGACTTCTTTATGGACTGAGAAAAGTTTAAGAAATCGGTGTGAGCAAATTCTGTTTCTGACTTAGGTGCTGGAAGGGCTTCCTGCGGCTCAGTTAGTTGTAAGAAACTTCTCAGAGCTCTTTGAATATGGTTGTTACACCCATATAGGGTTGAATCATAGCACCTTTATTAAAGGAGGGTCGTGGGTGGGGATGGGGAAAGGATAAGTCCTTGGAACAGCAATTAAAAACCAGTTGCTACCTAGACAGGGCTCTTTCAAGTTTCTTTAATCTTGGGTTTTAAAATGTTGATGATAGACTCCTTTGTGATTAACTTGTATGCAAACTCTAATAGATCCTTAATGGTTAACCATATTGAAGTTCTGTCTTTGCTGGTCTGGCTGCAGGCAAAATTCTGTACCTACTCTCCCTGCTTGCAGAAGATGACACAAGAGAACCTCGGATGGCTGAAGAGATGGTAAGAGAGTAGCCAGTTGCTCCAAATGAGTTTGCTAGTGTCTTGACCTTCATTTGTTCATTCAAAAAATATTTACTGTGCACCTAGTATTTGCCTGGCCCTGTTCTAGATGCTGGGGGCACGTTAGTGAACAAAGCAGACAGAAATCCTGTCCTCCTGGAGTTTACATTCTAGTGGGAGTGAGGAGAACAGACAATAAGCAAATAATTATGTCAGCAGGTGGTAAGTGCTATGGAGAAGTGTAAAGCAGGGAAGGGCCACAGTGGGGGAGGGAGAGGCAATTTTGAATAAGAAAGTCAAGGAAGGTTCACTGAGAAGTGAATCTTCAGCAAAGGAGTGTGGGAGGCATCTCTGTAGACATCTGGGGTGACAGCTGTCCTGACAGAGGGAAAGACCTGTGCAAAAACCATGCAGCGGGTTTGCCAACTGTCCCCAGGGGCGGCAAGAAGGAATCAGAATCCAAAGATGTCTCAGTGGACCAACCCAAGCAAGATGGAATTTAACAGGAGTGGACATTGGGGAAGGGGTGGTAGATGAGGTTAGAGAGGGGTTCATTTGTATAAGGTCTTATTGGCTACTGTGGGGCCATTTTCAGGACCCCATGGGGAATACCAAAGATCGCTCAACCACTATTGCCTATCTAAGAGATAAAATAGAAAATGGAAGAGGAGCAAAAAGCCTAGAGATGGGTGACATCTCTAAATGTCTGACATTTAGAAGGTAGAAGCAGTTGGATTCTGTAAATAATAGACCAGGAGTTGGCTTTTAATGGAAAGGATCAAAAAGTAAATAATTTAGGCTTTTAGGCCTTCTGGTTTTGTCAGAATAGCTCTACTCTGCCCTTGTTGCATGAAAGCAGGCACAGACAATACGTAAATGAATATGTGTTCAATAAAACTTTATTTACAATAACAGATAATGGGCAGCATTTGGCCTATAGGCATTTGCCAACCGTGCATATAGCCCAATGACTTGTGAGGAGCCAGGTAAGAAAGCAAAGGATCACTAAGAATAAGAGGGTATAGTAGTCTCCTTTTTTTATTTTATGGGGCTCTTAGTCTATTTGGAGACATCAAATAGGGTCAAGATTATGGATCTGGATTTCATCAGGACACCTGACAAGTTCTTTATTTTCTTGTGACCAAGATGGAGAAATTGTCTTGGATTCGAGAACATTCATTCCATTAGTAACTAGTTAAACAGCCCCACAAGTTTTGTAGGTTAAAAAAAAAATGGGGATCTATACCAAATCCATTTCTTGCCCTTCTGCTCCTATGCTCTGTAACACGGAGACTCTCTTTCCCAAGCTCCTGTGTCAGCTGGCTTCCAGTTGGGTCAGGCCAATGACAGGAAAGGAGACGTTGGGTACCTCTCCCCCACCTCCGTGACTTGGCCGGCAGCTCTGTCAATGGCTGCATCTCCTCCCTGGGCCCACCTTTCACTTCTGGGTAGCTTCTACTCACCCCCCACCCCCATGCCCTGTCGTCCTGCTATTGCTATACTTGTTTGCCTCAGTGTTCCCCGATGTACTTCTCAGGTCTTCTTCCATTGTCTGTCGAACAACTCCCCTGTATTAAATTCTCTCTATCTTAAATACTCAGGGCTGTTTCTGTTTTCCTGCGTGGACCCTGACCGACGTGGGGGCTAATCTATGAATGTCGTTCCAGAGAGAGGTTTAGACTCCGGCGTCACCAGGCTCTCCTCATGCTCTCACCGTTTTTATCAATAACTTGGATGATGATGTAACAGTTATGCTAATCACATTTGCAAATGGCCTGGAGCTGGCTGGAAAAGCTATTTGCTGGATGGCAGGCCAGGAATCTAAGTATATCTCAATGGGCCAAGCCAAACAAAAAAGAATGTAATAAGGAAAAATGTGAAGTCTTGTACTTGGGTCCAAAGATCGAATATGGGATGGGGGAAGTTGTGGCCTAAGGGCACGAGTGTTTCAGGGATCCGGACTGACATCAAAGTGAGGCAAAATTTACAAAAAAAAAAAAAGAAAGAAAGAAAGAAAGAAAGAAAGAAAGAAAGAAAGAAGAAAAAGCCACAGGGAACACTGGTTGCATTAATGCTTTTGTACAGAGTAAAAGGGAGTTAACTGGACTGTTCCATTTGCTATAGGGCAGACCACTCAGAGTGTTGCGTTCAGTGTGGGGCACAGCATTTAAAAATACTATTGCTGAGGTAGTTTGAGACACAGGAGACTGACAGACTACTAAAAGAAGGCGTATATTATTGAAGGAAACCTGAAAAATGCAGTCAGAGAGGTGGGTAGGGAGAAAAACATTTCCATGTCTGAAAGGATGCCAGGCCAGCTGGGGTCGTATGGGATGAACTCTCATTAGTTGGCTCCTCTTGTTCCGAAGGGCAGAGTTTACACACTCTCCTTCCGTGGCATAGTGGCCCACCTTCCATATTCATATTAGGAAACTTTTCCTTATGTCTACCCCAAAATTATCTTGCCCTAGTGAAAGTCCCGATGCAGTTGTCGTTGAAATGAGAGCTTAAGTTTGCATGTCGTCAATGGCTCCGGAATCAGACCTGTTCTAATTCTAGGCACTGATTCTTTGGTGACCCTGGATCACTCACTCCTTCACTGCCTCCATTTCCTCAATGAAAAAGAAACTGCCAAGGAGGAGGCTCTGTTGTACGTTTAGCAAATACCGGGCTTCCAAAGCTTACTGAAGTTTTGGGTTTTTTTTTTTTTTCTTCCTTTTCCTGCTTCTTACTGTTTACATGTTTTGTAGAAAGCAGAAGCACCCACATCCCAGGGTTTCTATGCAGATGGGATGAAAAGAAAAGAGTAACACAAACTAGGATGAAGTAAAGAATGGCTGCCCTTGATAGTCCATCCAGGAGTTGACCCCAGCCTCCTGAGAACTACTGTCTTTGTCGTTAGGTCTCCCTAGGGCTGTCATGTGGTTTCTTGCCCTTTCCTGGTTCTGTAAACTGGAATATTTAGTCTGCATTGTGCTCTAACAGATACTTAATGTGATTCTGAACACCAAGCTGTTTTTCCTCTGCACTCTGGTTCTTAGCTGTGGGATGTCTTTAGTCTGGCCTGCTTACCTGGTGACTGCATCCTTCTCTTGCTTTTTGGGGAAGAAATTAGGAAATTGACTGACACCTTTGCTGCACAGACAGACTCAAACTGCAGAACAAATAACTTGGAGTCAGGAATCAGTGTTTCCTGATGTCGCCTAATAATGCTGAACTCATTAGCACACCGAATGTCTTAGCATGGGCAGGTTAAAAGAAAAATTTTTAATAAAGCTTAGCCTGATATTTTGTCCTACGCTGATGGACTTCGGAAAAGCCATGGGTGTGGCTGCTCTAACATGCCGTTCTTTCATGTCTTAGAGGTATTGTGAGCTATTAAGTTTTCTTTGTGATACAGTTGTCGCACTTAAATTCTAAAACAATCAATATAGCTCTGTGACAAGAACGCCAGGCTTGTATAGCATATGCCATTGCTGGCTTCAAAGGTTTTATAGCCAGAAGAGGTCTTAGTGATCATGCAATTTCTGTTTCAGACAAGGGAAACTGAGGCACAGAGAGGTGAGCGAGTCCCCTGTCGTTGCTGGCGAGAGTGAGACGTGGGGTCAGAACCCCGAGCGCCTTTCTAGCAGATCAGCGCACTTCCCTCTAGACTGTCCCACGAAGCTCTGCTGCTTCCTGGGAAGCTCTAAGTGCAGAGTGGAAAGAATATTCTAACACCCTAGGACAATCAGCTCAGACTTGGACTTGTCTAGAACTCTGCTAGTGAACAGAAAGCGGATGTGGGCTTGTAGACAGCTCCTACATTATTTGCACTGAGGTGCCCTCAGATGTTTAAGTTGCATCCTTATAAAATTTTCTTTTGTTATTTACTGAAAGAACTCCTTTAGACTTACTTAGACACTGATTTCTAGACTATTTTACTCTGTGTATCAATAAAAAGAAGATAGAAGCAAATCTAAAGATATTTCTAAGACTTCTTTATGCACAGAGTTCTTTCGGGCTTGCAGTTGGTGCTATGCATGTCTTTCTGCCCAGTGCTCTTTGCGCCATTGAGAATGCCAGTCATGCAGTTTTTCTGAAAAGAGTGCCCTATTGTGGTCTTGGGAGGTGTTTCCTGAGCCACGGGCATTCATCCTGAAGCTTTGATGCACGTGTCCAGGTCAAGACAACTATGTCTTAACTGCCACCCGGTGACAGCAAATTTAAGATACATTCCAATTTCATAGATGTTAAAGTGCTGAAAAAAATGAAACAAAAGAAAGAAAGAAAGATGGAAGGGGTCTTAGAATGGATGAGATAGAGTATGTCATTTGTGTTCCTAGCGCGGCTTCTCTATTCGGTGTATAGAATGTATGTGTGTGAGTTTGGGAACCCCCAGCAGCCAGGCCCTTTGAGGAAGGACATTTGCAAAACAAGATAATTAACAATTCTCTCAATTTCCCATATATCGTGGAAGGTAAATCTGAAAGACCAAGAGAGTTTGGATGACATTTGCCTCTGGACTCAGCACCCCTGAAGCTACTCTTGCACTTCTCGTTGAAGTGTGCCAATCAAATACCTTTCAAAGCTTACACTAGCTTGATCTGGCTCTTTTACTAGCACCCCGAAGAGTCTCGACTAACTAGTACATGGGACAACTCAATGCATATTTAAGAAATGTACTATAGATTTAAACATTTATAGGACAGTAAGAAGAGAAAAAAAAAATTAAGCCTGGCTGCAATGTCAGATAATCATCTTTGTGGACATGGACCAAAAAGAATATTGGGAAAACAAAAAAAGGCCAAGACAAATGACAAAGTTCATTAAATAAAGCTGCACTTTTGAAGTCTAGTCCGGAAACTACACCCCGAAACGAAAAGAGTGTTTGCTGCTAGAACAAAAGTCTCTGGACTTGCTCAGCTTCCTCCTTCCTCCTTCCACGGGGCGGTCATGATGTCTGTGCACCTGCACGTGGACAAAGGCTCTTGGTCTTCCACGTGGTCCCACAGACACTTGTGGAGGATGACACACCACTGACACCTATTCGTCATCCCTGGCTGTCACATAGGAAGTAACTAAGAAATGCTAGCTTGCTTGCTTTCTTCCCCTCCGGTCACTACGCACGGTTTCAGAGGAAAGTTCAGAACCTAGCTCCCCACTTTCCTTCCATGGAAACTTAATGTACACCCTGCCCCCCGTTGCTCGGAAAGGCCTATCTTTAAGGAAAGCTCAGGAGTTTGGCTGATGGTCATGTGTGTGCACGTCCTCACCCAACAGCAAGGGTAACTAGAAAATTTAGCCTCTAAACTGGGACATGTTGGAGGCTGAAAGGGGACACCAGTACTAAATACTCAGGAACAACGAGTACCTGGACACGCATTACTAGCACTAGCTTGCATAATGCTTTGTCCTTCAACTTCCTTTCCTCATTAGCCAAACTTCTGTCGTCTACTAAGCAGTGAGCCCCTCGAGGACAAGATTCAGACCTCCTTCCTGTTCCTAACGCAAGAGGGCCATACAAGCGCTCAGTGAACGTTGAGTATTGCAGAAAACATCGAGAGCAAGGGGACAATAGTAAAACGCAGGGAGGAAAATGCTGTGCTTTTTAATTTTTTCCAAGTGGTGAGCGGCCACCCCGTGCTTCATGAGCACAACTTTCAAGAGATTGAGCAGAGATCAGTAGTCATCCAGAGCAGAAGACATATGACTAAGTCCAGATATCTGATGCACTCATGGGTATGCCCAGCAGTGAGCTTCCTGCCTGGTCGCTGGGCAGACGTGGAAGCAGTTCATGTGACTTACACACAGTTACAGCCAACAGAGGGAGGGAGGTGACATAAGGCAGGAGGTCGCTCTGAGACCTGCAGGCACCTATCCCCAGATCCTAGTGTGTGCTGGGGGGAGGGGGGAGCCTGCTTTCTGTGAGGAGGGGGTGCCTGACCCCCCGGTGTTACTAGTCAGGACGGGGAAGAGCCTAGGTGTTCAGGCAACGTGGGCTTAAAGCAGAGCTGCCTTCCCCTCCTCGTCCTCCCCACGTGGTATCTTTCTTCACGGAAAGAAACCAGAACCTCAGAATCAGGAATCCCAGGCTTCAGAGCCACACACACAAGGCAGGGGCGAGTGGGGAAAGGAGGGACAAGAGAAGTGTCACTGACTCATTGGTGTCACTGTCCCTGGCAGGGAGGGACTCGGGCCGCCCCCTGGGGTATCCCCTTCCCTCCTCTCCCTCCTTCCCTTCCCTCCTTACTTCAGAGTTCTCACCTAAGTCTGGGGGGACCTCCGAGGTACTTCCTACTCTAGCAAGGTTAGCTTTATATTCTCTTCTTTCTTCTCCTTTTCTCTTTGCTTTCCTTCCCTAAGGAGGTGGAAAGATAAAGTAGAAGGGAGCAGGAGCAGAAAGTGTGGTGGAAGTTTTGTGCAGGCCGCATTCTGACCCAGCCCGGGTCACAGACGGTTAGGGCTTCACGCTGAAGGCCGCTGGGGCCGGGGCTTGGCAAGGTTTCCCCTGAGCTGCGGTGTGGTGGGGAGGAGGGGGGCCGGACTGGGCCATCTCAGCAGAGAGAGCGTGACAGGTCACGTGACTGAACCAGGGCGTGAGCACTAGAGGGCCAGGCAGGGGGCCACACACACTGGAGACCCCAGAACTGAAGGGGCAGGCAAAGCCCGTGGTGGTGAGGACCTCACAGAGGGACTGGAGAGGGGTGGGAGAGAGGGAGGGGTGGGCCTGGGTCATGAGCCCGAGATTTCGCAGCCAGTGAAAATGGGACTGAGGCACTTGCCGAGAGGCTGACCGAGTTGCGGGCAGAGGGTCTGGGTCTTGGACCTGCTTGGTGATTTTCCTCTATGGGCCAGGAGGACAGCTTGGCTGGTTTCCAGGCCGGCACTGAACAGACACTGTTGGGAAGGTTGGGGGTAGAGAAGGAGGCGGGGGCGCACTTTCGAGGAGATGATATTCTTCCCTGAAGCCCTCACTTCCACATTTGGAGATCCTTTTGTAATGTTTCTAGTTATTCAGCGCCACAGGCGCCCTGGCTGCTGAGGATGCTTGGGGCCTACCCGGGCCTGCCTGCTGGCTGGGGGTGCTTGCCCACAGCTCATCTCTTGCCTGCTTCTCATCCCTCCCCTTCAGTCAGTGTCATCCACAAAAGTGTAAAGTTGGGACGCCTGGGTGGCTCAGTCGGTTCAGCGGCTGCCTTGGGCCCAGGTCATGATCCCAGGGTCCTGGGATCGAGCCCCGCATCGGCATCGGGCTCCTTGCTCAGCAAGGTTCCTTCTCCCTCTCTCTCCCTCTGCTTGTTCTCTCTCTGTCAAATAAATAAAATCTTAAAAAAAAAAAAGTGTAAAGTTAATTCGTTTACTGTTCCATGTTTATAACTTACTAACATACAGCTCTCCAAACATAAGGACACTTGGTCCCGAAAACGATAGGAGTATTGGACTCAAGTGCACCTGGGTTCAAGTGCCTACACTT
The DNA here is from genome assembly GCF_011800145.1 of Mirounga leonina. Classification (NCBI taxonomy): domain Eukaryota; kingdom Metazoa; phylum Chordata; class Mammalia; order Carnivora; family Phocidae; genus Mirounga; species Mirounga leonina. The sequence continues at coordinate 41,700,240 of NW_023270825.1, forward strand.
GCTGCATGGCCCCGAGCACATTATCTTATCTTTCAGCATCTACATCCATGCAACTCGGAAACCAGTGTCTTCACTCAGGATTGTATATTAATCACTTAGCCTAGTGCCTGGTGCCAAGCAGATGCCAAGTGCCTCTCCCTCTCTTTGTTCCTTTCAAATTCCTCAAAAGCATAGAGCAGTATTCCCCCACTTAATGATCAGTACATAATTTGTTTGCATTTGCAGGAGTCCACTTACAGGAAAGAGGTCAAGTAACTTTAAACCTCAGATTCGGTTTTTAAATAAGCGTATTGGCAATTCTACTTCAAATGACATTATTTTGCTTATTTGGAGTAAAACGGTAGTTAATATTTAGGCTTCCACTTCTAGAATGAAAAAACGGACTATTTTATCTGCTTCCAATAATCTTTCATAGTAAAACCAATAATTAACTGTGTCCCATCCTGACAGAAGGGCCATCTGGCTGCTCGAAAGCAAAGGCAACTGAGCAAACGAGGACAGCAGTAGATTCTAGGGTCTTGTTCTTTAGAGAAAGTAAGTAGATCCTGAAAGGTTGTGGTTCACTGTGTAAGACTGCTCGAAAATTAGAGAAAGGAATAAGAAGAGAATTAGATGAAAGTCGTTAAAAGGTACAGACTCCCAGTGAGAAGATAAGTCCTGGGGAAGTGACGTACAGCATGGCGACTGTAACAGACTCTGCTGTGTGGCATATTTGTAAGTCGTCGAGAGAGTAGATCCTAAGAGTTCTTATCACGAGGGGGGAAGAAAAAACCACATTTTTTTTTCTTTTTCTTTTCCTTTTTTTTTTCTTGTATCTGTAGGAGATGATAGATGTTTACTGATCACAGCAATCATTTCACCATTTATGTTGGTCAAATCATTGTCCTATATACCTTAAACTCACACAGTGCAGCTTGTCAATTATATCTCAATGAAACTGGAAAAAATGGAATTTTCAGGTATTTATTTATGAATGGAAAACCGAAATTCTTTAGGCCCGTGGTAACAAGCACAGAACTAGGGCGATCTACAGGCCTAGGGCAGCTTCCTGGTAGGGCTCGGCAGCAGGTGATTTGTTGGTATTCTTTTCTATGAAGACTAATGACTCCACGTCAATACGTATATAAATTCACTGCAGTGAGAAGAACCCGAGTAAATAATCACTCTTCTGGAGAATTGCACAGTTACTTTTTTGGGGGTTCAGATCTGAGAGTTGAGGGGATACAAGGGAAGAAAGGATGTGGCAATGGTCTAGCAGGGTTGTGAGGGAGAAGCCTTTTCTCTTGCCTTCTGGCTGCAGCCCTCCCCAGTTGGGGAGCAGAGCAGGGCCAATTCAGTGATGAGGAAATGTTTAATGAACTTCTCCGAGTATCCCCACCACTGCCTGAATTAACCAAATGTGCACCAAGCTGATAATAGAGAAACTCCGGGTTCCTGCCCCTCTCACATAAAATGGTTTCTTTTTCCCATAATTTCTTTCCCGAGAATGTTTTCGGTGGGAGGTAATGCACAGAAGGTGTACAATACCACTGGTCGTCAAAGAAAAGAAGCTGGGGTCCCTTCTAGTGGGTGGTAGGTAAGAATTACTAATCCAATCTGCTTGAGTTAACTCAAAACAAGGATTAGTGTAAAGTTCCAGAATATGTTAATCTTCCTTTATAGAAGTAAACTTCAGCACGGCCACCAACCCCATGGTTTATAGTTCCTGGGAACAATGAGCCAATTAAACTTGAGAGGAAAAAGGGATCCTGCCCAAGTTTGCTGATTGTTACCTAATACTCTGAGTTGCTTTGATTCTTGATTATTTGGCTTTGTATCTCAGACGTAGGAAATAAAACATCATTTATCATTCATTAGAAGGTTCCGAAGTACAATATACCTCCGAATTAAACACATATCGTTGTGCACTGGTATTTTTCATCTCCTATTTTATTAAAGAGGCTGCTTAAAATGGCTTTTGTATATAGCTGATACTGCTTTGCCAAATATGTCCATCAATATTAATATACTCTTTTCAAAAACGTATTTAGAGCTTAATGAATGGAACAAATTATGAGTTATTTAGATTCAGATCTACTTGGAAGACATTTCCAAATGGAAAACAGATTCTTATTTTCAGAGTAAAAACATCGTAGGAAAGACTAGAAAAACATCTCCCTTTCTTCCTGCCAATCTGGCATTTTATTTGGGGGAAAATTTTGCACCTAAAACAGATGACATGAATTTAAGAAGGTTTTGATATCTGAAAACATTTTGAAGTTATTTGCTTTGTTTATTTATGTATTTGTATTCATAAGTCAAGATTGGCTTATTTTATTGAACTATTGGATCAGGAATAGAAGCTATAGAATATCAAGTACTTTGATTAGTAGTCCGATATTTATTAGAAACCACTCTAATCACTAACAACAAACAACATTTGCTAAACACTAGGTATAAGGCAGTTTATATATGTATTTCCTCACCTTAAGTTATTTAAATCAATTTTAAGGTTTAAAATTACTTTGGAGTTCGTGCTGCATAAAATGGGTAGGGACATACTCGTGTAACGTCCCAAGTGATCCCGATTTAGAGTATGTGGTAATATACTTTTTATAGTGAGGGTTTTTTTTAAAGAGCTTAATGGCAAACTAGTTTTTTTTAGAAATTTGCAAGCTGATAAGTATATTTTGGAATTCTGTACCTTTCAAAGATATTTTTATTATTAATCTAAATTTTAGGTGCCAGAATCATTTAAAACTAGCTCCATTTTTTAACCTTAGGTATATTATTCAGGTTAAGTAATGACTTGGTAACATCATGTGTAGTTTATTTCTCTATAACCAGTTTCCTTGTTTTGTTTTAATTTTCAGCATCAGAAAGTTAGACACGTGAAAATGGAAAAGGTCAGTCATTTAAGTGTAAAAAATCTAGATTCTCTTTTCTCACCGGTGCCCATGCGTAACCCCCCCCTTGCATCAAGGGAAGCAGAGTCTCCCACAAATAGGCTTGCGTGCATGTGTTTCAAGAATGTGGGCCGTGGTACAGGTAGCCTAGCAATATTCTCAAAGGACTGGAAATTGCTTACATTCCAAGAATGTGAAAATGTGGGTGCGTGGTGTTTTTTGGTGTGCTTTTGGATTTTATTTGCAGTATCAATATGCAAATTTATTTATTATAAATTGAATCTCATTGAAATGAAAATGAAAAGGCAATACTATTTCTTTACTATGGTTCACTAACCCTGTTCACACTGAGTTACTTATGCTCAGTAGGGGTTGGCTAGAACCAGTTCTACTCAACCCTTGATGATTATGGAGGATTTAATTATAATTGAAAATGTAAAAGAAAGGCAAGAAAGAAAGAAAGAAAAAGAAAGAAGAAAGAAAGAAAGAAAGAAAGAAGGAAGGAAGGAAGGAAGAAAGAAAGAAAGAAAGACGAAATCTAATCCAAAACTGAATCCTGCACAGAATTTAATAACAGATAAAAGCTCAAAATTCTGTAACTAACAAATGAAAAATATCAGCACCAGGAAGTAAAACTAATTCCCAGCATCAATGCAACAGCTGTGTAGATGCTTCCTGACCTAGCTTCTTCCATCAACTTCATGACAAAGGGATTGGTCTCACACGGAGGCATGGTAAATACATTACGAAGTAAAGACAAGCATTATAAACAATACAAACCATGTGAAACAAAGGCAAAAACAGGGCTGCAAACAGACCCGGTTTCTTCCTCTTTTATACTGAAGCAGAGATGTCCTCACATTCACAACCTCTGGTTTTTAGATTCCCCTTCCTGGGCCCACTGTGACACGTATGGTGAACAGCCCTCGGTGGCCGAGCACCAAGTTAAAACAGCCCAGGGATACCTTTTCTCTCTCTCAGATGGTTCTTCTGTATTTGCCATGCACTCCAACCGAAAAACCACAGGAAAGAGTAAGCAAAGCTTCCTCCATGTCCTTATTTGGCTTGAATGCCGGAAGTAGGGGTTTAGGAGCGTGGGCCCCCACTCTCTGTTTGATACGTAATATGAACTTCTTGACCCACTACAGTAAAAGGTTAGCAAATATTATTTCAAGTGTCATGTATGTTTCTATTTCGTTTTCTTGATGCAATTATCCATGCTCTGAGAAAGTGGATTTTTGGGGTTGGCTTTTTTTTCCAACATGGACAGAGATAAAATACAGAGGTTTATGAAATGCTTTCCATTTAAGCCAAATCAAAATCCACTGCTCAAATTGCAAAGGAAGGACGTCCAAATAGCAGGTGCATCTTACGTCTCAAACCCAGTTTTGCCATTAGGCATCCATTAGGATTTTGTTATTAAACAACTTGAGTGTTCCCCAGCCAGGCCCCCTCACTAGGTCCTGCTGCAAATAAGTAAACAGTGCCCTCCCCGATGTCCTGGCCATCCCCAGGGGAGGGGCCCTGGCTGGTGCGCTTGGACAGCGGACTCGAGCTCAGGGTAACACTGGTCATAATGTAAGTGTATTTCGGTGCTAGGCTGAAGGGAGTAGGGGATCATTTGCTTAAAAACATGACCTTTTAATTTAAACAAAAGCCTTGAAAAAATAAAAGTGGGTCTTAAATGCAGTTTAGTCAGTCAGGCGAGAGATGTCTAATGAAGCTGCCAGACAGATTTGTAGCCAGGCTGTCACTTCGGCCATCGTGTTTACAGCTCCGGGAGCGAGATTAGCACCTTGTGAAGGCACAACCTCGGTCAGAATCTTCCGTGTCTGCGATGGCTGTAAATTTTGACGATTTGACAAATTACTTTGTTGCGGGTGATGACGGTTTGGAAAACCTGACCTGTAAGAGTTTTAGTTCCTTGAGGCCTCCCTTTTTCCCACTGGACCGAGAGAGAGAGAGAGAGAGAGAGAGAGAGAGTGGTTTATCAATGCAGCAAAGGTAGCAACCTTTGTAAAAAAAAAAAAAAAAAAGGTGTGTGTGTGTGTGTGTGTGTGTGTGTGTTCAAACCAAAACATTGGTAAGTGGGCTTTCATGTTTTCATCACACATTATTCCACCTAATACCTGCAGGGAAAATTTGCCATTTTGGTCCCTACTTCAGCTAGAAGTCCTTCCCCAAGATTTTTGTTGTTGTTGTTGTTGAGGGGAAAGTCACCCAGGTGTCAGTGTGGCGATATCATGTCATAAAGCAGTTCTTCCAGAATTTGAATTTCCACTGCATTGTGCCATTGCCACCAGGGAAGATCTGAGTGTAAGTTTCAAAAGGTCCATCTTCCTTGGGAGGCATTTCCTGAATGCTGGAGAAGCTCAGCAAGTGTGTATTCCCCTGAGCGCCGTTCCCTGTGCCAAGTCTGAATTCTCCTCTGAAGCAAATGCTCACCACGTATTTGGTTGAGGACCTGCAGTGGAAAGGGGTGTCAGGAAACGCAAAGAGAATATAAACTTTTTTTATTATTGTTTTTCAGAAACATTTTTCAAAAACAGAAAATTAAAGGAAAAGGAATTATCACGCCGGGGCGGGGGGGGGGCAGTTATGCTTGAATTTCCTTTCTTCACTTGCCATATTTATTTGCAGCAAATGGCATGCAATTGTGCATAAACACTAATATTATCCACTTTGTTCCCTCTTAATAATCTAGGGAAGCCTCAGCTTAATCTCTCGCTCATTTCATGCCAAAAGCACAAATGTATTGCTTTTGTTTTACTACATGTTTCATTCCATCTGTTGGAAGCCTAGTAAGTCAATATTTATCACATTTATAAATTCCGAATCACTGGGGGGGGGGGGAATTCAATTGGGGAAAAAGCGGCCCGGCATTTTACTTTTTTTTTTTTTTTTACTATTTTAAAGTTTAAAAGTATTGTCTCTGCAATGTTAATTTAGCTCTTTTGAGCTAAAATAATGCAGCCTGCGTGATGTTTTAATTAAAAAAATATTTTTAACTACGTGTTCTTGAAGTTTCTCATTTCCCCCAAACCTTTCTATAATTGCCTTGTCATGATTATCATTTTCCTTTCACTGTTGCTTTCTATGGAAGCCCCAGGAAAGAGTTCCTAAAAATTAAATTTCATGCTCGCATGTGTTTCTGTGATCTGCAGCGTGTATGATCTCTGAGTGGAAAACTTCTCTAAAAATAAATGGATTACCCTTTTTACTACACTGTCTGATGTCTCTTCTACAGATAGCCCTGCTTCCCTGTGATCTCTAACCTACCACAATTGAACTGACAAGCGTTGAAATGGGAGCCTCACGGTGGCGCCCTCTACCTTTGCCGGCCCCTTCTGCAGCGTGGAGCCGGTCCCACCGCAGAGCACCAGTTCTCAAACTTGAATAAAGCCCGGACCCCGCTATGTCTTTCAATTCACAATTACAACTGCAAAGAAAAGTTCTGTCTTTATAACTGCTGAAAGGTGGAATGTTGAAATCTTTATTCTCTTATTGAAACAAAGCGATTCAAAATACTTTACATGCCCTAAAAGTCTTGGAATCCTGAAAACACGCCCATGAACTCCCAGTCTGAAAAACCTGCTCTCCCTTTTGCAGGGAGAGGGCTCACTCCTTGGCAGAGGACGTACATTTGACCTTTTATAAACTGCTCTGTAAATATCATTGTTGCTTGGTTTGTGAAAGACTAATGTGTTTCCACTAACAAAACTGTCTTTCCAGGGTTGCTGCTCTCTAGAATAATGCTTGTTTTCCTACTGGGCTTTCTATTGCTGGCGTTTTTTAAAGGCAACTAAATTTGTCTAAGGAATTGCACTTTGAGGCAATCCAAGGAATGTTAATCAAGAACCAATGAGAAAATCAAAGTTTCTAACGGGGGGAAAATGTGACAAAGTAGCAGACCTCAAAAATTACTAACCAAGTAGATTTTCTAATATTTGGCACTTTAAAGACAAACTGTTTTCTAAAACCTATTTTTAAGCAAGTGTTAAAATAATATTTTTTCTGGGATAACTGCTCTTATGTTAGGTAATATCATCAAACACTAGAGCTGGCTTTTCTCTCCTCATAGCAATCGACAAGCTGGACTTTCTTACACCAAAACAAATGTCTCTAAAGAATCCATTCTCTCAAAAAGGGTGAATTACAAGGGAACATTGCAGAAATTAAGTTTAGAACATTGGCATTCCCATAACATGCCATCTACTCTTGTTTGTAACAGAGGAAGCAGACAAACTAATTAATAGTCCTGTTAATAAATGAGCTTTGACTTAAAGTCTTTGGCTGGGAAAATCAGGCCACGTTGCTCAAAGGTACTAGGGCTACCTTCGATCCTTTATGGTTCTTGGAATTTGAGGCTAGTGCTGTTGTCTGCCCCTGAGCCAACTCACACGCCTCAAAAACAAATATATATAGTTACTCATGTGCCACCGTGGGAAAGTACCATAAAACCAACAGAAAGAAAAATAATAAACATGTCATCCAATAAGCACATGCTATGATGCGGAACTTCAGGTTTTCAATAGCTGAGCTTTATTACAATAACCACAACATGAACAGCTTTGGGAAACAGAACAATAAGGTCAACATGTAGGCCAAAAGAATCTATCACTCAAACGGTCTTCTTTTCAAAACACAGCTATCTGTGCCCAGCTAGAGTGAAGTACCTGGCACCAGAAGACTTTGTTCATCCCAGTAGATTCATAAATAAAAAAACTGGTAAGTCTGACTTGAAACTCATTTTTGATAGGTCATCGAAGTTTTGTAAGGAAATTCTTTGTTATCAATCTTAGAAAAGATACTACTTTAATTAACCTGATATGTAATCAGGCTCTATGGGGTAGAAGACCCCAGGTAATCTGTCATAAAAGCTTAAAAACTAGAAAAATGTGCATTTTCTGAGAGTCTCAATATGCCTCGTATGTAAGGATAGGCAGTGGTTCTTTTATGTGATTATTATTGGGTGGGCTTAAAATACTGTATAAGAATATATTTTTAATTTTTTATATAAAAGGACAATTATACCCTCTTCCCATGGTGATTCTTAATTTTAAATATATGACAGTTCTCCAGAAAAAAATTAACCCCTAAGCAGTTTCTTTTCATTCAGAAATATAATGCCATTGTGCGAATGTTGTTTTTTATTAAACCAGAATGTGGTAGCTGAGGACAGGGATTTTGTTTTCTCTTCTCACATCTCCTCAGCACCTACATCAGTGCCTAGCATTGTGGGTGCTCGATAAATATTTGTTGAATGAATGAGTGAATTTTATGCTAAGCCTAGAAAAGCTGTATATTATAGTTATATACCACATGAAGATTGCGATTATGGTTATCACAGTAAAAACAGAGATTGCCTTTTGATGTTTGCATTTCCCTACATATGAACAGGGAGCACCTAGTCCTTTTTAATATTGATTGTTGTGCCAAACGGGACTGGTTCTTCTCCGACCTGGAAAACTTTCTGCTTCCATAAAGGATCTTACTGAAATGAATGCTCATCAGGAAATGTCAATTTACGTAAATCACATAGAATTCATTTAGTTCATGCAATTGCTGCTTTGGATCTTTCCCATAATATATTTGTTTGTGTGTGAAATAGGGAACATGTTTCTTTTTTCTTTTTTACCCCTAATTTATAGACTTAAAGTACAGTATGTGTTTGGTATGTGAGCGTTCCAGCTTGGATGTAATGTATTATCTACCTGACCTTAGGCTCTAGGTGTGTGTGGAAGTTTGCTGGCAAAAAATAAAGGCTCTACTTAACGTCCAGAGAAGTATCAAGTTTTAGTTCTTTTAGAAACTCATTCTATTACAAAATCCTAGCGCTCGAGTATTTCTCATTTTTTTTCCTATGAAGTAGAAAAGTATACGTACTAGGGGCAAAAGAATTATTGGCAGCGATTAAGATATTTGTCCGTGCAATCCAGGCAGAGGAGAGAGATTTCATCGACGAGTATTTTTAAGCATCCATGGTGCCCAGACCTGTATAAGGCACTTTGGGAATTCAAAACAGAAAGAAATAAAGGATCCAACTGAAGGGACCTGTAGTCAATTGAAGGAGTGAAGCATATAGGTGCACGTGCACACACACACACACACACACAAATTAATAAGAGAATAATTAAAAACAACACATGAATAATAAAAATTGCAAGATGGCAAGATTAAAAGCTTATATAGAAATCCATGAGTACAAAGTGCCTTCTGAGAGTGGGATTCGTCAGGAAAAGCCCTCTGAAGTAGTGGGATTTGAGCAGCGCTTGTTAAATGCAATATTTTATGTTGCCTTTCATTCCACAAATGTTTGTGAAGGGCCTCTGTGGGCTGGGTCCTGGGTTAGCTAAAGTCTGGAGGGTCAAGACGAACGAGACAAGGTCGTGTTCCCAAGCCTCCTGGTTTATTTTGCCCCTAGCACATACTGTGTTTGGGATCGCGTTAGAATTTTTACTAACTGTTCCTAGGTCTAGGCACTGATGTTGGCTTCTGGTCACTGCAAGAACAGGGAAAATCCACAGGGCAACAGAGTCTGTTATCTCAGACAACTCTCAGAGCTAATGTGGACTGGGCACCCCCAAAACTCTGGACCAAAGGGAGTTTAACTATGGTCTTGGGCACACGCCCACTTCTAAAAATCATCGGACAGTTTGGCCTCTTCTGTCAAAAAGTATTCTAGGCAGTTTTGTGCCCTTTTGCTTACAAAAAGTTACTATATTGGACTTTTTTTTTTCTTTTATTTATTTGTCAGAGAGAGAGCCCAAGCAGAGGGAGGGGCAGAGGGAGAAGCAGCTTCCCCACTGAGCAGGGAGCCCGGTATGGAGACTCCATCCCAGGACCCCGAGATCAGGACCTGAGCCGAAGGCAGCCCCTTACCGACTGAGCCACCCAGGCGAAACTGTATTGAACTTTTCCACCAGTGAGGCAGCCGTTACAGAGATTAGGTTTAAAAGCTCCCTTCCAATTTCCACCGGGATTTTCCATCTCTAACACTTGTTATATTGTATTGAAAGGTTTAATCATTTTTCATGGAGTATTTTTTTTAGCATTTCTTTTTTTTTTTTAAAGATTTTATTTATTTATTCATGAGAGACAGAGAGAGAGAAGCAGAGGGAGAAGCAGGCTCCCAAGGAGCAGGGAGCCCGATGTGGGACTCGATCCCAGGACCCTGGGATCATGACCTGAGCCGAAGGCAGACGCTTAACCATCTGAGCCACCCAGGTGCCCCCTCTTTTTTTTTTTTTAAGATTTATTTATTTATTTGAGAGAGAGGAGAGAGCACAAGTGGGAGGGGCAGAGGCAGCGGGAGAGAGGGACTCTCAAGCAGACTCTGTGCTGAGGGGGATCCCTAGCAGGGCTCGATCCCACCACCCGGAGATCAGATGTCAGCCGAAACCGAGAGTGGAAGCGCAAGCAAGGGCTCCACCCAGGCGCCTCTTAGGATTCTAATTAACTGCCAGCTTTTTAAATTGCAAACTTTCATGAAAACGAAAAGTGACGGCAGCTGGCCTGTGTGAAGCCCCGCACTCCAGCGGCCACTGCCTCCCCAGAGGCCTCCGTGCGTTTCCCCGCAGTCCGGCTTACGGCCGCCTCGCCCCTCTGGTCCGCTTGGGTTGCACCTGATGCTGCGCTCTCTCAGAGGCCTTTGCCCACTTGCGCAAACCCGCACGTCACTGTCCCACGTCTCCAAATCAGTGCATCCCGTTTGGATTTCAGTATCTCCCCTCCCCAACAGGCTTTTTCTCCCGCTCACGCCGTCGTGGCCAGTGCTCGCGTTCCCAGCCTCCCGGCACGAGGGGCCATGCTTTCCCGGCTTGCTTCCTACCCCGGGCTCTCCTTCCTCCATCTCTTCTGTAGATTCTTCGACCACTTGGGCCCTAAACACGATGTTCGCCAGATTCCTCCTGGCTTCTCCTTTCTGGTCACCCTACATGGTCTCCCGTGTGCGCTCCTTCGAACTTAGGTCTCCAGCCCCGATCCTCAGCTCCGTGTGCCCAAAACCGTATTCGTCATTTCTCCCCAGTGTAGCCTCTCTCCTCGCTCGGCGCGTGCTCCCCTGTCTTCAGGCAAACGCATGCACCTGCCCATCCGCTTCCACAGTCTGGCGATCACCCCTGACTCTCTCCTCCACTCACAACCCCCTCCCGAAATTTGTCAATCCTGTTAATTTGGCCTCCTCACTGTCTCCGGGGCTTAGACTCACCCTATGCCCACCACATTATCATTGCCCTCTTTCCAGCCCTTGTCATTTCTCAGCTGGATTTCCAAGATACCGTCATAGTTAATACTCATAGCAGAAAAAAAACCCTAAAATTTAGTTAGATGAGGTACGTGCCATTTTGCTTACAAATATCACACACATGTGATGCGTGTGATGACATTTGTTAGCACCAGGATTTGAGCCACAGATTGTATTGGTTCTTTGCTGCTCACAGCATCACCTCGCCTGGGACCTTGCTAGGAATGCTGAATCTCAGGCCGCCCCTGGCCCAGCAACTCAGATCTGCATTCAACAACATGCCCGGCCGACCCATGTGCTCGTGCAGCCCTATTTGGGCCAGCTGCTGAGAGTAATGTGTGCAGACAGTTAAACCCAATGCTTCCTTCACGTCCCTACTCTTTGCCTCCCTCTCAAATGGACTTATCTGAGGTTTGAGATGAGAATTTTTCTCTTAAAACAGTAGCACTCCTAACCGATGGTAATGCGTCTTTCTAACACAACTCAAGAAAGCTTTGGGGACACATGAGAAGAGAAGTGTGGGACTCGGGTCACAGCTGTGTGAGCTGGAGACTATCTGTCCCTCTGGGGTGCTGACTCCATGCCTGGCCATGCCCTGCACTGGTTTCTACCTACGCTAACAGGAAAAGGTACACACACACACACAAAAAGGTACTTCTGAGAGGCCAGCTAATGTGGAGGGAAAAAATAGCCCCTCCCATAGGTTTATGGCACTAACTGGTGGCCAAGTTATATTCATATATAGTCATGAGAAACAGTGGTGGAGAATCCTGAAAGCTCAAGTGCACAGCGAGTTGGCAATAGATGTAATCACAAGACCCAAGAATTCCTAGCTGTCATTGCCTGGCTCCAGCAATGGGACCACACATGTGAAATCACCTTTTGTACTGATTATTGAGTCCTCCTTTACAAAAATCTTGCTCCGGGTACTTGTCTCCATTTCTGAGGCCATGTGCATGGAAGAATCGTGAATGCCACCTCATCTGCTGTGTGGGGGAAACGTTTACTTTCTGCATTTGCAGCGACCTCGGTAGCCTGTGTACCCCTTCTGTGATGTCCCAGAACTACATCAGAAGCCTGCCCCTGCCTTACTGCCTATATAAGAAAATCCTTATCTTGGCTTTGCAATTAACACGGGAGTGCTCAGTGACCCTATTGATGAGTTTGGAGAGGGAACCCGAAGTCTAGGGGAAATGTGTATGAATTTCTTTTTGTTGTTGCTGTTAAAGCAGGCGGTAACATTGATAACACTGAATCCAATCCCATTAAAATGGGTTCTAAAAAAATAAAGTTTCCATGCCGCTAAGCTGCTTTTATGTGGCAGTGGGGTCTTTGCATGCAGCGTCTATGTTTGTGATGCTTCTGTTCCAAATCAAGCTGGCGCCAAGGTAGACCTTGGATCTGCTCCCTTCACGTCCCAGTCTTCCGAGAGAGAGACACCCGCCAACTCAATCTCTCTCTGAGTAAGAGACACTGGAGCCTTCAGGTGGGAAAAAGGGAAAGTTTAATCAAGCCCAGTTTCATAAATACGTGCAACTCATTGTGAAGTCCTCACTGTAGAAACCGCCAGCAGGAGCACATGATGCTGACCTAGTTTGCCAGAAGAGGATTTACTTTTTTGGTGTGGTGAATTTTTCTTCTTTATTAAGGGAGAGGAATTTAATGAACATGAGTTCTTAAGGACACCGGAGGCCGATAAACGGAGGGTGGAGCCGAGTCCCCCTTCTCCGTCATCTTTCCCCCGCCTAGCCCAGCCACCGGACCTCAGCCTCCACCTTCAAAACCCTTATCTGTCCACTGAAGTGGCAGACTTCTTTAACCTTTGACCTAAATTGTGTTGGAACCTTCCTCTTGAGGAAGGAAAGTTTTGAACATTAAGCCATTAAAGACTTCAAAAGCCCCTGGATTTATGTCCCATTCTTTAGCAAGAATCTCAATGCCCTTGTCTTTGACCAGCCCAGAAAGTGGGACCTGCTCATCCCAATCCAAACAGTTGATATGCTAGGCGAAGAATAGCCATCAGGAGGAAGGTATTTATTTTGTTGGTTGGTTTAGTTTCTTATTTCTACTCGCAGGATAAATGTGAACATAGCATAAGACTTTCAATTCTGCCTCCCTGAAAGCACCTTGGAGGCATTTTATACAAGTAAGTCCTGTTAGTATTTTAGGGTCCAAATTTTAAAAGTCCCAAAGTGAGAATATCTTGTGATCTTTTTTAGAACAGGTTGCATTTGAAGCAACAATGGCTATTTTATTTAATTAATTAATTAATTTATTTTTTTTTTTAAGATTTTATTTGTTTATTTGACAGAGAGAGACACAGCGAGAGAGGGAACACAAGCAGGGGGAGTGGGAGAGGGAGAAGCAGGCTTCCCGTGGAGCAGGGAGCCCGATGTGGGGCTCGATCCCAGGACCCTGGGATCATGACCTGAGCCGAAGGCAGACGCTTAACCAACTGAGCCACCCAGGCGCCCAACAATGGCTATTTTAATGGACTGCCCTCTATGCTCCCAACAAAATTCATGGGGGATTTGCACTTACCCATAAACACACCCAGATGAGGATACACCTCAAAGAGAATATTGGAAGGGCAGAGTAAGGCTGAGAGGATTAGCAGCAAAATAAAACCCAGATTAAATCAAATAACCAAAGGAAAATTAGTAGAACAAGAAAGATTTTAATGTTGGTCACGGGGAAATGCCAACCTCAGTGCGCTGAAAAATGAGGGATACCCGGCAGACTTAAATCAAAGTCCCAAACTAACTTTGATTTATATTTGAAATTCTTCTGACTTGCTCTTAAAAAAAAATAATTTACATTAGTTTTATTTGTCCTGTCAGTTAAAGTAACCGAGGCTGCCAAAACACTGTCATTTCTTATAACTGATTACTCTCCCTTCCCATGGCTGTCATATGTGTCTCAAGTGCATTTGTCTTTGGAATGTTGTTCCTTTATTGCCTTTTGTGGGACCTGTCTTACTCTGGCATTTTTACTGTGGTAGACACATTGCTATATTACAGTAGGCCAAAGGTCACCTACACAGCCATCAAGTCTAAGAATGATTTTTTGGTTAATAAAACTAATTTTCTTAGCTGAGGGCTGCTTGCTGTGAGGAGTTATATTTGCCAGGTCATGTTTTCTAGAAAGTGATAGAACGCCAGCCATTAAACTATCATTTATGGTGCTACAGTAGTTTGTCAAAAACAAAACTTTTCCTTTTTTAGCATGTGGACTTTAAGTCCAATAGGAAATCTGAGGTTCTGAGGTTAAGTGACATGATGAAGCAAGTATGTGCTTTGGGAGAATGTGTAACAAGGGTGATTTTCCCCCTGGCTCAGAAAGCACCTAGACAGAGAGAACAGAGGTGGAGGGCCGATTAAGAGCCCTGTGGACTAAAAAACTGCCTTCGCCATCTGCAGTGTGACCTTAGACAACTTAACTAACTTCTCTCAGCCTCAGCTTTTTCACCCATAAAATGGGCATGACGGTGGTACCTGCCTCCTAGATGTATTTGGAGGATGAAATAGGTTATGCAAAAAAGTGCCTAACTCCACGAAGCGTATCAGTCAGTCTTGGCTGCTCATGCTACAGAACAGACTGCCTCATATTCTCATGGGCCTAAAACAACGGAATATTTCTTATTTATGCTACACGTCCATGTAGGCTGGCAGGGCGGAGGGTCTGCTCATGATAATCATTCAGGGGTCCAGGTGATGGAGCAGCTGCCATCTTGGACCTTGCTGGTCGCATGCAGAGGGGAAGAGAGCTCTAGGGATTCCGTGCCAGCAATCGGAGGCTCAGCCTAGAAGTGACACATATCATGTCTCATCAAACTCATTGGCCAGAACCAGCCATTTGACCCCACCTATTCTGCAGGGCACATGCTCGGGAGGCAGAAAGCTGGAAATATTTAGCGAACAGCATTAATGGCTGCTACAAAATGGTGTATGTACCTGCATATGGACATGAGTACAGATGTATATATGTACACACAGATGTGTATATGGTGTGTGTGTACGCGCACACGCGCAAAGAGAACACCCGATTCACTCTCTTTCCCCAGAATTACTCTGGGAGGTCCGTATCCAAGGAGGTCACCGTGATCACATCCAGGACAACCAGACAAGCCGCAGGTGGGAGGGGCCACTCGCCTGAATGCCGCAGGCAACGTGAGGAAAGAGAAGAGCTCAGACGGAAACTTATTTTTTTTAAGTTTGTATTTATTTATTTGAGAGAGACAGAAAGAGCAGGGGGAGCAATAGAGGGAGAAGCAGGCTTCCCGCCGAGCAGGGGGCCCGATGCGGGGCTCGATCCCAGGACCCTGGGATCATGACCTGAGCCGAAGGCAGATGCCCAACGACTGAGCCACCCAGGTGCCCCTCAAATGGAAACTTAATGTACCTGGGCCCCTTTTCAAGGGAAGAGCTTCCCTGACTCTACAGGGAAGCAGCCCTTCCAGCATTCTTATTAGACGGTCAGGGGAACAGTATGAGTTGAAATAATCTTTTCTCCCAGTAAGTCTATGCGGAACACATGAAGTAGTCGGCAATTCAGTGAGGAGTTAGTATGGCTGACCTTATCCCTCAGGCCAAATGCCACACAGGACAGCAGCCTTTGGGTAGTGGGACACTCAGCTGTAGTCAGGGCACTGGCACCAAATCCACACCTGGTGTGCCTCTTAGCAAGATTCCCTTCAGCTCTGCACTCCTCAGGGTCATCGTGGGTGAGGTGGGGATAAGACGTGGCTTGGCAGGAGGTCGGGTCACAGAGCACAGATGAGAGGACTGTAGCTGCAGAGTACGTGGCAGAGCCACTGTCCACAGCAGGCACGAAATACTGTTCATCTGTCCATTCGTCCACTCAGTCCACTCCTCAGGGACCACAGATCGTTCCCTGTGCTCTTTAGGAAATGCAGTGTTCCTCTCGGTTCTATGCCTAAAATCATCTTCAGAAGTGGGGTTTCTCAAGTGAAGTCTGCCCTGGTGATGTGGTGATGTGCACAGAGCGGTTTAAATGCCGAGGACCTCACTAGCAGGTGCAGAGGTCCGAGCTAACAGAGAAGCCCTCGCTCTTCCCCACAGGTCAGACTTGCCTCCCCGACCCAGCTGGTGGGTCAGAACTATTCAGAGGAGGCCCTGGCTAATTGGCAAGGTGCCAACTTAGCCCGCTCCACTGTCCTCCCTTGGGTCTGAGCCCTGGTACCTATCCCAGCATAGCCATTTTCCTGGTGAGACCCAGAACCTCCTGGAATGAAGAGCTCTGCAGAAAGAGCCTCGGGCTGAAGTTGGCAAGACCGGGGTTCTGATCCTGACTCTGCTGCTGAGAGACCCCATTCAACCCACTAAACCTCTCTTGTCCTTGGTTTCCTTTTGTGTGAAATGTAGGATCTGAATTGCTGGTTGTCAAAACTTTTTCCCTCATCTTCAGAACCCAGGGCAATCCTGTGGTCCCCAAGGCAGAGTGAACACCAGCAGGGCTGCTCTCGATTCCAGGGGGATGAGCTCCAAGGTCCCTCTTAATCATTTCTCACTCTGTGAGAAGCTTCTTCAGCTCTCTGGGTTTCTTTCTTCACACGGGCTTCTGGTGCCTGGAAGCCGGAGAACACCCCTTTCTTTTTTTTTTTTTTTTAAAGATTTTATTTATTTATTCATGAGAGACAGAGACAGAGAGAGAGAGGCAGAGGGAGAAGCAGGCTCCCAAGGATCAGGGAGCCTGATGTGGGACTCGATCCCAGGACCCTGGGATCATGACCTGAGCCGAAGGCAGACGCTTAACCATCTGAGCCACCCAGGTGCCCCAGAACACCCCTTTCTTGATGTAGAGACTCACAAGCCTTTATTAGGATGAGAGAGGGTTCACGCATTAAGCCACTGTCCCCTTCATTGTGACTTAAGTGGTTAGCTTGCCTTCAGCCACCTCTGTAGGACTCGAGAGAACAGAATCTAGACAGAAAAGAAGAGGCTAGGGAGAAACAGTGGCCCTGTGGCCTGAGTCAGGGGCAGGGTGAGAACAGCTCCCCCCAGTGTCTCAGCTGTGCGACGATCTCGTCAAGAAGGCCTATGGACGAGGGAGTTCTAGAGAGGAGGCTCTGGGTGGTGTTCACAACACAGCTGTGCCTCATGCAACACTTCCCTCCCCAGGACCCCTATGCCAGTTACCTCGGGGAGCCAGCTTTTGGTAAGAGGAAAGACAAAGGAATGTGCCTAATTTGTGTGTGGGGGCGGAGGGGGGCAAGATGGCATCCTAAGTGTCAACGTGTTCTCTTCAGAGCAGAAACAGTTACCTCCATTCTCAACTGTAACTTTTCTCTGCATTGCTCAGGAAGCCATCTGTGGAGGTGGCATGGGGCGGGCAGCCACACCGGCAGCTAACGTTTTTTGAACGCTTACTGTGGACAAGCCCTGCATCCAACGTGGGGCTCGAACTCACCACCCTGAGATCCAGAGTCACGCACTCTGCCCACTGAGCCAGCCGGGCGCCCCGACACACATGATTTCAGGTCATCATGAGCAACCTTCTGAGGAGGGTAAAAGGCTGTTGTGCTAACATCTCTAGGTGAGGAAACAGTGTTAGTAATTACGAATAAAGAAAATTCACACAGAGCCAAAATTCAAACCTCACTATATCTGATTGTAATTCTTGTACTTTTATTTTTTCATCACTTTGCTCTCTTCTCTCCTTTTTTTTTTTTTGCCTCTCTTCATCTTCTCGATTTAATCACTGCTAGGGAGAAAATTAACACAAGGAAAAGAGTGTACAGAAAAATATGGAATTTCTGTTTCATTTCTGATTTTGTCCTCTGCATCTACTCATGTGTTTTCCCCACTTAAACCCATCTTTGGCTTTCCAACACCGACAGAGAAAAGTCCAACCCCCTCGGTCTTGTTTTCTGAGCTCTTTATAATCCCATGCCACATCCTTTGCAGATTTTTGGCTGCCACCACGTGGCCAAGGACAGCACCAGCTATCCAACTTCCTGCTGTTTCCCAAACACAACCTGTGCCTTCATGTTTCTGTGTCTTTGCTCATGCTGTTCCTTGTGCCTGGAATTCCCTTTCCTTGTTCATTTGTTCCTTGATTCCACATATATCGAGCTCCTCCTCTGGGCCAGGCTCTGGGGCTACAGAGGGGAATAAATCCAGGTCTCTGACCTCAACTGGCTTAAGTCTGGTGGGACAGCCAGAGATGGAACAGGAAATTATAACACAGTGAGGGTGGGCGCATGGTGACAGCTCACCGGGGAGAGCTAACTCAGATTTTGGGGTGGGGAGGGAGGTGGGGGGAATGATAATTCACGTCAAGGGGCTTTCACAGAAGAAATGCCTGAGTTCAGGCTTGAAGAACGTTCCAGGCATGCAAGAGGGAATGAGAGAACTGGTGAATACAGGGAAAATAATTTGGAACTTTCAAGAGTGGATAAAGTGAGAATAAGTGGGAGGAGGATAGATGAGGCCAGAAGGGGCTTTTGGGTCTTGGAAAGGATTTTGGACTTGTAACTTGAAAAACTGGACAGCTACTGAGGGATTTCTGTACTTAAGCAGGGAAGCAACAATCATATTTGCAGCTTTGGTTAAATCAATTTGAGGAGTTTAGGGAAGATGCCAGAAACTTAAATATTTCCAAGACTTGAGTGAAGCTGGTCAAAAGTAAGAAAACACATGAGAAAGTTCATCACATCTTCAAAGAAATACATTTCCTCCCATCTTCTTAAAGTCGTGGCCCTACTAATTTATCTTTCATGTTTTGTTATTTTTCTTTCATTTTTTGTTTTTTAATAGATACAATAAATGAATTAAAGGAACATTTTAGTCTCTCTCAGCTGTAAGAGTTACTAATAGTAAATACCTGGATGAGTGGCAATGTTGATTTCTTGCCTCAGTGGGAGAGACCATGAGGCAGGGGCTGCACTGAACTCTGGTAAACAGGTCCCATCCAAGGGGTGCAGCCCCCATTCAGCTCCAGCTAATTTGCCATGCAAGCATATGGGACAAATCTAGACCTCTGCTTTTGCAAAGAAATCTCGAGATCAAAATTTTAATGTAAAAATATGCCAATTTTAAATTTAAAAAGAAAAGCATGCTGGTCAAACTAGGATTACAAGATGAAGCAAACAAAAGTACAGGACACCCTGTTAAATTTGAATTTCAGACAAACAATGAATGAGTTTCAGTAAAAATACATCCCAGTTATTGCATGAGACACACTAATAAAGTCTGATTTGTTGTTTATCTCAAATCAGATTTAACTGGTGGCAAACAAAGCACACACATGGATCGCATTAGGTATGTGAGCTACCAGCTGGCAACCTGTAGCATCCATCAGTGGTTCTGGATTATTCCTGAGGAGTGCCACCTTTTCATAGCAAATAGTTCATGTCACCATCTTTATTATGCTGAAATAAAGCTCGTAGATGATACGATCTATCTACATGCAGTATTTTTTTAAATCAACATAAGGCCCTAATTATCAGATAAAAAAGAAATAACAAGAACATTATTTCGACGGGCAATGGGTTTGGCAGCACAATCTTGACTGTGTGGCAAGACATTCGAGGGACATGTGGCCGCCCCGGGTACTGCAGGCTGTCTAGCTTCCCTGGACCCTGACAATGAAATGCTTGCACTGCCTCACAGTCTTCAAGATAACAAAAAGTACCCCCCTCCTGGGTCACCTTTCCCAAATGCCCCCTAGGTGGGGTGCTGTCCCCAGTAATGAACACCAGTTAGAGAAAGGATTGACGATTGTGGAGGGGAGAGGCAGAGAATGGCCCTTGAGGTTGGGAGCACAGGTGGGAAGCTGCTGCTTTTATTTAAGGGAAAAATGACTGGGGAATCAACTGGAAGTTGCGGGGGGGAGGGTGTAGGAAAGAAGGAGTCAAGTGGAACTATTCAAATAGGAATACAGGAGAGGATTTTACTTCAGAATCAATGAATTCCATTCACTGAGCTTGCGATTTCTGTAGGAGATCTAAGAGGTACTGTCTGCTAGGCTGTGGAAGTGTGTGTGTGGTATTCCAAGGTCTAAGGTGGATCCAGAAATTTGGGAATGCACAGCATATCATCTACAAATTATAGAAGTCATGGGACTGGGTGAGATCGTTCACAGGGAGACTGCAGAATAAGAGGTAATATTGTCCATAAATACAGCCCTGGAGAACACCAACTTTTATGAGATGCCCAGCCTCCATCATGGAGCGATAAAGCGGTTTCCAGAAAGAAAGTGGAGAATCCAGGAGAAAGTAGTATAATAAAAGGTATGGGAGAGAGGTGCGTGGAGCCAACTCTGCAGAGACAAACTTAACAGAGAGAAATTCTACAGAGAAGATAAACAAGATAAGAGTTGAACAAATAAAGGTCCAATCAGAAGATCCCCGGTGGCCTGACTGACCACAGTTTCACTGCAGTGCTGGGTGTGGAAGCCTACTTAGCGTTGATGAGGAAATGCAGACAAACTGTGCAAGGTATGCAGACCACTCTGTCAAGGGTCATGGCTGTGAAGGAGTGTAAGATCCTATTCACCTTTTTTTTTTTAATTTAATTTTTTTTTAAGTAATCTCTACATCCAATGTGGGGCTTGAATTCACAAAGCCAAGATCAAGAGCTGTATACCCCACCAACTGAGCCACCCAATCCTATTCACCTGTAAGGCCCTCCTCATATGAGGTCTCTGAAGTTTCTCTTCCCTTCTGTATTTCTCAGGCTGCTCTTGTGGGTAAGTAACAGAAAACTGAACTCAAACTGGCTTAAAAAGTAAAATCTAGTAGTGGCCTAAAGGCTACTGGAAGAAGTTCAGTATGGACTTCAGGCATAGTTTGATCGGGGCTTTGGATCCAATTCTCTCAGTTCTTTCCTTTTATGACTTCCCTATTTTATTTATTTAAAAATATGTATTGGGCAGGAGTGCCTGGGTAGCTCAGTCGGTTGAGTCTCAGACTCCTGATTTCGGCTGAGGTCATGATCTCAGGGTCCTGGGATTGAGCCCCGCATCGGGCTCTGTGCTCATCAAGGAGTCTGCTTGAGAATTCTCTCTTTCTCTCTCCCTCTGCCCTTCCCCCCACTTGCGTGCTTGTTCTCTCTCTTTGTCTCTCTCTAAAATAAATAAATAGATTTTTAAAATATATTTATTGGGCACCTACAGCATTCCAGGAACTTTCTCTGTTCTTGGGATACAAGAGTAAGCAAAACTAATTAAAAATCCCTGCCCCTATGGAGCATACGTTCAAATGGGAGAAGATACATATTTTTTTAAATGTATATATATTTTTTATATTTATATATTTATTTATATTTTATATATATAAATTTTACACGTATATAAGTCATATAGCATGTTAAATGATGATGAAGCCTATGGAGAAAGAAAAACATAGTGCGGGCTGAGGAGGATTGGGAGTGCAGGAAGGGGTGGGTTGTAGTTTATGTAGGTGATCAGGGAGCCTTCATCAAGAAAATGGCATTTGCGCAAAAGACACGAGGTTGTAAGAGACATGTGGATGGCTTAAGGAAGAGTGTTCTGGGCAGAAGAAACAACCAGCACAAAGGTCCTGAGCAGGAATATTCCCAGCATGTTTAAACAGCATTAGGAGGCCAGGATAGCTGGAGTGGAGTGAGTAAGGGATCAGCAGTTGCATATTAGATCATGGAAGTAACAGAGGGCTAAGTTACATGGGCCACTATAAGGGCTTTTGTTTTTTATCTGCAGGGCTTTGAGTCAAAGAGCAAATAATCCAACTCATTTAAGAGAATCTCTGTGGCTGCTGTGTTGAAAGTAGACTGTAAGGGAGTGAGAATGGAATCTAGGAAACCAGTTAGTAGACTCAAAGAATCACAAAGGGAAAGACCTGAGAGAATTGGATCCAAAGCCCTGATCAAACTATGCCTGAAGTCCACGCTGAACTTTTAAGAGTCTATTAAAATAATGCAGGCAAGAGATAATATGGCTGGACCAGGGTGGTAGCAGGGGAAGTGATGAGACATGGTGGGATTCTGCAAAGAGTCTGAATGTAGGGCTAACAGGATTTCCTGACAGATAGGATGTGAGAGACGATGGAAGAGTCAAGAATGTCTTTAAGATTTTTGGCCTAGGCAGGTTTGGGGAGGAGGATCCAGGCATAGGTTTTGGACGTGTGGAATTTTAGAAGTCTGTCGGACACCCAGGTGAAGATGTTGAGCAGGCAGAGGGATCTGAGTCTACATTTGAGAGAGAAGTCTAGACTAGCAAGATACATTTCAGAATTGTTGGCATACAGATAATATTTAAAGCCATACAACTGGATGAATCACCAAGGAGGCCAAAGTAGGTAGAGAAGAGAAGACCAAATGGAGCCACAGGGCCTTCAAAACCAAGAGGTCTGAGAGAAGAAGGGAAGAACAAAGGAGACTCAAGATAGAAAGAAAATGGAAGGAAAGGTGGAATTTTCAAACAAAAGTCCTAGGTTTCCTTCTGAGAGGATCAGTTTAGGTTCCTTGAACAGGTCCCTACAGCCAATGAAAATAAGAGTCCATTTTTGACCTAATCACCTGAAAGGGCTCTTGGAGTGGGTTATACTTGTGAAGGCTCATCCCTAGCACCAAAGTGGGGAACAATCCCTTACAATCCCACCCAAAGGAAAAACTGAATATTTAGAAGCAGCCAACAAAGTGAATCTATGACCTTTCCACACATTCTCCAAGAGAATTGATAATTTGCTCAGAGCCTTTCATTCATAGTGATAAGTTTAGAGTTATCACAGTTGGCTGTCTTATTTACCAATTTCTTCTCAGATCATTAGCTCCTTGAAGAGGAACCATGCGGTATTCATCTTTGAACCCCAGGGCCTAGCCCAAGTGAATACGTGTTGAAGCAAGTTAACCGTGAACATGTAAAGGTATGTCGATTTTTGGTCTTTCTGTGAGGCCTCCTGTGTGATCTAAAGCCTTAAAAAGAAAAAATTTTAAACTTAGAATAGCTTGATCCATCTGTTACATAACCACATGGACCTTCACCTGGTTAGACTGCTTTTATGAAGCTATTTCTTAATGAGTGTAGCTGCAAGAACAATTAGTTCGTAAATAGCTTTGAGACTAAGACATCTAAAATAAATTTTTGGTAATTGAATTCACGGAGCTAACAGCTGAGAGTTCATGAAAAGTGGCTAAAATCCTATAAATTCATTTTATATATATGTATTATATATATAGAGAGAGAGAGAGAGTTTATGAGTACTAATTAAAACTCAAATGATTGGGGTGCCTGGGTGGCTCAGTCATTAAGCATCTGCCTTCGGCTCAGGTCATGATCCCAGGGTTCTGGGATCGAGCCCCGCATCGGGCTCCCTGCTCTGCAGGGAGCCTGCTTCTCCCCCTCCCATTGCCCCCCTTGTGTTTCCTCTCTTGCTGTGTCTCTCTCTGTCAGGTAAATAAATAAAATCTTAAAAAAAATAAAAATAAAAAATAAAACTCAAATGATAACATAGTTGGCCAAAGACAGAATAGTGCACAAAGAAAGTAAAATCCTTAGAAGGAAATCAAGTAGATAGGCATATGTTCTGCTATATAAGGTTTTTTCTCTATGCAGTTATGACTTTTTGTTGGATGTGATTTGTCCCATAGCATATCTGAATCTATACAGTGAATGATATTATTACAGAATTCTAATGAATTCTGTGCTTGGCCACAGTAAAGCAACATAGACTTTCGTAGAAGAGAGTAAAGAAGCCAAAATATTTTTCTGCCCAGCATTTGAGTGAAAAAAAAAAAAAAGAATGACAAAATGTAAACATCCAAAATACTATAAAGTATATTATATTCATTCAATCTATCATGGACTTAACACTTTTTTGGGAAGGTTTTCCATTGTTACCTCCTCCCATAGACATTATCAGGATATATTTGTCTACATGGGCATTTTCAGAAATTTAAGCATTAATATAACTTCTCTAAATTAAAAAAGATTCCAAAGGTTTACTTGTTTTCTTGTTTGTTTTTAGAAGATAATGGGAGGACACTGAAATAGTCCCTTTGAATAATGAAGGCATTTGATGCAACAAAATATTTGATCCTTATCAAATAAGTTGTCAGTATTTAAAATTTCCTTTTGAAGGCAAATTCTTCAGTTCTTATGAAAAGCATTGATCATAAGGATTAAGACAAAGAAATGCCAGTCACTGCTACGGAATTTGTCAGCTCAACCTGTACACGGTGCATGACAGTTCTTGGAATTACTGAGCAAGTTACCGATTTTGTTAAACTAGACTCTCTTCACAGTGAAATAAAAAAGAGGGCGCATCTGAAAAACCAGATAGTGTCATGAATAAGACATTTGGTAAATAAGAGCAATTAAAAATCAAAAACAGCTCACATCTGAAAAAACAGATAATAGAGCAGGTAAGACATTCGGTAAATATAACCAAATAATGATGTTGCAAACCTCAACCTGAGTCAGCTACCCAGGGTGCAACTCTCCATCGAGTGATTCCTTTCCCCCCTTTACTAGGTCCATCTAGAGTCTTGAAAAATCGAGGTAAACTCCAAAGGTCACAATGAAGTTGCCTTGTGGTGTTCTGCCTGGGGTGAAACTAGAAATGCAGTGAGATGAGCAGGTATGTGTACTTTGGGGTTCGTGTTAGAGGGAAATGGATGGACCTCCCCCCAGATTTTATCTGAGGTGGGGTCCCCGTAAAGTAGAAATGAGCTGGCCAGGAGTTTCAACGGAGAGAGGGCAAGGCGGGTGCAATGGGAAAGCTTGTGTTCTCTCCCACGCAGTACTCTCTTTCCCTGTTTGGTAGGGGTGATGGGGGCTCCGTCGTACGTTGTAATTCTCTGCTCACTTGCAGGGCTATCAGATCGCTTCTCTTTTTGCCCTTGAAAATGGCATTAAATGATTCTATGTGTGTGCATCTGAGAAAGCCAGCGCAATATCCTATTAATCCGCTGAGCCACTTGAACAACTTGAAAATGATCAGAGCATGGTTGATGACTGTGTTGGTCAGGCTGCGAGCACTTTACAGAAGGCCATGGGAGTCATCCCATTTAAGGGATCTTCCCCTCTGTGGTCCTCCAGACCTCCTCTGCCCAACAGCTCGGCGGCCTCCACGTGGCCCATTGTGGCCATCCTTCCAGGACACGGGGTCAGTTTGGGGGCGGGGGGGCAGATCGTTGCCTTCTTCTCCCTCCAGGGAGCAACTTTTCTTCATAAGGATTCTTTTTCCCAGCAAGCAAAGATGACCTGGAAATTTGATAGTGCCAGAGTTACAAACTAGACTTTCTCAAGAGAGAAATCTTACCTTATAGAAACTAGCTTTTATCATGCTGAGAAACTGTACTGTGCTGTGGGGATTGTCTCTTATTAGAGCCGCGAGAGCGAAGGGAAGCATGGAGAGCTATCTTTGGCACACCAAAAAGGCTGCTGGAATCGCGGATGACCCTGAAAAGAAACTGCAGTGTTACTTAGGGGGGAGGTGGGGAAAGACAAAAAAATGTCAACATGGGCCAGTTCCTAGTGCAGATTGAGCTTGAATACTCTTAAACAAACCAGGAGAAAAGTTCTCAAGGTTTCGAAACTCCTAGGTGATGGTGGAGTTCTTGGCTAACTTCCTAGAGCATTATTTGGCATTATAAATGTCTTTCAAGTCCATGCAATCCCATAATGACAAAAAAATGGTTATGGGGATTTTAGTATTTAAGCTGCAGGGGAACTAAAGCCTTTATCTCAATGAAAACAAACTTTTATCATATAGAATATGTTAGAGGAGACTGAGAAATAATTGTATAACAAAAAGGTGTTGAATCAGTTCAATAACATTCACTGAGCGCTTTCCGTGCTCTGGGCCCTGTAGACGGGGTGGGATTAGGTAGTGACTGCAAGCACGGTCCCTACCCTCAGGACACCTTACTCTAGTGGGCAGGATGGGTGCAGAGCAAGTGTGACGAGCTAGCCCTGCCTAACAAATGTCAGGTTCGAGTTTATAGTTTCCCAACTCAAAGGTAACTAAGGACATCTCTTTGTAGGATTTAGTATACTAGAGAGAATGCATCCTTAAAAATACGATTCCTTCTTTCCTGCTAAAATGCCCTTTAGGCATGCAGGTCGTTGGATGACCTTTATTTCTTCTTAGGGAAGCTGAAGCTCTCAGTCATTCTTATGCAGTACTTTACAGCAGACTTGGGCTGTGTCTTAAGAGGCTGTTGTTTTCCTTTTTGGCTTTCAGACATATTTATTCCCACATCTTTCCCATATCTGTTTGTTTTTCTAAGTTTTATTTGTTTAAGTAATCTCTACACCCAGCATGGGGCTTGAACTCACAACCAAGAGTCACATGCTCCCCCTACTGAGCCAAATCTGTTTTTACTCTATGATTTTCTTTGTCTTTTTTGAAAAATATGTATAAAAATATGCAGGTTAAACTAGGAATTCCCAAATATCTGATTGTGCCAGCCAGAGATATAAGCTCTAAATTTCTAAGTAATGATAAATGTTCACATTGGCAAACTCGGGCAATGTCTTTTTGTCCCAAAACTATGAGCAGAAACATTTTTTTCTTCTGCTGAAAGTCTGATTTTTAAAGATCTATTTTTTTATTTTAATTACAGATATTTTCAAATATACACAAAAGTGGAGAGGACAGTCTACGAACTCCAGCGCACTCATCACTGAGCTTCAGTAATTTCGTCAATTTTATTTCATCAATATAGCTTCCTCCACCACACACAGATGCTTTTTTTTTTCTTCCTGGAGTGTTCATTTATTTATTTATTTTTAAGTAATCTCTACACTTAATGTAGGGCTCGAACTCACAACCCCGTGATGAAGAGTTGCATGCTTTACCAACTGCCAGGCACCCTACATTCTGGAGTACAGACATTATGTAATGTTATAAATACTTCAGTATTCACATCTGACAGATAAGGATACTTTAAATGTCACATACCATTGCTACAACTAACAAAATTAACAAAAATTCTTTGGTGTCAGGTTACATGACCCATAATCAAGTTCCCCTGACTGATCCAAAAAATGTCTTTTTATTATTTGTTCAAATCAGGATCCAAAAATGACCATACATCATACTTCGTTGTTTTATTTCTCATTTTTTTTTTTTTTGCATCCATAATGCATCCCTTCCTCTTTTATTCTTACCATTTAAATTTTGAAAAGACCAGATCATTTAACTTGTTGATTTGCCCACATTCTGGATTTGGCTATTAGAATTCTTCCTGGCATTGTTCTGCTTATTCTTCTATCCCCCTGTAGCTTCTGTAAAGAAGTAAGTCTATAAACTCAATTGGAATTAGGTTCATCCTTTCCTTTCTCCCTCCCTCCCTCTCCTTCCTACTTTCCTTCCTTCCTCCCTCCCTCTTTCCCTCCCTTCCTTCCTTTCTCGGCAAGATTATTTTTGGGTGGTATATTTAACATCACGAGATACTTAGTATCTACTTGTCCCCCTTTTTGTGATGGTAAGGTTAATCTGAGGGCCTCAGTTTTCTCAAACAGATAGGTCCATCTTTATCAAGCTTTAGAATGAAAGTTATATTAGCATCATGAAACAAATTGGGGGGATTTTTACCTTTTATTATGATCTAGAATAGTGAAAATGATATAGTTTTAAAGATTAGGTTGAACTCAGCTATGAAATCATGTGAATTTTTTTTTAAATGATAGAGCTTCGGCTGTAAAATCATCTGACGGTTTTTTTAAAAAAGAACTAGTAGATCTTCAATCACCTTTGTAATCTTATGGTGATTATTCTTTTCAAGTTTTTCATTTCTTCTTGGGTTAGTTTTATAATTTATTTTGTTGGTAAATCATCCGTTTCTTCCAGGTTATCAAACTGTCATCATAGGGTTTCCCAATGTACATTTGTATAATTATTTTCATCTCTTTTATATTTGTGATTATGAACTTATTCTTAATCTTACATATTTCTGCTCTATATCATTTTTTATTCCAGTATTAATTTATTGATATTATTGCTGTTTTCATAACATTTTTTTTCCTTCTTTTTTGTGTTTTCTAGTTTATCAATTTTATGTCTTGTCTTTTTTAATACCTACTGCATACTTCCTTTGATTTGTTTTCTTTTTCTTTTTTTTTTTTAAAGATTTTATTTATTTATTTGACAGAGAGATAGAGAGAGAGAACAAGTAGGCAGAGAGGCAGGCAGAGGGAGAGGGAGAAGCAGGCTCCCCGCCGAGCAGGGAGCCTGATGCGGGGCTCGATCCCAGGACCCTGGGATCATGACCTGAGCCTAAGGCAGTCGCTTAACCAACTGAGCCACCCAGGTGCCCCTGTTTTATTTTTCTTTTACTAGTTTTTAGATGAATATATTAATTTGCCAGGGCTGGTATAACAAAATACCATAGAGTGGGTGGCTTAACCAGCAGGAATGTACTTTCTTACTTTCTCAATTCTGGAGGCTTGAAGTCCAAGGTAAAGGTGTTGGCAGGTTTGATTTCTTCTGAGGCCTCTCTCCTTGGCTTTTCTCCAAGGCCTCATGCAGTCTTTTTCCAGGTGCATGGCTCCCTGGAGTCTCTTTGTATGTCCAATTTTCTTCTTCTTATAAGGACACCAGTTACATTGGATTAGAACCCACCCATAGGACCTCAGTGTACCCTAATTACCTCTCTAAAGAGGCTATCTCCAAATATAATCACGTTCTGAAGAACCGTGGTTAGGACTGTAACATGTGAATTTTGGGTGGATTTAATTCAGGCCATAACAATGAGTTTAAATTACTTTATTTTCAATTTTCTTCAAACATGAAGGAATTTGAGGCTGTGCATTTTTCTCTGAATACAATTAAGCTGTTTTAATATAAAGTTATTTCATGTGAATTTTTTTTTCATGCTTTCTAGATAGCATGTAATGTCATTTTTACATTTCTTTGACTCAGAGGTTATTTAGGAAAGTGTTTCTTCCAAAATATTAAGATGATTTTAGTCATTAGTTTGTTATTTATTTGTAATTTTCTTGTGAGTACTCTACCCGAGTTTTAAGGATCTTTTTCTAGTCAAATATATCTCAAATTTTTGCACATTTTATAGTCATAAAAAATGCACACTCTGTATTGGTAGGATACCAATGTAATGTAATTTTATTAGTCTGCTTTATTGCTTATATTATTTAATTTCTCTATGTCCTTACTTATCCTTTCGTGTATCTTTCTACTTCTAAAAGTGACTTTTTTTTTAAATTGCAACTGTAACAATGAAATATTACTCAACCTCAGAAGGGAGGAAATTCTGACATATGTTACAACATGGATGAACTTTAAAGACATTATGCTAAGTGAAATAAGCCAAGAGAAGGAGGGGAAGGAGTTGAAGGAGGGGGAGGAAGAGGAAGTTTTATTATCAAGTTCCCACAATAGTAAGCTTTTTATTAAAGGGACTATGCCCAAATTTCAGAACTCGTTTATGGTCTGAATAACACTGGTGGTTATTTGCCTTCTTGTTCATTTAGTGTATCTGGCTATGACTCTAGATAAAGAAATGGATGGCCCACATAATGCAGGGTAATAAGAACATTATTAAAAAGTCCAAGAGAGCAGTCTAAATTTTGTTTTCTCTTTAGGAGTTGCAGATTTTGCCTAAGAACCTAAAATTAAACATATTAGCTTTCTACATGAGAGCTTAAATGGAATATTGAAAAAAAATTTTTTTTATCTTAGAGCTTTAAAATAGCTATAAAAATACTGGTTTTCCCATTGCTGAAAAAAATTATATTATTAAAAGTTATTTGGAAAGAATCTCTCAGACTTTGTGCAATTTTAATGTAATGAATAGAAAATTAAATATAATTTTGCACTGCAATTGACTTTGACAATGAATAAGATATATTTTACCCCATAATGTGTTTATTGAGTTTTTTATTTCTGTTTCTTGTGCTGATTGACTAGTCTTTCTATTTTGAGGGAATTTAATATTTAAAGAAATATATGGATATACTCTAGTCTTTAGATTATATTCCATGAAAAAATATGTACAGTAGAATTTAGAAATCCAGAGGAGATAATGCCAGTAGCCAGGCTAATTTTAATTCATAAGTTTGCAGACCTTATGTGGTTCCTAAGATTTTGGGAAAGCTTAAAGCAAGCCAACATGAAGAAACAGGTGTTGGATTGTGCACTCTAGGGACCCTATTGTCTAGTATATTAGGAAATGCTTTGTTACTAGTATCATGTTTAAGTGAACATTTATTTCAGCAAAGATTTAGATTGGGGTTCTGTAAACTTTTCAATAAAGAGCAAAACAGTATATACTTTAGGCTTTGTAGGGCCATATGATCTTTTTTGCAACTACTGAACTCTGTCATTGTGCTGGAAAAGCAGCCATAGACAATACATAAATAAATGAGCATGGCTGTGTTCCAATAAAACTTTATTTATAAAAACAGGGAGCAGACCGAATTTGCCCCCCACCCTTTAGTTTGCTAATCCCTGGAAGAGGTGATCATTTGTCAATGACTAAAATCCAAGAAGTCGATTTGGGGGGTTTTCTCTTCCTACCATGAAAATTTTAATAACCTTTCCAGTCCACCTCTTCATCAGCTTAATGCTTTTAATTTATGTCTAGGATAAAATAAGTTTAGACTTCTTTCAGCAGCCATGTAAAAATGTACTGACTCATCTTACAATGTTTGGAAATGTATACAAAAGTTTTACTACCACTAATTTGAAATTCTCCAAATGCTGACGCCACACGACGTAAGCACTGCTTCTTTCTCTAAGGGCTGAGTTTTATCTCCATAAGGCCCCAATTTTAAGTTCCTAAGCTTTATTAATTCCAATCTCTTCCTTTTGTTTCCCCAGGTCTGGTCGTGGTCACTGCTTCCTGCAGCTGCTATGTCCACGAGAGCATATAGTTCTCACTCTTTCTCTCTCTCGCTTAGCCTGTTTAGTTACCAAATTAATAATTTTGTATAGCTAACAATTCTTTGAAGTAAATTCTCCCTGTTCAAAGACTGATGTGGTTTGTCTCCTAAATGGACCCTGACTGATACATCTGAAATGAAACTCAATTCAGGTATTAGGAAAAAAATTTTTTTTAAGATTTTATTTATTTATTGGTCAGAGAGATAGAGAAAGAGAGCACAAGCAGGAGGAGTGGCAGGGGCAGAGGGAGAAGCAGGCTCCCCGCTGAGCAGGGAGCCCGACATGGGACTCGATCCCAGGACACTGAGACGCTTAACGGTCTGAGCCACCCAGGCATCCCAGGTATTAGAAAATTATTAAGTATTTTTCGGGGGCACCTGGGTGGCTCAGTCGTTAAGCGTCTGCCTTCAGCTCAGGTCATGGTCCCAGGGTCCTGGGATCGAGCCCCACATCGGGCTCCCTGCTCCGCGGGAAGCTTGCTTCTCCCTCTCCCACTTCTCTGCTTGTGTTCCCTCTCTCGCTGGCTCTCTCTCTGTCAAATAAATAAATAAAATCTTTAAAAAAAAAAAAAAGAAAATTATTAAGTATTTTTGGAACAACTTGGATATATGAATCTACTCTTTCAGCTATAAATTTTGTGAAAGCTAAATACAGATCAAATATTCCCAATTAAATTAGTGGCCAAATTGAGGTGCATTATAAATATGAAAAGAATATAAAATATGTCCTCAATAATTTTATAGTGATTACATGTTAAAATGACAAAAATTTAAATACATTAGGTTAAATAAAATATACTGTTAAAATTACTTTCATCTGTTTCCTCTTACTTTTTTAAACGTGACTACTGGAAAATTTTAAATTTATTATTTGGCTTTCTTTTATTTCAGTTGGACAGTGCTGTCCTAGACTTTTTTCCTACATTATTATCATGTTTTACATGAGGATGAGAATCCAAGGGAGGGCTAAAGGACTGCCAGAAGATTGAGAGAGGAAGAAAGAGAAATTTTTTATCTTCATTTTTAAATACACCTTCAGGTCAAAATGCTTGAGCCTGGTTTTCAAGAGTAAATTACATTTCAACATATTGCAGGGGGCCATCCAAATTTTCCTTTTGTACAATAATTTAATTCTATTTGATATTGTTTGCATTATCTGAGCCATTGGCTAGAGTTCCCTTAAATATTTTTCAATTAAATAGATTAATTCTGCAACAGGATTAGACTGTATAGGCCTTTGGGGGGAAAAATTGTTCAACATTTTCAAAAAGTATATCTTAGTTTGTAAAAAAAATAAATAAATAACTAGCCTTCATAGTGAACTTTCAACATAACGAATCCAAATGTATAAATGGCGTAAGTATTGTGATTAGGTTGGATTCATTAATATTCATTCCACTAGAGAAACGAACTTAAATTTTAAGGAGAATTTCAATAGCTTTTGAACATAGAAGTCAATGGGGACAGACATAATCAATGTGGAGCATCAAGGGCTATGTTACCTCTCAAGTGAAGGGTGTGACCCTGAAAATGGGGCAATGGAAACTGGAACTCAGCATTTTCCTCTAGAATTTGGGACTGACACCTAGCCTTTTGGGCTCAGGTATGAAACCAACAGGAGCTAAGCTGAATGCTGTCCTCAGCAAGTATTATTCTTGTTAGCCCACAACCCTCCCTTCTATTGGGAACCGCTCCTGCTCTCTTGCTTGTGGTTCAG
This sequence comes from Mirounga leonina, assembly GCF_011800145.1. Lineage (NCBI taxonomy): Eukaryota > Metazoa > Chordata > Mammalia > Carnivora > Phocidae > Mirounga > Mirounga leonina. The sequence goes on from NW_023270825.1 coordinate 41,732,935, forward strand.
GCAGAGGTATCAGATACAATAGAGAACGCCCAGCTAAATGTGAATTTCAGATAAGCAATGAAAATCAAATAAATGGAACAATCCTATCTGCCGATCAGAGTGTCCACCTGGCTTCGTATAGGTGGGTACATGACCCAGGACTGTCCAATCACAGCATCCCTATTCCCTTGTTCACACTGATTGGTCTATTGCATTGGTATTGTCCCAAGTAAGGCCAATCAGAACCTTTCCAAGCAATTTGCTATAGGGAGGCTGGGGAAGAGATGGTCTCCTTTCCATTTTGGTTGCATGCTGCAGGGATGTGAGCCTTGTAGGCAGCCGCCGTATTTCCTGCCATCTGAACAGAAGCTGCCTGTGGTAAGGGAAAAGAAGAGTACCTATGACGAATCAAGAGATAAAGACAGATGGGCCGTGCTCTGATGATTTCTTCTGTTTGGAGGTATTCTTGGTGTTATGTGCCAAGGTTGAATAGTGATTACGTGATTTTTCCCTACCTATATTAAACTCACCCCATTGCAAGTTCTTACCGTACAATACACATGAAATCAAGCCAGCATCTTGGCCACAATGCCATGATAAACATTTATTTTCTTATCTGTTTGGCTTTCTTTCTCTAAAGTTCTACTGGGCAGGGTGGTAGTGTCCAGGTATGGTATATATATAGATCAGGACACTTATTCTTTGATAGTAAATCTATGACACTGTTGCCATGAACACTCTGAAGGCATTGACCTGAATTTCCCTTCCTTGAAAGAGTACTTAACAGAAGGCAGCATCAGTGTTTATTTCCAACTCCAACTCTATCACCATTCCATTCATTTTCTAAGATGGTCCTGTCATTAGGCAGCCCTTGCAAACATTAATGTGTGGCCTTCTGTTTCTAGAATCCTTAAGGCAGAAGGCTTCTAGTGTTGCCTTCAGAGCAGAAAGTGGCCCCCTCACTTTGGCTTTCATATCACAGTCCGTGGAAGTGCAGTGAGGTGGGAAAAAGTTAGAAAGCAGGACTGGCCGCTTGATCTGTGGGACTCAATACAAATATATATCTTCTTCAAAGATGCTTAAGAATTTCGAGATGGCAACAGCAGGGCACTAAACCAGCCCTGAGTCCTTCTAAGCACAAGGTTGAAGACCCATGGAGGCAGTCCGGCCGGAAGGTCACATTTAATCTCTTGCCTTAATTTCTCCATCTGTAGAACGAGAGGCAAAACTGGCTTTATAGCATAACAAGTATTAAATGAGTTATTTGTGAAACTTGTGAAGCTCCAGGCACAGAGTGGGTTCTCAGTAAACAAAGTAGCTACCATCTGACTCATTATATGTGGTAGCCAAGAGTGCGGGCTCTCGAGTCAGCCAGAGGTGGACTCAAAGCCTGGCTCGGCTGCTTCCTGTAACCAATTACCTAATGTCTCTAAAGCTCAGATTCCTTACCTACAAAGAGATAATATATGCAAGTTATTTTGGAATAAGTTAGGAAAGGTGATACTGAGGATTAGGTGAAATAATGCATTTAAAGCATTTAGCAGGGGTGCCTGGGTGGCTCAGTCGGTTAAGCGTCTGCCTTTGGCTCAGGTCATGATCCCAGGGCCCTGGGATTGAGTCCCACATCGGGCTCCTTGCTCAGCGGGAGCCTGCTTCTCCCTCTGACCCTCCCCCCTCTCATGCTCTCTCGCTCTCTTGCGCTCTCTCAAATAAATAAAATCTTTAAAAATAAGATAAATGAATAATAAATAAATCTTTAAAAAAAGAATATTTGTAAAGAACTACCCAAATAAATATATATATACTACATTAAAAAAAAATAACAAATTAAATTGGTCTTCTAAGGACCGTATCTTTAAGGATGGTCATATGACAAGGTGTTTTCCTGAAGTTGTTGGTAAATGTTCAGAGAAGTCAAAAGGACTGGTGACCCAAGATTTCCTAAGAACAGGGGGTGTGATAGCAGCAATTTAAGCCTAGTGTAACCAACTGGTCTACCCTGTATTCCCATGTGTTATGGTGGGAGCAAACACTGAGTGATTTAACTTTTGGTAAATGTTGGCTGTGCCTTTTTTTTTTTTTTTTCACAAATTTAATACAAATTATTATTAACCAAAAGTCAGTAAAGAAGTAGATAGCATTTTACTGCTGGATAACATCTTTGATTCTAGTTCTTTCACTGTATCCAGGCAGGTCACTCCAAAGTGGAAAAGGGAAAAAACCACGGTAAGGCTCTGTTGTAGAGTTCTGGAGAAGAGAGTATGCATAATAGCTCTATCTGAAATGGACTTAGGCAGTCTCCCCCACTGCGTAAGAGTTGTTTCCTGTTCAGCATTGGGTGGCGTTGACAGGCTAAGAGAAAGAAGCCTAGCATTGTATGGAATGCGTATGGCAAAACAGTGGAAGTGGAAAAAGCAGCGGTAACAGAGAACTTTTTTTTTTTCTGTTAGGGTAACAAACTTCTGTACTATAAAAAGACATTGAACAATTCACAGAGGGAGTCAGTAAAGCCCCGTAACCTCTGGGCAACTACAGGCAGTGCCCCAGCAGGAGATGTCAACTGCTCACCTAGGACAACAAGGGACCTAAGAAGAGGACAACTCAGGTCAGGACAGAAAAGGACAAAGCAGATGAGAACTGGAAAAACAGTGGGGTGGGACTCAGTTGTGTGTGGCTATAGATCCACTCTCTAGGGAAGGAGAATTCTTATTGAAATAAGACCATTGTCCGTCTAAGTTAACTGTGATAATTCTGTACATAAATTCCTCTATAGGGTTATTCAGATATTTTCCAATAGTTTATTTGTAAAAGAACCTCATTCAGATTTCATTGCAGTAGGACATCTGGACTGGGGTAACCTTAAATGCACCACTCAGGCATGGCTTAAAGAGGGCATCCTATCCGAAATGAAATTATAGTGCAACCTGCTCTCCTGATTAGTGGAAGGACTACAACTCTAGAACTGAGGCATAGACAGGGAGAATCATCAAAATGACAACACAGAAGGTAAGATTGCCATGAGTGCAGCAAAAGAATACATGGTAGGGGTGCCTGGCTGACTCAGTCAGTAGAACTTGCAACTCTTGATCTCAGGGTTGTGAGCTCATGCCCCACATTGGGTGTAGAGATTACTTTTTTTTTTTTTTAAGATTTTATTTATTTATTTGACAGAGAAAGACACAGCGAGAGAGGGAATACAAGCAGGGGGAATAGGAGAGGGAGAAGCAGGCTTCCCACGGAGCAGGGAGCCCGATGTGGGGCTCGATCCCAGGACCCTGGGATCATGACCTGAGCCGAAGGCAGACGCTTAACAACTGAGCCACCCAGGCACCCCTAGAGATTACTTTTTTAAAATGCATGGTATAAGAGCATTAAATAATCATTTCTGATTCCAAGGATATGCATACTACCTACTTTATAAACATTTAGAGGTCATTTATTACATGTCAGGCCCTTCTTAAAATGTTTCACGTATATCAGTTTACTTATTTCTTACAACAACCCTATGAGTTAGGTGCTATTATTATCATATTTTAGATTGGATTAAAAAGCTGAAGCAAAAAGTGATGCAGTAATTTGCCTAACTTTGTCTAGGTAGTAAATGGTGAAGCCAGGATTCAAATCTAAGTATTCTGACTCCAGAACACACAATCTTGTGTGTCTCATTTCAGTTGGAAAGCCAGTCTCTGTTTTCCTTGAGGTCTTTCTCCAGATTTTAGATGTTTGAGGAAATCTACCAGAATCCATCCTAGACAAGTAGCCAAGAGCCAAGATGAGGAAAAAAGGTGGGAACGCTTTTCTGATGGAGTTTACATACTAGTGGGGGAAATAGACCGTAAGCAAATAAACAAATGAACATGTAGTACATTAGTAGTGATGAGTGCTACAAAGAAAAATAAAATATGGTAAGAAACTAAGGCTGTTGGACAGATGGTACTCCATTAGACAGAGTAGTCAGGGAAGGCCTCTCTGTCGACATTTGAGCAGAATCTTATTTTTTTTTAACTGTTTTTTTTTTTTTTAAAGATTTTATTTATTTATTTGACAGAGAGAGACACAGGGAGAGAGGGAACACAAGCAGGGGGAGTGGGAGAGGGAGAAGCAGACTTCCGCTGGAGCAGGGAGCCTGATGCGGGGCTCGATCCCAGGACTCTGGGATCATGACCTGAGCCCAAGGCAGACGCTTAATGACTGAGCCACCCAGGCGCCCCTGAGCAGAACCTTTAATGACACATTCTCTCACCTGAGGACCAATTCCTTTAAGAGACCATATCTTTTATATTTTGAAACAGACTTAAGCACTTGTCAGGTTCATAAAAAATATGTAGAGAGTTAGTAAATAAGCACACTACTATACAGATATCATAGCCTACTACCAAAGATGACAAGGACACTACCAAAAAAAAAAAAAAAGGAAAATAATGAACCTATGACCCTCATAAACATAGAGCAAATATTCTTAACAAAATATTAGTGAATAATATTCAACAATATATTTAAAAATTAATACATTATGACCAAGGTGGGTTTATCCCAGAACTAACTACAAAGTAGTTTTAATACATAAAATCAAGCATATAAACAGAATCACCTTATTAATATGATAAAGGGAAAAAACTATATAATAATTTATGTAGAGTCAGAAAAAGCTTTTGACATGATTCAACATCAATTTATGATTTTAAAAAACTCAGCAAAATAGGAAAAGGGAAATTCTTCAATCTGACAAGGGGTATCCATGAAAAACCTACAGCTAACATACCTAGTGGTAAGGAGTTGAATGCTTTCCCCCTGAGACTGGGATCATTGCACAGATGCTTGCTCTTACCACTTCTATTCAACACTGTTTGGGAGCAAGGGAGGTCCTAGCCATTGCCATAAGGCAAGACAAATACATAAAAGTCATAAATATTGGATAGGAAAAAATAAAAAGTTTATTTGCTGGAGATATGACTATTTATATAGAAAATCTTAAGAAATCTAAAATACAACTATGAGAACAAATAAGTAAATTTAGTAAGATCACAAGATAAAAATGTTAATATAATAAAATCAATTATATATTTATATACTGGCCACAGCAATTGGAAAATTAAATTTTAAAAATCAATCCTGAGTGGCTCAGTCAGTTAAGCATCCAACTCTTGATTTTGGCTCAGGTCATGATCCCAGGGTTGTGAGATGAAGCCCCACGTCAGGCTCCACACTCAGCAGGTTGTCTGCTAGAGATTCTCTCTCTCTTATTTTTTTCTCTCTCTCCCTCTAAAATAAATAAATATTTTTAAAAATAAATAAAAATCAATTCCATTTACAATAACGTCCAAAACCAAAAAATATTTACATATAAAATCCTCAGGCCTCTACACGAAAAAGATCTCTACATTAAAAATTGCAGAACATTACTAAGGGAAAATTTTAAAGTCCTAAGTAAGTGAAAACATATACCATGGTCATCAGTTGAAAGACTTAGTATTCTTAAAATGTCAACTATCCCCAAAATGATTAATAGACTGAAAATAATACCAATCAAAATCCCAGTAGACAATCTTATAGAAACTGGCAAACTGATTTAAAAGCGTAAGAAAATGCAAGTGTTTTGGAATAGCCTAAGCAATTTTTTTTTAAATAACAAAATGGGAGGATATCACTACCTAGTTTCAGCTTACTATAAAATTATAAAAATCAATGCCATCAGTGTGGTATTGATGAAAGGTACACACATAGATCTGCAGAATAAAGAGTCCGAAATAGACCCACACATATTTGGTTAATGTTTCAACAAAGTTGCCAAGAAAATCTAATAGGGAAAGGAAAAGTCTTTTTCAACAAATGACACTAGAATTGGATATACGTATGAGGGAAGAAAACAGACTTTTATCTTACATCATACACTAAGATTAACCCAAAATGAAACACAGACAAAAACTTGTATCCAGGAAAAATAAAGAACTCTTGCAAGTCAATACAAGCAAAAAAAAAAATTTTTTTTCTTAAATGGGCAAAAAATTTGAGCAAACACTTCACAAAACAAGATATAAGAATGGTTGGGGTGCCTGGCTGACTCAATTGGTAGAACATATGACTCTTGATCTCAGGGTTGTGAGTTCAAGCCCCACCTTAGGAGTAACGTTTACTTAAAAATAAAATTAAATTAAAATTAAAAATAAAAGAAGAATGGTGAGTAAGCATATCATTCAGGTAGGGAAATGCAAATGAAAGCCACAATGAGACACTACTAAATACTCATTATAATGGCTTACATTACCAAGGCTGACCATATCATGTCTTGCAGAGGATGTTGTGTAACTGGAAATCTCATACTCTGCTGGTGAGAATATAAAATGGAACGATCACTTTAGAAAACTTTTTGGCAGTTTTTAAAAAGTTAAGCATACACCTATCATATGACCCAGTCATTTCACTACTAGACGTTTCCCAAAAGTAATGAAAATATGTGTCCGCACAAAGGCTTTTATGTGGCTGTTCATTGCATCTTTAATCGCAATAGCCAAAAACTGGAAACAACCCAAATGTCCATTAATTGAAGAATGGATAAATAAAATGTGGTATCCAAACAGTGGTAATAAGAACAAATGACCTTTTGATATGCACAAGAAAGTGGGCGCATCTCAAAATCATTCTGCTGAGTCACAGTCAGACCCAAAAATGTTTATAATGTACGATTTCATTTGTATAAAATTCTAGAAGATGTAAAGTAGTGATAGCAACACAAACCAAATCAGTGGCCGCCTGGGGCAGCGGTGGAAGGAGGGGTCAATTGCAAAGGGACATGAGGAAACATTCGAGGTTGATGGAACATTCTGTATCTTGCTTGTGGTGATAGTTTCACTGTGTATACATATGTCAAAATTCATTGATTGTACACTTTAAATGAGTGCAATGTATTGTCTGTAAATTATTCCTCAATAAATTTTAAAAAATAAAAATACTATTCGGTTCTTTTCCAACCTGTCTTGCCATTTTTGATAGTCTCTTATTGTTGACTCGTTTTAGCAATTCCAACTTTAATTTTTAAAAATATTTCATACCTATTTATTTTGTATTCTGTATCTGATAAATTCTGATCATTTAGTCCCGAAAGATCTAATGCTGTTCATTGTTTCCACTGACTCTCACTTATAGAAGATTATTTTCTTGTGTCATTGGTGGTCTCTGATTGGAAGTTTCTATTTCATTAAATCTTAATCCCTTGAAAACCTGGGGGTCTAACTTGATGATGCTTTACTGCAGACAGGATTTGGGTTTGCTTTTACAGGAAGCCAGAGGTACTGCTGAAGCTGAAAGCACCCCAGCTTTCCGGGGCATCCAGCTTAATGGTGGGTCTCAGGTCCAGCTGTCAGCCTTGTCTCCAGCCCAAAGTGGAGCCCATCTCAGCCCCGCCCTCGGAGAAAACTCACAGGCTCTTTCTCCTCAAATGCTCCAGTTAGGACTCATGAATTTCTCCCCTCCCTCACACCAGAGGCTTCTTTTGCTCTCTAGGAACTCAGCTACAGGACAGAAAGTACATGGACAGAAAGTGCATGTGGATTTACAGCAGAAGGAGACCTCGGTGAATCTGTTATATTGCTGGAAGGGCATGGCCTGTTTGCATTCATTTTTTGGAGGCTCAGGGAAATGGGAGTAAGCCCTAAATGGTAAAATGATAGTCTTGCCTTTTAAGGGTTTTGAACTAAAAATAGGTGTGATCATATGCATCATATCCCTGAACCCAGGATCTTTCTCTAAATCTGATTATGGGCAGCGAAGCTAAGTGCTAGTTATATATAGCTGTCCGCTTTGTGCTGAGGTGGAGGAAAGAAACGTTCAGGGCAGAGATGACAAAACAATTCTACAAAGAACATCCCGGAGAACAACCGAATCATGTAAAAATCCAGAGCATCACATTTAACCTAACTAAAATTACTTAGAAAGAGGTCGACTATGGCTCTTTACAATTGCCAACATTTCTTTCTTTTCCCTCTGAATTTTTACCCAGACTATAGTTTATTTATCCTTCAGAATCAAACTATAGTAATTTTAATTATTTGGATTTTGAATGTTCACTCTATTTTGGATGTAAGAGACTACTTAGAAGGACTAGCTCACCCCCAGGTTTTGTGAGGTTGATAGGGATGTAGAGCTGTGTCTAACTCAAGATTCCAGTTCCCGTCTCTCTTTACATAAGAAATGGAGGAAAAAGTTCACTGAAGGTTTTAATTAGCATGCAAGCTGAGTCTTAAATCCAAAGGAGACCCTAATACTACTTCTAACTGCATCTAATACAAGGTGATGAAAGAATACAACATCGGACTAGTATAGGGTAAAACATGATCGTTGCTACCTGTGACGACAGCATAATCATTTATTAAGCGCTCGTCGTGTGCTAGGAGCTGAAGGAACATTGTCTTTTCCTCTGATTAGCACACTGCCACAGTGGAGGATTGCAGCAGTTTATTGTTCTGGTTTATGATCTTGGTCTGAATTCAGAATGAAACGGCACCGAGCCAGCTTCAGCCCCTACGTATACTCGCCTTATAACCTGGGTGGTTAACGGGGATGTAGGGCCATATTTTTTTTCCCCCTAGCTGGCCGTGGGTAACTAACCTGCTCAAAAACACGGCTTCGGTTAGCCAATCAGAAAACAGAAATTAAGGGGATGCCTCTTCCCGCTCTATTTTACTGAATGGACTTGACTGAATCACTTGGAGACCAGATTCTTCCTCCTGACAGCCTGCCTCACATCCAGCTATTATCTGGTGGGTCTCCTTGGCTGGGGAACCGGGGGTGGCTCACGATGAGAGGCAGAGCCAAATCCCAGCAAGCCTCCTCGGGCTTTGAACTAAACTTTGGGACGTGACAGGACCTGGCAAAAATGGAAATACCTTCCCTGACATTTTTGCTCATGTTTTCTAAATTCACTTTCCGATAAGGGCAGTGAGTTTGCTCGAGTGGGAAGTGCTGACAGACAAAGTGTAGTCTCCGACAAAATTCTTCCTAGCACTCTAATTATCCTTTCCTTCTCGACTCCAGTATCACATGTAGCCATGTGTGGAATCATAAAATAATTATGCGGTGTACAAGCTTTCTGGGAGCATGTACCACTCTTTCCCTAATTCTTTATCTCTCCCATTGATCGTGGCGTGTGTGCATTGATCCAAGTCGGCCATCTGGTTAGGCAAGATAAGCGTGCTGGTGTCTTTGCATTTGCACTGTCACTAGGGGAGGGGGCATATTTTGGCTGTAGGGAATTACGGGGGCAGGATTAGCCCTCTTCCTATGAGGAAACTGAATTTTAAATGCAATGTTGCAGCTGCATGGACCATGTCACTAACTTCTGTTTTTGCCATGAACTGGGGAGATGTGTCTTCTTGTTCATATTGTCTCCAAAGGCAGAGCGATGCCTTGTATTAAAAATGTTAGCCACATTAAGAGAGAGGGGTGGGGATGGGCGTGGAGAGAAATTTCATTTTGAGCCCATGTTAGACTTGGAAGTGACAGATACATTCCAGGATTTCTAAATGGTAAAACTGCTTTCAAATTACTACAAAAGGCTGCTGGATAAAAAAGCATTTTAAACTGAGACTCGTTGCCCCCTGCCCCCAAACAAAATTATTTTAGAGAGGGGAGAGATATTTTATTAGTCCCCACAAAAGAAAAATAAAAAGGAAACTGGAAAAAAAATGATGCGTGTATCATAGCAGAAGGAATTACTGCATGAAGCTCGGAGCGGGCCGTGGTGTACCCTCCCCGTTTGTCTCTCTCTCTCTCTCTTTCTCTCTCATGTATTGAAATTAATGTTTGCCCCAAGTTGATGACCACTGGGACTGGCTGAATGTGCTGTTTAATTCAAAGAGACTTTTTTTCCAGCCCTGTTGGCCACTGTTGTTTTTAAAATTTGATTGCGGCCATTGTTGTCTCATATTCTGCAAATGTGTGGAAGACTCAAAAGCTTTTCCTCCAAAATTGAACAATTCTGTCAAAAAAGATTAGTTCTATTTTGTCTGCTGGGTGCTGACTATTCATGAATGTAAAGAGAGAGGGCTTGGGTGTCATACTAAGTTGCTAAGGTGGCTGGATTTCAGCTATTGACTGGAAGATACCAAACTGCAGTCTACAAAAGAGCAGCCAGAAGGAGAGGGGAGAGCCGGCCGGCCATGTGTTTGAGCTGTACCTTCTTTAGCTGCCCATTTATTTCTTTTGTTGCCAGAACTTTTATTGTCATACAGTTGAAAAAAATGTTAGCCACAAGCTTCGGGCAGCACCAAGCAGAAAAAAGGATTAGCATATCACTAGGATCATCTTACACTGAACCGAAGTCTTTTCGGGATGTATAATTAGCGAGAATACAGTCTTTTTTTTTTTTTTTTTTTGGAGCCTATGGACAGAAAAAAAAAATGAGCTCAGATCTTTGGCTAGAATATTAGAGGAAATAAAAGACAGTTGCCAATTTCAGGGAGATACATACATATTAACTGTTTCTTTGCAGAGCCTTTGCAATTCCCTCAAGAAATGCCTGGTTGAACGGGGGGAAAACTTACTATGAATTCCTGTCATTGTCTCAGGTTTTCTAAGAGGGAAAGACTGTGTCGTTGAACACGTTCAAAATTTGAGACCGATGAAATCAGATTCGGGATTAAATGAATGTAGAAGAACTTTTCTGAACCTGAACAGGGGAGGCGGCGGTGGGCGGGGGCGGGGGGGGGAAGTTTAAAGGAAATGTGTGGTTTTCACATGACAACATTTTACTCTGTGGAAGGTACTGGGTAATTAAAAATGTAATTGGGCAATTGAAGGCAGTCAAATGTGCATTTGGGGTCTATTAGTGAATAATTCTGTGGGGCTTCCTTCAAGCTGTCTAAAACTTCCCTCGTAATTCGTAGGTGTTAAATATGTTTATCTGCAAGTAGGAAAACGGAAGTCTTGGATCCCTTCCCTTTTATCTGCCTTTCTCTCTCCCTTCTCTTCTCTTCAGAGTTGTACATTTAGGCAGTTTTACATTCAGCTCGTAGGTCAAAGCAGATTTGTCTAATCAACTCATATTTCACAGGATGGATATCTACTTGTATTTCCAGATATGCAGGCTTTTAGAGAAGCCCAGGTAAAGCAGAGGGGGAAAAAGAATGCTTTTTTCCCCAAAAGTGTGTTTTTCAGAATTAACAGAATATTCACTAAAGGTAGAAGTGCTTTATCTGAATGTATCTCTGTTTAAATTTCTTGAGATAGCGGATGTTTTTGTTTAACAGATGAGGTGTTGTTATGCCAATTTGGGTTCTTCCGGATTCTTGGTTTTGAATCCTTAAGACTTACCTTCGTTGTATTCCCTCTCCTGTGGATAGCCTCTCCCTGTCCCGCGGTCCTTCCCCCGCAAAATACTCTCCCATCCCCAGCATCGCTTCTGACTCAACTTCATTTCATATTTTCTGAGGACACTCTTAGCTTATCTTTGTGGCAATAATTTTAAAAACTAGCTAACTTTAACTATTAACAAGACGCAGTGGACACTTAGGTCCGTAGGAAGCAGTTATTTCGAGTTCGACAACCCTTAAGATACTGGAGGAAGTGTTCATTGTGCTTTTCCTTGGAATTAGAGAACTCAGCTCTGGCTCTTTATTTTCATATTTTTTCGGGTTTGAAATTTTTGGTCAAATGGCTCCCTGTTGGCTACAAATCAACTGCGGACCTAGGTAGTACACAGAATTCAATTGTGTTGTCTTTATTTCGGGAAGACCACTTTGGTTTGCATTGGTTATGTCTCCATGGAAGACTACGTGTGCAATTAACAACATGGCAAGGAAGAAAGAATAAAAGTAAATTTATTGTAAAAATTATGAATTAGAGATGGCGTTCTTTATTTTCTTCCATTACCATAACAATATTTTTTAAAGATCACGCTTTTCTATTTAAGTCCTTGTAACTTCTATCATTTGTAATTTCTATAATTCATAATTTCTGTAATTTTTACTTATGGACAGAGGTGTCAGTGCCTGCCAGAAACTAGCTATGTATGCATACATACATACAATCTTAGGTCACTAAGACTTGCACTAATTTTCCAGGGACATAGTTTAATTTTCCAGGGACATAGTTTAATTTTCCAGGGACATAGTTTAATCAAACTTGTGTTTTGTTGTCCCCAAATCATTGGCTGTTTAATTATTCACAGAAGTTTTGTGGTCTTCCTCCGGGTCAGGGCATACCACCCAGATCCTTCTAATGCGCACATACTCTTATACCCACACAGATCAGAGATCTGGACGTCCCTTCAGGGGACCAGCCTCGGAAACATGGCTCTCCGCGGTGTGGGGAATAAGAGAACGACGCTTAAATCTAGAGCTCAAACTGTCAAATTCAGAGAAAGGTTATGTCAGGCAAACACAGAATATCCATTGCTGGGTAACCTGAAAGTGGGTTCAGGAGTTTTGTTTAAGGACTTGAGCGCAGTGGCACTGAGATGCGGGGTGGGGTGGGGCGGCATCTTGTAAAGTTAAGTTTGGGTAATTCTGGACCCTGGGGCAGCATGATGTCAGCAGTGAACAGGGAACAGAAGGGTGTGGCCCGGAGAGAAAACCCAGCATGGGACAGAGAATTCACAAAGGTAATGATGCGCAGGGAAGAGGGGAAGAGTGGGTGATGATGACACACTTTCTATTTTAGATGTTGTGAAGATCAAACACAGAGAAACAGGACGAATATTTTTCTAAATATCAGGTGTGAGCTTTCAAGAAAAGTAATTTGTGATCAATCAAAATGTCAACTGCTAATCTTCACAGGATCTGTAATATTTTTAGCTGCTCAATGTATCACTAGCAATGTGATATTTTTATACAGAATGTTGCATATACGTTTTACATTGTGTACATGGTGTGAGCATGTTGCTCAGATTAACCTACTTGATCTTTCTATGACATTAATAATGTCCCTTCTAAAGTTTAACCACCATAATGGCAGGGGCTGTTTAATATAACATATCATCAAGTCAGTGCCACACATTCATTAAATATCACTAGCAAAAGAATTTTCGATTACTATGATTAGGTAGGCCTTCAAAGACAAAAATAAGATTCTCCAGAGTATGGGTATTTAAATATGACTCTAGCCTAACAAACCTTGTGCCTCTTATTAGGGAAGAACAAAGAGACTTGGCATTTTAAATTTGTAATTATGGCATAGTTCCTATTTTTTAATATTTGTTCATTTTAATGTATACAACTGGGATGTTTTAAACTACTTTTTTAGATAGACCCAGCATAACTTTTTTTCCTAAATGGATCATTACCTCTATATGACTGAATCAACTGGCTTTTTTACACTGTACATGTACTCCACTATTAAGAAAGAGGAGACTCGGTGCTCTTAGAAGTAGAAAATGTTATGATGAAGATAAGAGAAGCACGTATAAATTTTTTATAATGTGATAAAAGCATACCTCCCTATCAGGGATAGCTCTACAAGCATTATAGCTAATGTTCAAAAAAATTAAAAAAGGATAATATCATGAGCCATTTGTGTCTAACATGTTCTTGTATGTTTTACTGATTAATCTCTAATGTGAAAAGAAGAGCTATTTCATTTTATTATTTAAAAAAATATTTTAATAAATAAAATCTTTAAAAAAAAATGTTTTTAAGTAAACTCTATGCCCAACATAGGGCCTGAACCCACAACCCCGGGATCAAGAGTTGCATGTTCTACTGACTGAGCCAGCCAGGTGCCCCTGAAGAGCTATAGCATTTTAACGCCTAATATTTTTTGAGTCCTAACCAAGGTCTAGGCACTGTTCTAAGGGCTTTACAACAAAGACCTCGTTTAGTCTTTGTAACCTTATGAAATGCTATTATGATTATACCCTCCTTATGGATGAGGCAACTGAGATTCAGGAAGGTCAAGTAACATGCTCAAGGTCATGCAGCTGGTAAGGATTGAAGCTGGATTCAAAACCAGGTAATCTGACTAGAGTTCCTTTGAACAACATTACACTAGCGCCTTTCACACATTCGACAGAACTGAAACTATCAAGCTACCTCTAGGCCTGCAGGGTTATTACGGTGGGAAGCGTATGCCCGGGGAAACCCAGGAAGATCTAGATGGAGGCAATAGGACCCGCGATAGACAGCAATTGTCGTAAGCCCCTACCATCCTTGTTGGAAGTTTTAATCCAGACCTCTACATAGGATGAGAGAGCTGGGAAGGAATTAATAGTTCATTAAGTCTAAACTTCTTGTTTACCAGTGGGGGAACCAAGGCTCAGACAGAAGAAATGACTGACACTGTCTGCACCTAGAGATTTTCCAGTATTCAAAATCAATAAGCGACTTCAGGATTCTTTGGGAGCGAGCAAGGGGGGCGAAAAGGTATGTATGAAGACGCTGTCTGCTTCTGCTGGTAGGCACAGACACTGCTGAAATGTCCTGAAGTTGTTAAAAGGAAGTGTCTGTAGGGTTGAACTGGTAACAGATATGAAAATAAAGGAAAAGAACGCTTCCAAGACTGAATTTCAAGGTATTCACCCCATTGGTGAAATGGGGAGGGGAGACAAGGACAGAAAATAAGTTGTTGAGTATTAGCATACTTGGATCTCCAAGCGCAGATGCCATATTGCCATTAAGAAGTTTGGAAATGCAAAAGGGAAAGAAGTTCTAGGCCAGGGATGTAGATGGGAGAGTCAATGCAACACAAGAATTGGCAGCAAGAGGTCCAATAAATCTTTATGCACGTGTGTGCATGTGCTCTCTCTCACACACACACACACACACACACACACACCCCTTCACCTTTTTTTCTTATTTTGCTTCTTGCCTCAAGATATCTTTTAGGGATAAGAAAATACCACCTTTAGGAATGAGTTTGCAACTCACAGTCATTGAAGTAAATCTGGTCTGGAAAAATCTCCACAGCCCTTCAGCTAGAACAGATAAGGAACCAGTACACAGAATAACAGAACAGAAGATGGAGCTCTGGAGAGGACTCATAGGTTTTTTCTATTTTATAAGTTCTCATTACCACTGTTCAAGATCATATTTTTTGGTTAAGAGTGTTGTAGGATATTTATTTAAGCAATAATTTGGACTGGCATTTATAAAACCTTTAGTTCTACACTCGCTGCCACTAAATTAGATCTTATTCAAATAAAGAAGGTTAATTGCACATTTTCCCACATGTTGTCTATTTTAATTATAACAAAACTTTTTCAAGGCCAACAACTGTGTGGCATTTTTTGCAAAAGATACATGTGAATTATAAAACGGCTGGATCAGGCCCTCATCCATGTGTGTGTACATGACTTCAAACCCCAACCACTCTCATGTTAGTTTAGGGACCCAAGTTAGCATTTGCAGAGCAGGAAAGTGGGTTGGTCACCAAAGAAGAGAGTTCTGTTTTTACTACGGGGAGAGTGGAGTCTTAATTAGGTAAACAAAGAGGTTTTTCATTACACTGTAAACACATTTCACAAAAAGACCCATTTAAGTTTCTTTTTAAAGAAACTGGAAAATATTAAGAAAGTTAATTGGAGGGCACTCAAATGACAATTAACAAACAGCCACAATTACCTTCTGACTCGTGTGTGGCTTAGGGATGTTTTTTATCTTTTATTTATGGCACTATTTTAAAATGTGGGAATGCCAACCTAAGTAGAGGCAGGCACAGTATTAAAGGACACGTTTCCCTATTTATATTTAAATAACCATCTGCATGAAATTATGCACAAATCATGGAATAATTCCTAGCAGAAATTACTGTTTAGAAAATTTAAAAAAAATCTGAGATATGGTGTGCTTTTCATATTAAATTGCCCATTTCCAGAACATCACATACATTCACACAATGTAGAGATGCTGCATTGCAGGCCAATACAAATTGCTCACAATGTTAATGAAGATGGATGGGGAAGGCTGAAAAACATTCATTTACAAGCAAGGGAGGAAAAGAGAACAGCAGTGTTCACAATCTCTACCTTAATTTTTTGCCTTGATAATATCCAACCAAATGATGGTAACTTTAATAATACAGCTCTTAAGAAGGTTTTATGATGAATTTTCCTTTCCAGTTTTGAATATGGCCTATTTTTTCCCATTTGGGGTGAAAATTGTGTATGTGAAGTTTGGAGGCTTACTGCTGAGCTAGGAAAAGGAATCTCACTCCTTGAAGAATGATGAACAGAGTAGGATGACTACAAAATTTAAATAACCTTTAAAATTGAAAAGAAAAAAAATAATTCCTCATCCTGAAGTGACTCCTTGTCCAACTGAGCCTGGACGCTGCCTCCCACCCCACCCCCCCGACCCCCACCCCAGCCCAGATAAACCCTCCACCCTTCCCGAAGCTCTTTGGCTGAGGAGTAGCTATGGTTGAGTCTGCGAAGAATAGAACGTGCTCTAAGGACAGGGAAATCTATTCTTTTTTTTTTTTAAAGATTTTATTTATTTATTTGAGACAGAGAGAATGAGAGACAGAGAGCATGAGAGGGAGAAGGGTCAGAGGGAGAAGCAGACTCCCTGCCGAGCAGGGAGCCCGATGCGGGACTCGATGCGGGACTCGATGCGGGACTCGATGCGGGACTCGATCCCGGGACTCCAGGATCATGACCTGAGCCGAAGGCAGTCGCCCAACCAACTGAGCCACCCAGGCGCCCCTAGGACAGGGAAATCTATTCTAAGACTACAGTATCACGACCTCCCTCAGCTCATTACAACCCATCAAAACCCATCATCCTAAACTGTAAGAGGTTGGGAACGGACATACATGCAATATCTGGAGGGGAGGGCATGCCCTTTATCAATGGGTAAAGGAAGAGGAGCTGGGGATTTGAGGCTTACCATGGCTTCATCTCCACCAATTCCCCCCAACTACTTCCCACCACCCCCACATCCATGCCTCAGTCAGCCAGGACTCCTTGATAGCTCTGATAGCCAACTATGGGATATTCCTTTGCTTTGAAGGTAGAACCGACATTTTGCAACATCCCTCAGGAGAGTGAGATAAAGGCACAGAGCCACTCAATCAAATATATTAAAAGGCAGCCATTCCTTGGGCCCCAGGATGATTCATTCTTCTGTAGCTCTCCATATTCAACAACCTATATTTGCTTTGTTTAGTCATTGTTTTCAACAAGTGTTTATTGAGGTCAGTCCTATGCTAGATACTGGGAATATCAATGGACAGGAGAAGTACAATCCCTGCCATCCAAAGCAGACAAACCAATGAGTGACATGGGAAGCTAAACGTGAACATACAAGGAACACATGACCCAAACTAACGAGGGCTCCCTGGAAGAATGAATATCAAAGCTGAGATCTGAACTGGTTGAGTCCCTACTTGATGCAAGAAACTGTACTAGGCTCTGAGGGGTGAAAACAATTATGAGTGAGTCTCACCAGCTGGGAGAAAGGGTGCAAATAGTAACAAGCAGATATAATTAATGCTGTGAAGTAGAAACAGAAGGCTCTTAGGGGGAGGGATCAATTCCAATTTGGAGTGTAGAGAAAACTTTGCAAACAAAATGGCATTGGGGAATAAGTCTTAAAGAATGATTGGACATGAATGCATAAGTAGAATCAAAAGCCAGGCAGTCCAAGCAAAGGGATATGAACAAGACTACAGAGGTGAGAAATCCTGAGGAACAGAAGTTGTTGCACTTGGCTGAGCTGGGGGAGGAACAAGAGGACACATGATGAAGGACCTTGGAGAAATGGACCATGTCCCTTGGAGGATTGGCTGAGGGAGACAATGGCAGACACTGCCCTCTGAGTGACACTCCACTAACCCTCCCTCTCTGATGTTCCTGGAAGGGAAATGAGGTATTTGTGCCCAGGGAACACGTGGGGCTTAGGCCCCAATATCCCTGTAGCTGAGGAGCAGCTCGGGGCTGGATCACTTGGGTCACTCACAGGATCCCTGCCCAGAAACCAAAGTTCCTCTTTAAGCCCTGAGATACATACTTAAGATCTCTGCAGAAAAGTTTGAACAACACATTGGGCACCCATTGTGTTCCAGCTTCTGTATGGAGATTAACAGACACACACATAGACCCCACCCTCAGGGAGTTAATGTTCAGTGAGGGGAGAGCTGTGACCTGTAAGGAAATTATTTACAATACAATATAGAAATTGCTTAAAGGACATTTTTACAAGGTATAAAGGGAACAAGGAGGGTGATGTCTATGAGTAGAATCACAAGAGTAAAGTTTGAGGGGAATCAAGAACAGGGGGATAACATAAGTGCTGAGACTTAAGGTTGAAGAAAAGTTGTTTGAGTCTATTACAATATTCCTGACAGAGAAACAACATATCATAGAGATATGCCAGAATTTGGTATGCTCACGAAATACATGCATGCATACATCCATACATTGCACTCTCTTCAGAATGGTTCTTATAGAATGTGTGGAGAGGTGATATTCAACAGAACATCAGGAGCCAATCTTAAAGCTCCTTATATTTTAGAACATTTGGATTTTACACAATGAGAGCCATTGAAAATTCCTGAGCAGGCAGTAATGGGATAGAAGATGTGGGAGAAGACGGAGGCAAGGAGATCTGCAGTTATGGTAATCCATCACTAGTCTAATTCCTCACAGGTCTATCAATTAGATAAACAGCAGACAGTAGCCATTCAATAAATAGTTGATGAACTGAATTGAATTTAATTGCTCTAGTGTAATGGTAAATCAAGATGGAGAGGAAGAGAAAGATGAAAAAGCTATTTAAAGATAGAATGGACTAGATTGGATTTAGATGCATGAGCGATGAAGGGAAAGAGGAAATTCTAAGATCATCCCCAGATGTCCAGCCTTACATGGATGGTGATGGCAACTCAAGATGGCGACTGAAAGAGGAGAAATGGATTGGCACCAGGAAGAGTCCAATCTTGAACATGTTGCATTTGAGGTGAGCAAGTGGAATAAGGATTAAGAGCTCAGAAGAAGACCTGGATTGGGGTACCAATTTGGAAGTTACTGGTTTATAGTGTTGGTTGAAGGCCTGTAGGTGCTTGAAATTGCCCAGAGAAAGTGGGTAAAGTCCAACCACTGTTGAGACAGAACCCTGGACAGCATCAATGTTTCATGGGTGACTTCTGAGAAGGAGCAGCCTAGTCTTAGAGTTGGGGGACTCTGCAGGGACTGAAGATAACTGTAACTACGAAGATAACTTTTGGTTCTAGCGATAAGACTCATGGTTGACATTCACAAGACTTTTAGACATGCAGTAGTATTATATGGATAAGACCATAGACCTTAGAATATTAAATATTTCCCCCAAATTAAAATAGATGAAATATGGAAATAAGTTATGGCTACATTTCATAAACTTATAGGCTTCTACAAGTTAAGAGTTAGGACTCTACTTACTCTTGTCCACATTAATCTCTAGTCATACCAGGAAGCTTAAAGTATCTGAATACATTGTATCTCTGGCCTTTGGCATGTGGGGTTTTTTTTGTTATCCTGGGACACCCCTCTCCTCGTTGTACCTTGCATCCCTGCAACCTCCCACCCCCATGTGCTTAGTGGTTGCCCTGTACCTTTCAGTGCCCATCTAAAGCACCCTCTCCTTTGAGCAGCCTTCATCCCTAACCCCCAGCATACCCCACTTCCAGATAACTTAGGTGCCTCTCCTCTAGAGTCGGGTTCCCAAAGCACCTTAACATTCTGGCTAATAACAACGGATTTTCTAGTCTGCTTTCCCTCCCAGACTACAGATAGGTAAATACATCTCACCATCCCTATATCCCCAGCCCCTAGTACATACAGTATATGGTGTCTGACATAGAGTAGGCATTTGTTAAACATTGTTGAAAGGTTAAAGAAATATATCACTTTCCTTGCTCTCTTTCTGCCTCTTACTTTGTATGCTTTTTAATTTGACAGAGATTGAGAAAGGAGTTTCAAAATTCCCTACCAGCTATGTCAACTTCTTCATTTACAGTCTTTCTCCTTACCCCCTTTGTTTACAAGTCCAACCTCAGCCGATAGAATACCACACTCCTAATGTAACCCCTTTCTATTCAGCAGCCCTGGACAGCACGCATGAGAGGGTCTGAATATCTTGTGTGTGATATTTCAGAGGGAAGTGGTAGGTTCAGGGAAAGAACTGGTGTTATTGTTGGCCAAGTAGGAGATGTGAGCTCACATTAAAAAGATCACGACGTGAAAAAGCCCGCAAAGTGGAGCCTGGATCCCTTGGGAATCTCCTTAATCCTGGAATCATATGAAGATCCAGAAGCAGAGAATACTCTCCTTTGTTATTGTTTGTAAGTCCTGGGTGGCAATGGGGGTGATGGTAAGAGAGCAAAAGGATGGGGAGTGGGAAAAAGAAGTGAAGCTGTTGGGTGCCTGGGTGGCTCAGTCGTTAAGCATCTGCCTTCGGCTTGTGTCACAATCTCAGGGTCCTGGGATCGAGTCCCTCATCGGGCTCCTGGCTCAGCGGGAAGCCTGCTTCTCCCTCTCCCACTCTTCCTGCTTGTGTTCCTGCTCTCATTATCTCACTCTCTGTCAAATAAATAAATAAGATCTTAAAAAAAAAAAAAGCGAAGCTCTTGGCTCTTGCTTATAGCGTAAGTGAGGCATACAGAATGCCATCTGGGAACTAATAGGACAGATCTGCTGATGAAAACATTGAAAAGAGCCTTCAAAATGAAGTCAGACATTTATTATTTATTTATTTATTTATTTATTTATTTATTTATTTATTTATTATTTTAAGATTTTATTTTTAGGTACTCTCTACACCCAATGTGGGTCTCGAACTCACAACCCCGAGATCAAGAGTTGCATGTTCCACTAACTAAGCCAGCCAGGTACCCTGAAGTTAGATATTTAAAGAGAAGAATGAGCCACTTCTGGTGAATATTATGCTTTGACGCCCCTTGAGGGATCATTTCTATCATGAGGAGGTCCATTCATGCACATATCTCCCCGTTTCCTGGGCTCAGTAGACTAGAATAGAGGTCAAGAAATTCCTGCTCCTACCCAAAGGACATGTCCTACCTGGGACTGAGTGGGGTTCTCTGCAAAGAAATCCAGTGTGGGCAAACTCATCCATTTTCCAGTTTTTACCACAGCGTGTCCTTCTAAAAAATAATAGCGCGTCTTATCTTCATGATCATGTGGGTCCTTAGGGGCCAATCAGAGGACAGGGAAGTTAGCAAACCGCATCTTATCAGCCCAGAGCAAAGGCGGTGGGAGGGAGATGCGTTTTAAATAAAAGTAGAGCTGCAGCAAGGAGGCAACTCTGGCGTGGACAAGTTTCACAGCATCTGAAGACAAAATGGCTTGAGGCTTAGTCATTGTTTAAAAGCCATTCCTCAAATTCCTTGTTTACTGTCAGCACAGTGAGTTGTGGACTCTGTGACTTTAGCTGTTAATGGGACTAAACACTTATGCCAACAGATTAAGCCTTGCTGAAACATTAAGAAAATTGGCCCAAACAGAGTTTGGGTGGATTGCTGTTTAGCGGCTATTTCTTTTTGGGGGGGAGGGGTGATTGTCCCAAGACAATGGCTTCTTGATAACGTGTGAAACCCTGGCACTGGGTGAGAGCCACTGGGCAGATTTTCTGCTAAAGGAAAGAGACTGTTAAAAAAACAAACATTTAATTTCAGTCGTTTGGACTGACTACACAGAATATTAATGAGATTTTCTAAAAACAAAACTGACAAATACTTTGAGGACCACCAAAAGTCTTGGAAAGATGTTTTTGTTTTTGTGTTAAGTTATAATACATTTCTAGGAGAAATGAAAAAAAAAAAAATCACTCTTCCTTTCATTGCAAAAACCTCCTCCACGCAGCTGGATGATACTGAAGGCAAGAAAACTTTTCTCTGTTACCCTTGTGCCTTTTAAGATTTGTCAGACCTATTTCCTGCCCCTGAGAAGAGGAACAGTCACTTGACAGTAAATGTATTAAACCTCAAAAGCAGTTTTTTAAGTCTTTCAGACATCATCACCCCCTTCACGTAAATTCATATCTGTAACTTGACATGTCTTCTTAAGCAAGGAACGTTTTAAGGTGGCTTTTGTAAGTCTTCCAAAACGAATCGAGAACAATTAAATGTACCGGTCTGATTCAAAGTCTTAAACTTACAGTTCGGAAAGAACTTTACATTCAGAATTTGAACATTGCTCTATTTTGCTGTAATCAGACTATATATATATATAGTCGTAATCATACATATCTTCCAGATTAAGCCCTCTTAAACAGGTCACAATTGAATGGAAAGTTGATTTTGAGTTTGGAAAATGAAAGTTCATACTCTCTGTTACTCTTTCTGTATATGTGTCATGAAAACTACACTTGGCTAGGAAAAAGTAGACCAGAGGATGAGGGACTAGGCTATTCTCTCTGAAACTGCTTACATTTTCTTCCATGGCCAAGCTGCTTATTCCATATTTATTATCACAAATCACAAATTTCCTTTTGCGACTTTTTTGATAGTCCTTAAAAGAGATAAAAGAAGAAAGGAAGACGGGACGGAGGAAGAGAAGGGAGGGGAAAAGAGAAGAAAGAAAAGAAACCCTCAGTGCTTTTTCTAAATGCTAGTATTCCAAGAGGTGCTGCGATTTCTGCGATTCTGATGTCTTTGGCAACTTCAAACTTGACTTTGATTAACCATGCTAATAACCGGGGAGTTTCTTTTTCGTTTTACTCCTAATGTCACTTACCAGAGCTGTAAAGACATGCTTATAATATTTGCTTTTCATCTGAATCAAGAAGGCAATGCTAAGCAAAAAAAGTATTTAGCAGTGCATATAGGATTGAAGCGATGATAATCAGAGACCCTGGTAATTGAAGCTTTTGGGGAGGTGGAGAGAGCCTTTCTTCTGGATCCTTCAGTCTGTTTAATAGGATAAAATTAGCTTGAGTGGTTTGGTGTTTGAAGAGGATATGATGTAATTGGAAGTGCCTCCTGGGTTTGCTGCTGGACAAAGCAATCAGGTGGAGACACGGGAGAGGGCATGGGAAGCTCTGAAGTATGAATCTCGGTGTCCACCATCCTAATTAGCCTAAATTAGCTATGCCGTTTTTCTGCCTGCTTTTGAATTGCCTTGCTAATGCTTCTCTCAGAACTGAAAGAAAAGAAATATGAAATGCCCACCAAGTTCCTATCTCATTGACAAACGACGGCTTCTAAAACTGGAGGGTCGGGTTTTATGGTTAAGGCCTCAAAAAGTGAGCCGCTCGCAGCACGTACAAATGGGTGTGGGGCACAGATCCTGGCCCGGGGGATGCTGTAGCTCCTTTTGTGTGATGAGGAAGTTTACAAAGCAGCTGTAAGATCAATTCTTTCAAGAATTTTCCACGCACTCACTTAGAAGCCTCCCCTGAGAGCACTCACATTAACAAACTTGAAGTGAACTAGCTACTTCTCCCAGAGACAGTTTCTTCTCAGACTGAATTTCAAAATCCGGGCGGGCCAAGAGAGACATTTTGTGTGTGTGTATATGGGAGCTCCTGCAGTTTCAAAATTTTCACTTCTGACACCAATTAGTCAACTTTAACTGTGCAAAGAGATTTGCAGTACATTCCAAGAAGTCTAAACAGATCTATTTTGTTAAGTTGATTTTATTTTTTTAGTAGAATCAACACCCAACGTGGGGCTTGAACTGAAAACCCTGAGATCGAGAGTCTCATGCTTTTCCGACTGAGCCGGCCAGGTGCCCCTGAACAAATCTATTTTAGGTGAAGTGGTATTTGGGTAGAAATAAATAATATCTCAATCTAAAGGTCACAGATTTTTATTTTTTTCGTTGTCAACAAATAGAACAAAATATAATGGCATATATGCCAAATTTTTTAAAAAGTTACAAAATTGTTTCATTAGTCATTGTCTACAAACGATGTTCCCTCCTCCCTCTGCCCCTTGGAAAGCACGTTGGGGGCTGGGAAACTCCATCTTCATCAGCTTCAGGGCAAATCTGCTTCCGGCTAGGACTTCCGGTGTGTCTTCTGTCCTCTTTCCATACCCAGAAGTCCATCTGATTTCCTTCCTCTGCTTCTTTAGCAGGAGTTACATTGACCATTTAATAAAACACTCCATGAGCCCTTCAGAGACACAAACTTCCTGATTTCGAAATATTAACATTACGCAACTTGGTTTAGTAACTCAAAGGGTGACCAGGAATAATTGTGGACTACACAACGGGCGTGATTTGGTTTGCGTTTGCAGCATTAGCAAACAGATCATATGAAATTGGGTGGTGCCCAGGCGGGCAGGTGTGATATGGCGCGGCCGTGTGCTTTGCGATTTGCCATGGTGCAACCCTGCACACAGTTCCCTTGCTCTAGGCCCTCGGGCCATTTCCGGGATCTCTCGATCCAGGGACTGGCTCTTAGCAATGGCCAATGGAATTGTTGAAAGCTTTCAGTTGTGAAATTGTGTTTATAGAACGCACAGAAGCCATGTTAAGAGTTAAGATCGCATATTGTTCTGAATGATTCAGTAATTTTCAGCCTTCAGTTTAAGAAATGAAATTTTGTTCTCCCTACAGTTATAAATGGAAAGTCGGGCAGCACCGTGATTTTCTTATCAACCCAACTTGACGCAGTAGTCAGCCATTTAGGACCTGGATTTCTGTGACATAGCTCCTTCCAATACCCCAGTGAAATATTTTCATTCCATTTGCACGTGGTCCAAAGCAACCTTAGTGCTGGGCAGCTTGAAAAGGGAGCAGGATGCAGTTGTCCATGCAAGCTTTATGAAAATTATTAAGTGATTCACTTTGAATTCCAGTTCTGATTACTGGGGCTTATGCACATTTTTTATGACACCTCTTCATTTAAATTGTGTTTGGTCTTCACTTTTAGAGGTCCTAAGATAATGGTGTCCACTGGCTCAAGGCTACCAGAAGGATTTTTCGGATGCCTAATATGAGCAACTGTGGACTTGCTATCTAATTCGTGTGCTATTGTTTGAGCATTGATTTTAGCACAAGCAACGTAACAATAGTCATGTAGTGCTGTGGGGAGAGACCATCCGTGCATTCATTTGTTCAACAAGATGCCTACACGTGACAGGAACAGTTTTGGATGCTGAAAATATAGAAGTGAACATAATGAAAGGGGTCCATGGATTTCCAGACTAGTAAAATAAGTGAAGAAAAATAAATAAACAGGATCTTCATATAATGTTAAAGTTTAAGAAAAAAAAATAGAATCACAATGAGATACCACTTCATACCTATAATTTTTAAAAAATGGAAAATAACAGCATTGGCAAGGATATGGAGAAATTGGAACTCTCATACATTGCTAGTAAAAATATAAAATGGTACATCTGCTGTGGAAGACAGTTTGGTCGTTTCCAAAAAAATTAAACACAGAACTACCATAAGATCCGGCAAATCCTAGGGATATATCCAAAAGAATTAAAAGCAGAAACTCAAACAGATACTTTATATACAATGGTCACAGCAACATTTACTCACAATATCCAAAAGGTGGAAACAACCCAAGTCAGATGAATGGGTAAACAAAATGTAGTATATACATACTGTGGAATATTATTCTGCCATAAAAAGGAATAGACTTTTGATATATGCTACAACATGAATGGACCTTGAAAACACTATGCTTAGTGAAATAAGCCAGACACAGAATGACCAGTATGATATGGTTTTACTTATATGATGTACCTAGAACAGACAGATTCATAGACACAGAAAGTAGAATAGAAGTTACCAGGGGCTAGGGGGAAAGAGGGGAAGAGAATTATTGATTAATGGGTACAGAGTTTATGTTGGGGATGATAAAAAGAAAGTTTTGGGTATAGATAGTGGTGATGATTGCACAGTATTGTGAATGTATTCAATGCCACCAAATTGTACACTTATGAATGGTTAAAATGATCAGCATTATGTTCTGTATATTTTACCACAATTTATTTTTTTATTTTTTTATTTTGTAAGATTTTTATTTATTTATTTGACAGAGACACAGCGAAAGAGGGAACACAAGCAGGGGGAGTGGGAGAGGGAGAAGCAGGCTCCCCGCTGAGCAGGGAGCCCAATGCGGGGCTCGATCCCAGGACCCTGGGATCATGACCTGAGCCGAAGGCAGACGCTTAACGACTGAGCCACCCAGGTGCCCCTATTTTACCACAATTTAAAAAGGCAAGCAGGGAGCTGTGGTAGAGAATGACCGGGGTCGGGGTGGAGGAGCACTTTTTAAGGCACTGAGGTAGGAGCAAACTTTTGAGGAAGACAGAAGGCAGATGTGCCTGGAGCGAAGGGAGGGGACCTGTGGCCAGAAATGCGTTGGCCAGGAAGCAACAGAGCATCCACGTTGGTGTTCCTCACGTGCAGAGTCTCCGGCAAGGGTGCTGGACCTCATTTTATGCTAGACATGTTAGTTTTTCTTAAAGAAGAGTCCTTAAATTGTATTAACTTTGAGCTCCTCAAAACTTAGATCTGCTCCTGGGGATAAACGATATAAAAATGAGACCTGAATATGAACCTAAGAAGAAGCTGGTGTCATTACATAGACACTGTTTCCGTGGGAAGTTAAATTTATGTGTTCATTCATACACGCATTCATTATATTCATTCACTTATGTAACAGACATTTATGAAGCCCCTAACATGCCTGCCACGTGCAAAATCTTGGAGGAGATATAAAGAATATGCCCACGGCTCTCAGGTTCAAGACCAAGCGGGGAAAAAACACACCAGAGCAGTTACAATATAAAGTTTAGAAACATTTCCAATTACTGATCTTGTTTCATCGTCATACTGGATTGTAAGTTCTTAGAAGTCAGGACCTATGGAATCATCATATTTTAGAGCTACACGGAACTTAAACTGAGTTTGGAAATGTATTTCTTAGGGCGCCAGGCTGGCTCAGTCAGAGGAGCGTGCAACTCTTGATCTCAGAGTCATGAGTTCGAGCCCCATACTGGATGCAGAGATTGCTTAAATAAATAAAACTTAAAAAAAAAAAGGAAATGTATTTCTCTAAAATTTAAGAGATATGTAGAAATTGAAATAGCATGGCAGCTAAGAAAACTTATAAATAAATACTGACCATCCCCTATCACTACTACCATTTATAATCCGTTCAAATCACATCATCCCAGCTCAGGAGTCACCCAAATAGTAAAGTAATTGAAAACCACATTCTCTGGCCCTCTTACTATTTGCCCCAGGCTGTTTTGAAGGCTGTAAATAGATCTTAAAGATGAAACATTGGCAGAAGGGTGTAGACAAGAGGCAGGAAAATCAAGAAGGCTTGAAAATGATGGTTTTACAGTCAAGATAAGAACATTTCTCTCTTCAGTACTGCCAAACTGGTTTATCTCCTTTCATGTGGACAGTTATAACATTACTCATGTTACTAATTGGAACTCTTACTCAATGAAAATAAAATATCTGTCACACACTTATTTTTCTTATGATCAGTAATAGATTGAGGTACACAGAATCTATAAGATGGTGAACTTTAATGAGGAACATAGGACATGCTTTGCTGCATTTCTTGTTGAAAGAAGGAAAGTTGTGTGAGTCACATTGCCTTCCCCCTTAGGTTCACACAACTGCACACTCTGCAAGTCAGTGTTTGTCCTGAGAATAGAGGTGATGCTTGGGAAACGTGCAGGAGAGAAAAAGTTGGTGGAAATACTAACCTGCATTGCTCCAAATAGTGAGTGGGCTCGAGGAGACGATTATAGGCATTGGCTGTATGTATCTGTGTGCACCTGTGTGTATCCGTAGTTTTTCTTCTCAATGTTTTTTCAGATTTTTCCTTTATTCATTTAAAACCTGGGGTCCCATTTGCAACACAGTTCCAATCTGGATGAACTTCTTTTGCAAAAGTTATGGGTCTTTTTTTTTCCGAACTTAAAGATAAGGTGTGAGTTCCATGAATGATTACCAGATTTATACCATCCACGCTTATGAAGTAAGTAATTGAGTAGAACCAGCCAATAAATGACAGAGGCAGGAAAAGCAAAGGTAGTAGAAACTCAAACTTCTGTTTGGTGAATGTCATATTTCATTATTTTTGGATAATTTATATCTAACTTGGAATTTGCTTCTGAATATGACATATAACTTAGGGTCAGTGAAGTTTTCCAACACCTCATCCTGTTTTATATTCTTTACGGTATTTACGACCATCTGATACTTTTTGGTCTGTCTGTTGGCTGGTTAACTGTTGGGTTTATTGTCTGTCTCCCCACACCAGAAAGGAAACTCCATGAAAAACAAGAGGCTTGCTTATCTTCCTTACCTTTCTATTCCCACAACAACACAGCGCCTGGCTCACAGTAGACTCCCCGCAAATGTTTGCTGACTGATTCAATCAATGTCTGTACTCAATAGAACTGTGTATCTCAAATCATGTTCAAGAGGACCAGAACTTGGGGTACTATGAGCGGAATGAGGTTCTTTCCATTGTTATGGTTCAAGAATGGAGTTCCTTCTGCTTCAACATTTTCAGAAAAAAAGACAGTTAATGTATAAAGTTTCAAAATTTTATATATATTTTTACCACAATACAAAATGGTTAAGATAAAAAAATAGAGAGGGAAATTTTTTTAACGCTCTAGAGATGGATAGTAGTGATAGTTGTACAGCAATACAAATGTACTTAAACCCAGAACTGTACATTTAAAAATCATAACTTTTGTTATGCATGTTTTGCCACAATTTAAAAAATGGTTTGAAGAACAGAGAGCCAGTGACTCCTGAATACTTGAAATGTGTGGGGTGGGGCACTTCAGTGGCTCAGTCGGTTAAGCAGCCGACTCTTGATTTCAGCTCAGGTCATTATCTCAGGGTCAAGAGATCGAGCCCCGAATCCAGCTCTCTGCTGAGCATGGAGCCTGCTTAAGATTCTCTTTCTTCCTCTCCCTCTACCCCTCCTTAGCTCACAAGTGCGTGTGTTCTCTCTCTAAAAAAAAAGAAAAGAAAAAGAAATGTGTGGCTAGTGCTACTGAGAGACTGAATTTTTTTTTTTTAAGATTTTTATTTATTTCACAGAGAGAGACACAGCAAGAGAGGGAACACAAGCAGGGGGAGTGGGAGAGGGAGAAGCAGGCTTCCCGCGGAGCAGGGAGCCCGATGCAGGGCTCGATCCCAGGACCCTGGGATCATGACCTGAGCTGAAGGCAGATGCTTAACAACTGAGCCACCCAGGTGCCCCAAGACTGAATTTTTAATTTAATGCTTTTGAAATTGATTTATATTTAAATTTAAATAGCCTCATGTGCTGAGTGGCCCCCGCATTGGACAGTACAGGGCTAAACACCTGGCTAACCTCACTTAAATAATGCCATTGGGGAGCTGATTTCTAAAGTTAGCATTTGGATGGACTTTTCCCTTGTCTTCTGACATTTTATTATGAAACTGTCAAACTTACGCAAAAGTAGGGAAAATAGAATAATGAGCATTCATATGCTGATCACCTAGATTTAACAACATAATACATTACCATATTTGCTACATTAATACTTGAGATCCAACTACTTTAATGAGTTGAGACCAAAGATATGCATCTGAGAATGGCTTAGTGATACACACATCTCTCTGGAGTCAAACCAATTCCATTAGCACCGCCCTTCTCTATCGTCAGAAATGTTCTCCCCATACTTTCTAGGCTGATTGTGCCAGAAATGCCAATAATGTAATTATTGTGTATTATTCACAGTTACTTGTGTATACGACAGTTATAACTTCTGAAATCTCAGATTTCAGCAGGGGCTGCTTTGCTATTAGACTGTGCTTTCTTTTGGCACTCAGGTATTCACAGGAAGGAGTCACCTGCTGCTGAGTGTGGGATGCCTCAAATGAGACATAGATGTGACCCAGAATATATGGCCAAGATGACAGGTTAATTGGTTCCCCAAATTTATATTCACTTTTAATTTGACTGGGCAGTATGGCTATAAAATAATCATAAAGTCTTTCTGACTAGTGCTTTACATCCTGATGTAGTTGTGGTCATGCATGTTAGCAGGATCATAGAAAGCAATAGGCTTTTAGCTTTACCCTTCTCTCTTTTGGGGTTGTCCTTCGTTGGCATGGTTAGAAAGCTGGCTAATTGCAAGTTAAAACTTGCCAAACTAAAATGGTGTAGGAAAAAAAAGCACAATGTCTCAACAGGGTATCTAGAAAATGCAATTCCAGAACCACAGGGAAACATGCAGCCTGACCAATAAGTCTCCAAAATTTTTTTATATGGAGACTATGGTCTCACTGACAGAGACCATACAGACTTCTTATTTTCAAAGCCTAACTTTGCCACTTACTGAATATGGGCCTTGGCTGAGTTATATAAACTTTTCTATTCTTCAGTTTTTTCATCTGTAAAATGGAATTGATCACAGAATTAAATGAAATACTTAGGATAGTGTGTTGCACATAAATTGTGTTCAATATTAAATTATGCAGCCAAACAAAAATATTCACATTTAAAAATAATAGCTCTTTGAGGAAAATAATAAATAAGGGCAATTTATATTTTCATGGCAATTTATATTTTCACGGTCAAAGGGAGCCTCACATTCCAGGAGGCAGGATGTAGGAAAGGAAGGGTTGAAGGATATTTGTCAGCTGTCTCTACAGTTTTTGAGAAGCTGCCACATGATACGTAATTCTGGGATCCAAAAAGGTCTAGAAACCAAAATTCTTTTCATAGTTTTTTACAAAAATTCCTTTGAGGACAAAACCTGAACTGAATTGCCATTGAAGGGACTCCATTTTAGAAAGGCTCCATCTCTGCTGTTTTTCTACGAGGCCCCATTTACTCATGATCCCAGGGTCCTGGGATCCAGCCCCGTGTCAGGCTCAGGCTCCCTGCTCTGCGGGAAGCCTGCTTCTCCCTCTCCTGCTCCCCCTGCTTGAGCTCTCTGTCTGGCTGTCTCTGTCAAATAAAATCTTTAAAAAAAAAAAAGATGAGCGTCTTTGTCTACTCCTTGCAATTGGACATAAAAGGGGGAATTTTTGGTAAAAGAAGGAAAACAATTAAAATTAAATTTTATTTTCATCTCAGAAGGTAAAGAAATTTATGGTATGGAATATATTTTAAGAAAATGGATGTGGATAGTACCTGGCAATAACCCAAACCTAGTCATTGGCAAAATCTAATTTTTCGAATATAAATGAAATGAAAAAAAAAAAAAAAGAAATGCAAGATGAGTAAGAAAGAGATAGTCACAGACAATAACAAAACAAGATTGAGCCTCTGGCTTGGGTGCAGTAAACTGTAAATAGATCAATGTTGTATAGTTGTATGAGAGTTACCTAGTTGGCCTCTGGAATCCAACTTTATTTTATGCATTCCTTGTTGATTCCTGTAAGGATGTGCTTTTGAATGTCCAATAGTTAAATCATCAAATAGCGATGTCAAACTTTATGTATTCCATGGGTTCTTTTTAACTTTTTAAATAGTGGTTTGTACAAGTGTTCCAAGGAAGTTTAAATAGATAAGTATGTTGGAGGGTGTCAGTATTATCCAGCCTAAAAGCTAAGCATGATATAACTAGACTGTACTTTGTGCATTTCATACATTTTAATGGCTAGTCACTATTGATTGCTGTGCTTTTTTTTTTGCAAGTAAGGGAAAATTTACACATCACATTGTATATTTCCTTGCAATGGAAAGTTATTTTGGTCACACCTTACAAATGATCCATACTGATACTAAGTTTACAGCATTGGGAGGAGGAGGAAAGGGTGAACTTAATTTGAATTTAGAAAGTCTCCAAATGATAATTGAATCACAAGTCTGGATTATAATTCTAGGAGCAACACTTGACTTGGTCAAAATCACTGTTATGAAGAGATGCAATTTTTACACAGTACTTCACATTGATTAAGTAATGTGTGAAAATGGAAAAAAAAAGTATTTGAATCTTAATCACAGTCATTTGCATGAAATAAAAGTCTGTGTCAGGGGAATGCACATTATAATAACTCCTGGGTGTTTTGGTTGCATCAGTGAGCAAAGAAGGTGTATGCATTTTTTTCCACGCTGATATACAAGAATTCCTTTTATATTTATTGTATCTTTGATTGTACGAAAATGCAGCAATATAGGATTTTGGCTGGTGAGAGACGACAACTGATTAACTACCTTACAATGGCTGTAATTAACACAGATGTTTGATAATGCGTGTGCCTGAATTAAACTGGGAACATTCAAGGAGAGAAAAGAAAAATAGGAATTTGATATGAACCTCATTCTCAGCCAGGCTCTCCATTCGGTGGAAAGGTAATAACTGGGGAATGCATTTCAGAAAATTCTGCCAGTCTCTTCCAAATATTTCCCCCCTGCTGCTGTTGGTTTGGGATGCTGAAAACAGAGAAAACTGGGGTTCTTGCTCATGGGCTTGCCCCTACCCCGCCGGCCACCGATCATACCTGGGACTGGGCACAAATCTACAGATCCTATTCCTCTGCACCAGCGCGTATGAATACCTCTAACCCGGCCACCCTGCAGAGAGTCTGCGGAAACTTCAGACTCCTGCTACATACTCTCTTGCCTTCTTCGGACCTCCAAGTAAAGGCAATCACCTTTTAAGACCGCGAAATCTCCTACTTGGGTTGATATGCATTTCCTCTAATGTTGAGTTAGGCTTTTTTTTTTTCCCCCCCGTATTTTGATTATCTACTTCTAGTCAGAGGCCAACATTATTTGGGAATAAGAGATTTCAGTTTGTAAAGCTTTTCACCTTCCCTGTTTTGTGGAGGAAGTGAGGACCTTAAATAAAACAAGAGTGTTGATCCCTGAAGATATCGAAAAGGCCAAAAGACAGTAATAACTATTTTCAGAATGTGTAATTCTAATTGTTCAACCCAGGCCAGAAGAAGAAAGTTGCCAGGGAGCTCTGCCAGATATGGACCATGTTCAGAGATAAATATAGAGCAGAGATAGGACAATAATGGATGCACTAGTGTAATTAGAACTGAATAATAGTAAAAATTATACCAGAACAATAATAATAAAGACATATATATATATCACTAACTAAAACTAAGTAAAAAATACAAAACAGTACAAAAAAAAAAAAAAGAGTACCATTTCAGTGACAACAGAGAATAATTGTGAGCTCAGTCTCACCTTTAAGGGAGAAGCAAACACTCTAAGCAGCTTCTGGCATCCATAAAGTTTCAAAATGGATGTGCTGAGATGAGTTCCTGAAATTATTACAGGCTCAAAACATTCACAGTGCTCCAGAATGTAGGCTTTCCTTCTCAACAACAGCACGCTTTCAACCTCAGAATCTAGGAGTTTGCTCTGATTCCTTCTCTTTATCTTCTAGTAAATTGAGAGCACTTCTGCAATATATATATATATATATATATATATATAT